>NC_137654.1:27761145-28229825 GCF_963422515.1 Blennius ocellaris
GAGCCTCTGGGTGCAAGTCAAAATTTCCTGAAACACTTTCCCCCTCTGCAGCAGGTCCAACAGGTGGAGTGTGGACACCAAACATTAGTATCACCCCAAGGGCAAAGCCCTTCAACTCGACCTGTTGCGATGAAAGATGGGGATTGGAAAGCATTAACTTCCCTATGCACAAAGCGAGAGGCTCACACCCATGACTGATCTCTATTAAATTACATGGATTAAATCAGAGATCCTTAATTAGGCCCCAATAAAAGCGTCATGTGGCTTTTGAAACCTCTGAGCATGCCATGATTGGATAAAAATGTGAAAACATACTAAATGAAATTGGTTTACCGCTGAGTGTGCGCCCCATGACTCTTGAGTGGAGCAGCAAAGCAGGGGGAAATAAAGTGAGGAGAAATAAGTAAGAGAGAGAGAGAGCAGAGAGAGAGAGAGAGAGACAGATGCAGAGAAAGAGCAAGAGGGGAGTCTCAGGGCGAGTCACACCTCTTGCCTCAGAAAAGCTCTTAAATTCCATGTGTGACCTCAGGGAGGGAGCTCTAAAGAGTCGGCCTAAGATGCTGTGATACAGAATCTGACTGTTACCGAGCAGTGAACTAATGCAGGCGGCCATGGGCCACGCCGAGGAGTGCTCCAGACATGGCACACGACTCCTGGAGGCCGGACAACGGTCGCATGCATTCATTATATGTGCATGCGCGGCACAAGCACAGACACACTTATAGACACTCAGCCGCACACGTCTGGGACTCGCTCCTCTCGAAAAAACTGGAGCGTAATGCTTCCCTGCTCCTCTGGACCCTTGCATAGTGTAGTGTCAGGATGGCCAAAAGCTTTTAAGTGCTTTAAAGTCATAATAACCCTAATGCTTTGTCTCCCCCCTGTGAGCACCGTGTTCGTCAGTAAGAAATGAAATGCAATTGAAATGAATGCAGCGATGGGGGATGTTCAGACGTTTGGGGTGTGTGTGTGTGCCTGTGGGGGGGGGGGGGGGGGGGGGGGGGGGGGGGTGCTTGGGATTTGGCATCTGTGAAGGCATTAAGGAGGGAGCAGAGAATAAACAGGCTCCCATGATGTGTTACGCAGCAACGAGAAAGTTGGAGAAATGAAAGGAAGAAAAACTGCAAACACATTCAGGAGGAAAGGACACACTGGGCTCCTTAGTTAGTAACCCCCCCCCCCCCCCACCACCACCACCACACACACACACACACACACACACACACACAAACAGACACACACACACACACTCCCCCGCGCTCTTCTTGGGCATCAGCTTGTTATGTTGTTTGTGATGTTTCTATTTTTGAGAACATGAGATTGAAATGAAGGGGGAAAAAAAAAAAGAAAAAAGAATCACAGATCAACTGCAACAATACATTGCAGGAAATAGTAAGCACACAAACAAAAACAGCTCCCAACTATCTTCCCACTCACCACTAATCCTCTCATGCCCTAATTGTGGGTGCAGTCACCTCCGGTATCACATCTTCAAGGAGAGACGGAGGAATAGAGCTCAGGCTGAGGTGGGAAAAGACCACCCCATCTCTCCCCTCCAAATGATTCCTCCAACAAAAGACACCAGAACAGTAGGTGGTACTCTCTCTCCATTACGTTTCACTTTTATCTCACTTCCCCTTTGCCTCTCAATCTTCCATCTCTTCACTTCTAGCTCTCTCTGCTCGCGCCCTCTCCTCCTTCTACTGTAAACCGCCTAGGGTGATTATGGATTGTGATGGTGGTGGGTTGTAAAGGCGAATCCTTGTCTTTGTTTGCTTAAAATAGGTTTAATATACTGTACAATAAAGCTGAAGAGCTTTGCGAGGTTGTAAACATGGGTGGTGATACAAAAGAAAGAGAAAAAAAAATAGAAAACGAACAGGTAATAGAAGTCAGTAGAGTACCGGAGGGAATACACACAGGTTTTAGTCCTACCAAGAACTTAGAAACACACTATTTCCTGGGATTTTCCCAGGGAAAACAACAACAACAACTGTATTATATCAAATGAAAGCTCATAATAAAAAACATCCAATGTTGATTAAGAGTATCTTAAAAACTGAACAGAAGTTGGGTTTTTTGCGAGTGTTGAAATGAAACAAAAGCAAAGTACACATTGAAAGAGTTTGTTGTTTCAATCCACTTTTTATGGCTGTCAACATGGGATTTAATACAAAAAACAGCCAATACAAGTCAGCTGGGTGCAGCAAGGATGATGTAGGTTTGTAGGCCTCTCAGGAAATTAGCAGAACAAAGTCTCCTCGGATATATGCATTGGTTTTCAGCTTTCAACAAAAGGGTTGTTTTGTTTTTTTTAAGTGAAAGGCATTAAAAACAAACCACACACAGGAACCCAACATTAGCCAACACTGCTACGATCCTAACTTGTAATTTGATTCAGCGAGCTCACCTCTCCTACTAAAGTTGTACCTCTGAGCCTGACCTTGAAAATACTATGAGCTGAAAATACACAAGTTGGAAAGGTTGAGTTCAGATAGTTTGGAAAAGTGGACAAAAGTCACGAGGCTGCGAAAAGCAAAGCACTCCACGCTCGGTGTTCAGACCTCACATCTCCGACAGCCTTAGTGTTTTCATATATACTGAATTAGTTGAAATATAGTATTATTTGACCATTGATTTTTGATGATAGTGGGGTTCGTTAACATATTGCTGACATCTTGGAAGTTTTAAAAGTTTCTCTGACCACTGATGATATTTGCGGGCTCTATTATCTATCCATCCATTCATTCACTGTCGATACTGAATCATTCAACTCAGGGTCGCGGGAACTCGCTGGTCCTGATGTGAAATGTATGAATGCACGAGTATTTTTATTTTTGTTGGATGCGGTCTGTCAGGTTCCTCTTGAAAGAAAATGAGACATCAATGATGTTTTTACCTTGTTAAAAACGGATAAAAAAAATAATGCAGCCAATCCCACCTGACGACGGGTGAAGGAAGGGTACATCCTGAACCGGGGAAGTTCTCACTACGAGGTGATCGTGTTAACCACTAGGTGACTGTGCAGGCAGCACGAGCTTTCTAGTAATTCAATTGCTTGTAGGTTAGTACTCAGACCCCATCATGTAGTAAAAGAGATGCCTTTAAGGCTAAAAGATTTCACTAGTAATTGGTTAAACTATATGATGCTTATGCATCTTTGCTACTTTTGTTTGAATTATTCTCATAAGACTCCAGCTGTTTAAAAGAAAGGGCTGGTCCATTACCTCGAGTACACCAGTTTCTCAGGGGGGTAACATCACTAAACTAAACTAATCATAGTTTATTAATCCCCCTTAGGGAAATTCTTTTTTTTTTTTCTCCCCGTATTTACCTGTCCTATTTCCAGAATGCAGTGGGCAGACACATTAAGGCACTCCGGGGAGCTGGTATGTCTAAAGGGCTTGCTCAGGGACCCACAGTGGTGACCTTTCCACTGTTGGATTAAAACCTGCCAACGTCCGACCCTCCAGTCCAGCACTATCCACTTTCAAAAGCCACAAGTGGGGTATTGACAAGTGAACAGAACAGCAAAAATAATACAGTGAGCCTTTCACACCAACGGTAAAGATATCAATCACCTCTTTAAATGTATCTAAAAAATAGTCTCTCCTCAAATAAGAGTTTGTAATTGAATGTTCCTCTTTAAACATAACTGTGTGGAGGTGAATACTGACATAACTCTGTGTACACATGGGTAGTAATACCTGCTGGCGGGCAAGTCTCCTCGGTGGTTGGAGCTTCTCACCAGCATCAATTATACCAGGTCGTCTTACCAGTCGGGTATGCGGGAAATCAAACACACTCGCCAGGAGCACAGTAAAGCAGGCTAATAAACTCTGTGCCATTTGATTTTGCTCAATCAAAAACACTATCATTCAGCGAAACAGAATTCTGCACCACAGGCCTCAGAGGAAGACGCTACAAAGGAGCCAGCGACTGGTGGCTGGCTGTGTTTTGTCTGAACAGTGTTGCTGCTGATGGGAGGTCTGCATTGGAGCCGAGCCATGCCAACCATTACAGCGTCCCACTATTCTTCTGTATCGTTTCTTTCTTCCCCCCTCTCTCTCTCTCTCTCTCTCTCTCTCTCTCTCTCTCTCTCTCTCTCTCTCTCTCTCTCTCTCTCGAGCACAAGAACCAGGGTGCACATTAGGTGCTGGTGCTGCACATTTGATGCTTGGCTGTCACTGTATCATTGTCTGATGACATAAAGCGCAGTAAAGCACTGAGCAGTGATGAAGTGGAGAGGGTTTTTAAACCTGCGCTCACTGGCACATTTCTTGCCTTTCAACCAATGTCATTTGGAGAGTGTCATCATCCCACTGTGAATGAGAGTGGCCAACCTCCCCATCCCCAAAACACTAAGGAGAGAAACGAAAGAAAGAAAAGGATCGTCCCCCGTGGCAGAGCTTGCCCCATTATTCTGCTGGAGGCTTGATTAGACAGAGGGGGTAATTTACGAGCCACTTCATTGCCAATTCAACGGGCACATCACCTGTAAATAATTGAAACCCTTCATGTCCATTTCGACATAATCATATCGCTATCATGTTAATGTATCCAGCGGTGCTTTCCTTTGGGTCAGGCGCGGGGCTACCTTAAATCTTGGCCGACCTGTCTTCATAACTCTTCAAAGTGCCAACCTCCAGCAAACAGAAAAAAAAATAAAGATGATTGACGACTGTGAAAAATGATGAAAAATTAAAACTACAGTAAACAAATAAAAGACTTTGCAGCACCAGAGCAGTGGGAAGGAGGTGAAGGGCACATATTTTGCAGCGGTTTGTTAATTATTTTTACTTAATGTGTGAGGATGAGAAAGATTCATCATCATCTCAATTTATTTATCTCCCTCAGAGTTCCATCATTCAAGCTGTAGTTAAAAAAAAAAGAAAAAAAATCTGCAAGATCTGAAAAAATAGGAGCTATTACAATAAGTTCCTGGAGACAAGGAAGTGAGAGAAATCAAACCCTTCGCCTTTTATTGTAGGGAATTGTATCATTGTGGGAATTGTCTCTCTCAAACACCCTTAATTATACGAGTATTTAAAAAAATTGATGTTGAATTGATAGCTATTTTTCTTACTTCATTTTAAAAATGTCATGAATATTAATTAATCCAATTTGAAATGGTTCTCACCTTTCCTTCTGCGCACTCCTCTGACAAAAAGAGTTGAATAATTTATCAATTGACTTATATTTGAATTGATTAATTCACTAATGCAAAATTAATACTCGGCTATCCTGCATATTACACTCGCTCTATCCTCTACCATCTTTAATGAAGAAGTTGAAGTAGTAAGGGTCTTGCCTTGAGTAAAGTACCGACTGAGGAAGTAGACAGGGGTATCTATCTAATACAACTGTGATAATGATGTTTTATCACAGCACAGAGCTGTACAAGTGAGAAGTAAGTGTTTCAGGCAGAAGGAGAGTGCACTTTTCTGTGTGTTTTACTAAAAAATAAACAACAATTTAGCGGGTAACATACAGGGATCGATGAAAACAAACTGTAGAGGTGAGCCAGATGGGTGAAGGGCACAAGCAGAGTAAATAAGGTGGCTTGTGAACCTGAATATTCCCCCATATTAGTGGCTTTTGATGAAGAACGCACATGGCAAGCCAGGTTGTTGCCCTTTCTGGGATGCTAAATGACGAGAGGGTGCACGAGGTCAGTCCTGCCATTTGACGTTTTTACACATTTAATGGTGCCACATGGCAACTCATCATCCGCTGTACTTCCTGTACTGGGAAGCTCTGCTGGGGCGTAGAAATGGGACAGAATGTGTGCCAGTGTGTGTGTGCGTGCGCGCGCCTGTATGTTTATGCACACTCATGTCGTGCCTGTTCTTTGCTGGTGATTCACCCGGCTCCCTGGCAGCCATCCAGGACCTATTTTCTCCTCCTCTTTACATAACAGCAAACAGTATCATTGAAGCAATGTGTCCTGTCCTTTCTCCTCTTCCTCCCCCTCCACCTCTTCTTGTTCCTTTGCCACTTCCTGCTCTTCCTTTACCCCCAATCCTCCACCTTCCCGTATATGTGGGAGCTTTCCAGACCATGTTTTGCTCTGTTGCGTTACTGTACAACTTGCGGGATTGTGAGGCGGCCGGTCGGAATCAGGAACAGACGTTCTCGGACCACGCCCTAAGCACAAAGTAGCTCACCACATTTGATGATATAAGGCATGAAAAAGTGCGTGGGATGGGAAGCCCTTTTTTTTTTTTTGTCTGAAATGCCCCCTCTGGCTTTTTTTAAAGTCCCAGGATGTGCTATCCGTTACACCATATGCCTACAGGACAGCACCCAGCTGGGCACCAGGGCATGATGGGCTGAAAATAGGGACATGCAGTCACAATCTTCGTCGTACCAGCCAACATACGGGCCCTCGGAACCAATGGAGCAGTGTGACAGAGTGGATGGGAGCGGTACAAGAGTGGGTGGAGAGCAGAGGGGGATGAAAATAGAAAATTAAGGAGGTAAAGGGAGATGAGCTGAGGAGAGCGCAGTTTGTGGGGAGGTGTGAGGGCGAGGAGTTGAGGCCGGCTAAGGCAGCGTGTCCGAGTGTTGTGAGTGTCAGGCTGTGTAGGAGAGAAGTGTAGGCAGGGTTTAGTGTCTGGACTGCTCAGTGACTCAGGTGTGAATAATACGTTTGGTCTACTTTGCGTGTGCGAGAGAGAGACCGGGGGAGAGAGAGAGAGGGGATGGAGAGAGAGAGAGAGAGAGAGAGAGAGCAGTGAAGTGAGGGGTCGGCCTAGGGCTGGTCGTCTCTGTGTCTCGGTGGCTGAGGGTGAGCTCAGCTGTGGCCTGCTCCACGACAGCCAGCCTGCACGCTGCTCACCGGTGCAGAAGCGCTAATTGAATTAAGTCTTTATTATCAGGCTGCAGAGGCAGCACTTCTCCCCATCTCGGCCCGCTTGGCTGACACTTTCTCCTTGAACACCTGCTTGACATCAACTTCCTCCTCTATTTATTTATCCCCTCTCTCCTGTGGCCAGCTACTGGCGGCACTCCTTCTTCTCCTCCACCCCCTTTTCCATATTGGCATGCCGCTCAGAGCTTTTTTTTGTGCTTGGTTTTCACACTGTTTTTCGTCAATCAGCACAGTTCAGTAGTGCTCCTCAGCCAGGATAGACTGGCTTTGATATCTTTGCCACAGCTCTAGACTTTACTAGACTATTACCATACAAAAAAGGGACACATAATAAAAAGGATTAATTCCGAGGACTGATCCTGCCCTTCTTGGCCTTCAGCAGCAGCCCCGTCGAGTGCAGAGAGAACAAAGGCGATAAAGCTCGATGATGTTCTATGTTCTCTTGAATGGTCTCTGGTGGGCAAGCTGGCCAGGGTAATATACAGCAGCTGGGATGCAAACTAACATATATCTAGTCTCCTGTCCATTTCCACTAGCCTCAGGCTCAGGCTGCTTCCCTGGGCTCGGCTTGGGCATTACTTTAGAGGACAGACAAACAAGAGGCACTATTAAGTTGGCTAGGAGTCTGAGGCCCAGGCACTTGGCACAGCACTCGCTGTAATCTATTGACCGTTTGCATTCTCCCTCCCATGCCCCAAAACCACAGGACTTTTCTCTATCTGTCAGCTGAATCCATTGCTCACCTCCCTCCATCTCTATCTGCTGTTTACCCACTCTATTTCTCCCTTTTTTCTTTCCCTCGCCCTATGTCAGCTCAATCCCCCTCTATTCCATCTTTCTCTGGCTCTTTCGTCTATTTGCGTAAATCCTCCCCCCCCCCCCCCCCCCCCTCACTCCTTCTTCTCCTCACCCCATCTATCACTATTCCTCCCATCTTCGTCTCGTCTGTTCGCTTCTCTTATCGACATGTTTCCATTTTCTAAACTGCTCTCACTCAATCATATTCACTCTTCCTTCAATGGCGATTTTTCATTTTCTCTCTTTCATGCACTCTCACTTCATGCTCCCTGGGCTCAACCCCACCTCTGTCCTCTCTGCTTTCCCTGGTGGGCTTTATGTCACCCAGCCCACGAGGCCCCAGGTGGGCATCGCCGTCCTTGTCAGGGCCGTTGACTGTGGGCGGAAACAGCAGGGTACAGTGTCCTCCAGAGTTTGACACAATGGGGCAAACGAGTGTCACCATGCAATAATCTAAACTTTACCTCGTGATGAGACGGGAGGAGGAAAAGATGTAGGACAGAGCAGAAGAAAGAAGAAGGTGGTTGAACTAGTTCAGGTACATTCATTTCAATGTGTTCTTGTCAGACACCTGCAACATTTATGGCTCAGTTTTAGAATTCCTCTCCTTTTTTTTTTTTTTGCCTTACTTTCACTCTTTTCCCTCTCCTATGCCGCTCCTCTCTCTTTCTCTGTCTCGCTCCTGCTGCTCCTGTCCTTTTCCACTCTCCTCTGAAACTCTGCCAGCCAACGAGTGCCACAAAGCATTAGGACCAAACACTATCAGACGCCCTTCTCAGGCACATCCTCCACATCACAACTCACTCTCTCTCTCTCTGTCCCTCTCTCTCGCTCTCACACACGCACACACATACACACACACACAGAAAGTCCAGCCCTTCCTCACACCATTTGCCAGACTTGGTGACAGGAGCAGAGTTTACACGTAGGCCTAGGGAGGTCTTATTCACAGTGGCAGACTCATCCAGATACAATCTCCCTCATAAAAAAAAAAAAAAAAAAACCAACACACGCACACCCAGCCCCACCCACTCACACCAAAACATGTTTTCATTCATACCCTTCAGGGTAAAAGCAATAACTTACACAGTTTTCAGATTATTGAACAAACACACCTTTAACTCAACCGTACCACTTGCTGAGCCCAGCCTCTTAGCTCGACTTTAACTCCAGTCTAGCATTAAAACAAGCCTCCATCTCAAAATATAAACGCTTTACATTATTCGGATGGGTTTTTTTGTGGTCTCCATAAATCAAAAAAGTTGCCATAGTGTCCAGAGATTGAGGTGACCACATGTAGGTGAAACACACGCACACACGCCTGTGTGTTCACGTTAGGGGGCTTCACGTTGACCTACATTATTTCCACCTGACCTACTCTCACCCTAAACCATATCTATTACTTACCTGCTTGTTACTCTAACATTTGTCTAACCTGACATGTCATCACCCCAAAATGTTTTCCAATATGTTGAGATGACAAAGCTTAGTATTGTTTTCTAGGTAAAAAACAAAATGAGATCTTTTTTTTTTTAAACGGTTGTTCACCCACGCACGCACGCATGCATGCACACACACACACACACACACACACACTGATGGGATCTTTACAGTAACTTGTGCTTGTTTCTTGCAGCCTAACACTATAACCTTGGTCAACCGTGCCATCGGCTCAAACATTAATGGTTCACCATATTGGGACATGATTACTGTTCCCAAACAGCAATGATACATGCACCCGTAATGTATGTAAAAAATGCAAAAAACACACACACACACGTTAAGTTTCCATGCTATCATGTGACATTGCACTGACTTGCATTCAGTTCCTGCATACTTACTTTAAATTTAGCCTGAACCCTGGCCATAACCCCCAGCACAACCTTAACCCAACCCTCACTGTAAGTCTCACATTAAAACAAGTTTTCACCTAAAAACGGAATGATTTTCCTCAAGGGAACACCCCCCCTCCCTCCCCACAAGGACGACGAGTCCCCATTAGGTGCACAAACTGTTTTAGGTGCAATGACAGTTAATATACATTCCCATACACACACATGCACGCAGTATACACAAACGTCCTGTTTTAAAATCCCAACACACCCAGTTTAATTTGAAACACACACACACACACACACACACACACACACACACACACACACACACACACACACACACACACACACACACACACACACACACACACACACACATGCACATCTCAATACATTCATGATCGTCTGCATACGTTCATCCACAATGAAGTACTGTAATGCACAGTCACGGTCTTTCAAGATCACAGACACACTATGTGCATCCGCATGAGTACATGTTCGCACGATGCACACGCGTGAACACAATCCCCCACTATCTGTTTCTTTCTCACAGTCACACGTGCACGGAGATCTGTACAAATTCACAGGCCCCATACACAATAGCAAACACCGTAGACAATAGCAAACACAGTCATTAGTAGATTTCAGGCTGCCTCTCAGTTCGGCTCCGCTCTGTTGTTGGTGTACCCGCGCCTCTGGGGTGGCGCCACTGCTGTAGGTTTTAATAAAAGCATTGTCTTTGGAAGCTGTCTGAGGGGACTTGGTTTCATTTTGGAGAGCTGCTGCTGCCGTTGCTGCTGCTTGGATGTGGGAGGAGAGAGGGCTATTGCGCTGGGACATGGGGGCGGCTGGGTTCAGTGTCATTGCAGGCCCCTCCAAGGACTGGTGCTTATTGTTTGATAGTTTCAATATACAATGTGTGGGTGTGTATGTGTGTGAGATGGAGGAAAAAAAAAAAGAGGGTGTGTTATGTGGTCACACAAGCACATGTGTAAATTTATGCCTCCCAAACTGGCAAAGAAGTCAAAGCAAATCGCTGACACAACTCAGCACTTCAACTTTCCAGCAACCGTAACAAGTCTACTGTATCTTTGTGTTCTATGAGAGAGAGATTTTATAAATAAACACACGCGCACACGCACGTGCACGTGCATGCACACAACACACACACACACAGAGAGAGAGAGAGAGCACTCTCTCTGTGGTGTTTTGAGATGGGTTGCTGTTAACCAATCCTATAAAATAAACAGTGGAGACGAGAAACATTAATGTGCAACTGCTCCTCCATGAAACCGTGTGATGTTCGGGGGATGCTCAGGATAACGAGCCATCGCTATACGACACACAGGTGTCCATTAGCTCTTTGGGCTGACCAATCTGTGACACCATTGAGTCAATAGTTACTCCATCTGTCAGCATTCAAACACCTCTGAAAAAGCCCCTGGAGGAGACATTTGTGTCATTTATGATGGACAATGAATGCCTGCTCTCAACAGGAGCACAATGTTACACCCATGATGAGGTCAAATCAAACGTTATTGCCTAGATTTGGTACCGCGATTCCTCTCCATGCTTACGTTTTCGCCCTGCTCCCACAGGCGCCTTCGGATCCCATCAGCTGAAGCAACAAGGACACATCTTTAAAAAGGCAAGCGGAAAGAATGAGTATAGCTATCTGCGAAGGATGCAGCAGAGGAAAAGCCTTAATTGTCCCTTTAAGTGTGTTCCCTCCTGTGGAGTGAAGGTGCGGGGTAACGGCCATCTTAAATCACAGCCTGGCCGTGGCCTTCATTAAAGCCATAATGCCAGGCTCTCCCTTTAATGGAAATGGAAGCAAGCGAGGCTGTGGGTGTAAATTAAAGTGTAAGGCCTGAGTAGGGAAAGATTTCCCCAGCTCTGACAGGTGCGGCCTGAATTAGCTGTAGTGCTGTTCAAGCAGTCAGTGGGAGAACACTGGTATTGATTTTAAGCACTGTTGCACTTCCTATCTGAAAGGGAATGTGTATTACTAGAGCTAAGCACATCAATCACTCAGCATACCACCACTCTCCCCTGGCATGCCTTAGATTTTGAAATGATAAACAAAGGGAAACAGACCCAAACAAAAGACAGCACTGGCTGGGCTGCTACTGTACAAGCCTCGCTCACGTGTGTCGGCATGAGTCCAGCGAAAGTCTATGCATGTATGCAAGCGGCCCCGCTTGATTATATCTTCCTCGTGTTGACAGGATGCCATATCTATTCAGCTCATGTCCTGCATTGCGTGTCACCTTGGTCAAACAGCTGGCGTCAGCTTCTTGAGCTCTGGCTGTGGCCCACTCCCATGTTTATGACCTGCATGTGTCAGAGCTGTTACATGCATGCAGTGCAGCCATGCAGCGCGGTGCCTCTCTGTGCACGACCCTGCTGCTTATCTCTGCCTCCCATCACGTCCCGTTGACCCGGGCCAAAGGCGCTGGCTGGGCGAGAATTAGCCTACTTAGCCTATTTCCCACAGGGGTCAACCCACGCACAGACACGCGGACAGCACACCCACAATCAGATGCGCTCAGGCCCGCCCACGCTCGAAGATGTGCCATGACAAATGATAAGGCAGCACTTAACCACAGGTGTCCCAAGTATGACCTTTCACCCGTGGCCTTGAACAGAAAGCTTTTCATACAGAGGCCAGCCATCAATCAGCGCCCATCAATCACACACATATACGCTACATCCTTTCACTCTCCCCCAACCTTTACTGGCCTCAACATCCATCACTACACCCTACCCTTTCACTGACATCTGGAAAAATACAAGCACTTCACAACCTTTCTCCCCGACTCCCCTTGTTTGGAACACACACACACACACACACACACACACACACACACACACACACACACACACACACACACACACACACACACACACACACACACAGACACACACACACACACACACACACACACACACACACACACGTACACGCTCCAAACACACACATATTGTCCTGCGGCGTTTCTTATACATGGGATGTGTTGTCAGGTGATCTCTAGGTGTGCACTCTGACGCTGCTCCCTGGTGACACATTGGAGATATCAGCACCTGCTCTGAGACATGACATGGGGTTGAAATCCCTGCGTACACTGGGGGACAAGTGTATGACAGACAGCTGGTGGTGACACACTGTGGCCACGAGCATCCTGAGGACAGTATGGCGAGAGAGAAAAAAAAAAAAAAAAAAACGACTGAATTTATCCCATCACAGCCAGTTTTTTTCAAGTTGAAGACGCCATTGTGACATTTATAATTCTTGAGCAACAAAAAGATGGGCTTTTTTTTTTCCTACTTCCACCCCTTTCCATAAATTCGTGAAGGTCATTTACTACACCACAGTGAGATAAGAGCACATGTATATTCCGCAGAGAGTAATAAAGGTGAGTCTAATACCAACTGTGTAGCCTGCATCTCATGTTTAAATAAGTCGAAGACACAGGTTTCACACTTTTGGTCAGTTGGAATGGGACATTCTTGATATGGGGGAATGGGGGAGGGGGGGGGGTTCAGTGCTCATTCGGCCTGTAATTACACCAGAGAACATATTCTCATATTCTAATTGGCAGTGTCTTTATGCAGAACTATTATCAATGTCCCTCTGAGGCAGGGGGAAAAAAGGAGGGGCGGAGAGAGGGATGTGAGCAATGGGTTCTATGTCAGTAAGCCCAGGGTCCATTTACACATGGATGAGGATTGCTAATAATGCCAGCATAGCGAGCACGACTCACAGAAAGAAGAGAGATAACGAAAGGTTTTAACACATCTCGGCTGATTCCGAATGCATGAACATGTAAACTTTAGTAAAAAGGGATTTTGTGTGTTCAGGCTATTTGCTGGAGCAATGAATTTACTTTGTGTGTGTCGGGAGAAACGCTTAAAACAGCCCAAGCATGTCCATCCTGGACATGGTCAAACAAAGAGCTGTGAACATATGTGGAGGATTACAGTCACAAAGGCATTTGCAATCTCAGCCCTTGCTTTCAACGTGTTACATAATTACACTGAAGCTGTACAAACACGTCGCTACTTAAACTCGTATGCCAAACTTTGTTGCAAAACCCAAGGAGGACTTGGTCTTCATGTCAAAAAAAGGCCTCCACTGTATGTGCATGCATTTATTAACTAAATAAATCAAATGCAATACTGGTGCATCTATTCTATTTCAAATATCACAGTAGCTCTTGGCATTTTGTTCAACATGTGGGTGTAACGTCTGACCTAGACGGCTGAGTGGTGACTGTGCAGATAGATAGAAACACATTAATGTAGCATTCAAAGCAGATGCTGCACCAGTACATGGTATGTTAATTGGTGTGCTAAAAGGCAATTATTCGTCAATATTAATAGTTTTATCATTTAACTGCAAACTGTAAAGTTTTCTGAATAGCCATCAGCAGCTTGTAAATTTAAACATCCTACAATGTACTTGAAGGTGGCTGCGAGCTGTGCAAAAGGGAAAGTGTCCGGTGAGAGAGAAAATATGTAAAAGAAATGGAAATTTTGGCTCCCAGAATGTATTACTTGTAGGGGCAATAATTCTTAACTCGTGTTTTAAAGAGGGCAGAAGTGTAATTGTCTTACCTTGTTTTAGGGGATGTCGTTAGCCATTCTTCATGCTTTTCGAATGTTATCAAGTAAGCTGCGATCTCCTGTGAAAAAGAGAGGAGAGGAGAGAGGCAAGGAGTGAGGCTTAGATATGTCATCTTTAATCACGGTTCTCTTGTGTTTGTAATACATCGGTGAGACTGCTTCATTGATATTCAGACGGCCTAACCAGCAGCACAAACACAGGAAAAAGACGGAAACAGGGGCAGTGTCGGGGAGTTCAGGCAGGTAAATGCAGACTGGTAAAAGTAAAATGAAAGACAGAAGTGGAATGCGGCTGAGGTCAGATCATCTTCTGAGACCATCTTTGTTACGCAGGCTTTGATCAAGTTCCCCTCTGAGGACATCAAGGTGCTCTCATGAAGATTGACGTCTCTGTGTTTCAGAGTGAGCAGCTTTTAACATTTTTGGTCCGATCCTCCCCCAAATCCCTTTGATCTGCCCTTGACACTCCTCTATGGATCAATCCACTCTTTAACCTTTGAATAATAATTACACGCCAGTCTCACAATATTGACATGCGTGTGTACTTGCTACTTCAGAAAAGGCTGTAGAGCCTTTGGAGTCAGTTGTGTACAAAGAGATGCTATAGACACTGAAATAAAAAAAAATAAAAAAAAAGAGCCCAAACTGCCACTGGCATAAATAGAGATACTTCAAACACTTTCATGTTTCCCATGCTTGCCCTGCCTACTGCATCAGTCTGAGTGTGAGGGGGGAACACGCAAGACCATACCCAGCCATTTTCTCACCAAACTAATGGGCAGAAATAAAAGCACTTTGGATGCTGGTGGACAACCTAATGATTACCAGCGACAGCCAGCAATTCACTCTTCAACGCGAACATTTGTCAGACTCTTAGGGAGCCAGACGCAAGGACGAACCTGCTGCTATCTTTCACAGAAACATGGCCTTTTTTAGTTTCAAAGGATGTGGGTCCCTCCTCACGTTGGAGTGTCAACAAACCTTAAAGAGTAAATGTGTTGTTCAAATATTGTCTGGGTTGGTCTGTGAGGCGCAAGTTAAAAAAAATATAAAATAGAAGCTCCTCCAGGACTCTGTGTTGTTTCTTCACCTGTCCTCGTGGGGCAATAATGTCTAGAAAAACAAAAAAAACTTTCTCTGAAGCAGGACTTTGGAAGAAAAATATGAGTCATACTGTACGTGGTGGCACAAAGCAATCACAAAACCACAAGGTTTTGGTCTCTTTGAGACACTTCCTCCCCCTCGTTTCCCTCTTAGAATGCAGACACACTATAAAGTATGCACCACCGCGAGAAGGTTCCCGTTGGCTCATCGAGGCTGTGTCACAAGTGTGACCTGGCACAGACAAAGCACGCTGGCTATAGCCCACAGGGGTGCTGCAGGGCACTGCGGTGTGAGGGGTTCCCGGGCTGGCAGGGGTCCCAACGGGGAGGGGGGGGGGGGGGGGGGGGGGGGGTTGGTAGCATGACTGGCACTGTTGCCTCCAGGTGCAGGCTGGGAGATAATGCTGTGTTGATTAACTTCCTGTTCTCCTGCCATAACGACCGGAGGCACTGAAGCCATGACAAGATGGAGTCTTGAATTAAGAAAAAGACAGAGGGAGCAGAAGGAGGGTTGAGACTGTTAAGAGGAGCTCAGGGCTGCTCCTCTTTTCTACTAGTTTTGCTATTTCACAGCCACACACAAACACAGGCGTACTTAGGCTAACGTTGATCATCACGAATAAGTGCTAAAACCCAATTCTACATCTGACATAATGGTAAAGTAAAAGCCTGATAATGGTGCAAAGCGAAGCCTCTCAGCTTCACCCAGTGAGGCATAATGATGCAGTTTGTCAAGAGTACTTTTTTTAACATTGAAACTAAAAAAAATCAAAATGTAAATCGCAAAAATTATAAAACCACATATTGTTCGTTAATTACATGGTTACAGGTTTTGTATTTTAGTGCCTCGGACTATCAGCTGGGAGTCACTCAAGCAAGAACACATGTACCAGTGCAATATGCATAAATAGTTTTCCACAAGGTCTGTTTTTTTTTTTTACCTGGAAGCTATATTTTGCAATGTATGCTATTAGTATTATAAGGGAAGCACACATTGTGTAATGGCAATGAAGCCATACTAATTGATTCCTTTCTAATGCACTAACGCACAAAAACAGCAATAAAACAATGGAAAGTCGAACATTATTCACAACTGTGTTGCTTAAATGAGAAAGAAAAAAAAAAAAACCTTGTTGTGTGGATGTGATAAGATAAAAGAACATGAGACAATAGCTGCTGCGGCAACAACAATAACTAACTAATAGGGTCACAATCATGTAACTTTTCTGCATACATTTATAGGCAAATTAGTCTAACAAGGCAGTGATTAGATTAATCCCTGCTATTCTGTGTTCATTTTAGGAGGGATAAACGGCAGCGGGAAGCTCCTTCAGTGACCTCTGTGCCTGTTAGCGCACAGCCCCTTCCATCACTCTTCTCTTTAAAATCCACAGCCCCAGTCTCAGTGGCAGGGGATAAAATAGGGGGCCACATGGTCTTGTATTTAAAAAAAAAAAAAAAATTAAAACAAACCCCCACCCCTCCCTCAAAAAAAAAAAAAAAACAGAACGAAGTGCTCCTCTACCTCTGGCTCTTTGCTCACCCCTCCCTCTCTGAACAGATGCTAGGGATTATTCCAACCCCCCGACCAGCCATAAAGGTGCAATAATCTTATGGTGAGGAAACAAACAAAAACAGACGTGCAGCCATTAAACAGCTGCAAGGAGACAAAGTTTGCATGGGCGGCATAATGAGAGGCTAGCGTGCGTTCGGGTTGAGCAAACACGCTTGCGGGTTCGCGCGAGACGGGTGGCGGCGTGTGTGTGTGTGGGGTGGTGGGGGGGGGGAATGGGCAAGAGGTGTGCTGAACACTGATGGTGGATCAAAGTCAAACCAGCAGCTGTCAATGGGCTCTGGACTTTATCTGCTGACCTCGCTGCCTCTGGCCTCCCCCTCCGTCACTGGGGAAATATTCAGAGGAGGCTCTCTGTACACACAAGCAGCTCCCACCTCACCACCTCACTCCCGGGTCAGAATCCACCCCATACGAAGTTGCTTGTAGTTGTAGCTCCTTGATGCCTCAGCCACCCGACTGACATGATCCTCGCTGGGGGGGCTTTATCTCCAGGTGTTGTTGAAACAAGTGCTGCATTCGGCACGGCGCAAATTAAAGCAAACTCCCTTTGCAAGCGCGATCTAAATACATAACAATCAGCACAAGCCAGCAGTGAACCGGAGAGTGAGTATGAGCAATACCTCCTCTAATTGACACGGTGGTTGCTAAAAAAAAAAAAAAAAGGAAAAAAATAGACCCTTTCATTTTCCAGGGGAAAGAACAACCCGAAGCTGTTTGTTGTAACCCAGCCATCTCATTTGTTTCTTTTGTCTCTGTAAAAGCTGCGACACACTGTTAGCAAAGGGGGCCGCCCCAGAACATGACGGAGCAGTCTCGCAGTTTCAGCTGATGGAGATGGAGAGCCGAGAGCGCTTGTGTGCACGCGTGCGTGTGTGTGTGTGTGTGTTTTCATTCTACCGTGTTACAATCATAAGGCCTGATTACTGGTTACCTGTCTGAGTCTGGCACATTATTAACATACTCTTCAGGTGGTGTCACTCCTACACTCATCAACGTTTCTCCCCCTTTAGTTCTCACATCTCATAGCCTCCGCACACCCTCTTCTATCTCATCCATTTTCCCTTTTTTTTTTTTTTTTATCTTTCCTATAACCGCAGAGGCAAAAAGGAAAGCCACCATAAGAAAATTTTCATTTTGAGATGACTGGCTTTTACTGTCTCGCTTTTCAAATGATATTTTCACTCTAGAGGTACAACGTTTTCTCCAGAGAGAATCAGCTTTTGAAATGTCTACCTATTTGAAATTGGAGATGACACTAACATATTCATCCTATTTCACTTCTTTGCACCACGACAGAAATCGGGATATGGGAGCAAAGTGCAGTAAATTCTTTGAAAAATAGAAAGTATTTCATATATGCCATCTTCTAATTGTCTCAAAATGCTAAAAACCGTTCCTAGGACATTATAATATGATTTAGATTTCTATTAAATATACTACTTACTTGTGTTTTGTTTTTTTAATCTAAAAACTTCTCAAAATGTCACAAAAGCACCAGTCCACGCTCAAAATTGAGCCTCAGATACAGATTGAAGGCATAGTCTGTAACACGAGAAGTAAAAACATCACATAATAGATTTTTATGAGGCGTGACAGTGTTTTCATCTTCAAATGAGTGCTAAAGAAACCTTGACTGTGAGAGGTAACTTGCAAAAAGAATAATGCTGTAAATCACCCAAAGCTACATCACTTAAGCCCTGACATTACATTTAAACTAGACCAGACGTATACTATCAATCTCTGCACCAGATTTTGAACTAGACTTGTTATTTATGGTTGTGCGGAGCGTTTAATCTCACACAGTCATGTTTATTT
The DNA here is from genome assembly GCF_963422515.1 of Blennius ocellaris. NCBI lineage: Eukaryota > Metazoa > Chordata > Actinopteri > Blenniiformes > Blenniidae > Blennius > Blennius ocellaris. The sequence goes on from NC_137654.1 coordinate 27,779,773, forward strand.
TATTGTTCTTGTTTCACAGCTACTTAATGATTACATTAAGTCAACGTAATTGATTCAGAATGAATTTTTTGCTCAGAGATTACTAAAATATTTAAGTTGTGTAGGAGTAAAGACAATAATATGGAATAGTAATATAAAAGGGTAAATATAACATGTGGTGGGAGTAAACAAGATCCACTAATGCCCGATAAAAGAACTTATTGCATTAAATTTGACAATGTTCATTTGGTATTTTAAATATAGAAGTTTTTTAATGGTTAGTCACGTCTTCTAAAATGAACAACTTCTTAAAATCTGTTCATTTCGAAACAATCACATTAATTAAATTTGACCCTTTGCATTCACTTTCTTCCACAAAAGTCATCCTGATATGGCACCGTGGTTTGATGGAGATATTCCTCAGTATGGATTCACTGTCCCGGGATGACTTGAGGCGAGATTGTTTCCCCCGTATCCTCTGATTCGCTCTCTCGCTCCGCTCTTTGATTTATGGGAGAAAAGAGAGGCGTTGAGAGGACCAACGCTCCGGCATTTGGATGACAGGCCTGATCACTTGAAACAACTGTCGCTGTTCCATTAGAGGGAGAGATAGGAGTCTTTTGGCATTATCTCAGGACACATCAGACACCTGTCTCTAAACACCATTCATAACGTCTCCTCTCTCGCTCTGCATGCACGCTGCATTTGAGCAGCCAGAAAATCGGAAATGGGTGACATTACTAAAGTGAGAGGACATAACTCAAAGTACTTTCCCTTCGTTTCCAAGCCAATGCTAAAAAACACTCACAGTTACATCATTGTCTAAGAATTCAGAGCACTCCTTAAATCCCACAATTTACCAGATATTATGTAAAACCACCGAGTAATGACTCATTCTCTGTGAGCTGAGCCACTTTAAAACCAGTCCTCATCACCCCCCCAAATAAAGGATTCAACAATTACAGCAGATGTTTGTCCATTACAGTATTATTCCAGTTATACTGGTGCTCCAGTGACACTAATGAAAATGCACTTAATGAATAGCTGTATTAGAAAAACTAAGTTTAGCAACAGTATTGATTGCAGTAAAAGCTTGAGCTAATGAAATGAATATCAGGGAGCAGGAAGATGTGAAAGAAAAGATGGAGCAAAGTCTGGTTAGAGAGCAGAGCACAGCGCCTCCAGCCTGCCCCATGGTGAGGTCTGGGGAATGCATCCTCAAAGCTTTGACCTTGCCCTGCACTTGAAAGCAGGAAGTGGATGAGAGGAGGCCAAGGGAGGGATACGGTTAGAGGAGCCCTCCCCGATGACCTGGGTTTTGCTGCCGAGTGCCAGGTCATCTGATATTTCCTCCAGGGCAGTCCAGGAAACGGTGCCTGCCCAGGGCCAGGCGCAAATGGATGGCCGGGTGTAGGGTGAGGGGTGGAGGGGTTGGCTGGAGCGCCAGGCTATCAGGAAATTACCCCATAAAAATTCAAATGCAATTAGACACAGATAGAGATGAGCACGGGAGAAAGGGTTGGGGAAGGAGGGCCGGAGACTTGCTGCAAAGGGAGAGGATAATCAAAAAGGAGAGGGGGAGGAAGAATAAAGTTTAAAAAATTGTTCCCATGACAATGATAAATGCATTTAAAATGGGATGAGTGTGAAGGTGTGGTGATTAAAAAAAGTGCGCTTTGGTTCGATTCTGCAAGCGAAGGTGCCTTAACTGAATCGTTTTGGGTCTTTTTTTGTTTTGTTTATACTTCATGAATTCTTAATGCGCGGGCAATAATGTATCACACACTGTATCTATGTAATCTCATATGGCCATATTACTCTTTTAAGCTCGTGAAAGTAGTGAGGTGAAGTGAATCTATTTTAGAAAGCGGTAACCTCCAGCTAGCCTTTAAGATTGTTTGAGCATGTCTCATAATAGGATGCAGTGGATCTGCTATCAAGACGAATGGACAGGAGAGGGAGAAAAAAAAAAGAGCAAATGAGAGGGATGAGCCACGGGAGGAGAGAGAGAGAGAGAGAGAGAGAGAGAGAGAGAGAGAGAGACAGAGAGAGAGAGAGTTGAGAAAGTGAAAGTAAGCAACAATAGAGTATGGAGCTGTTGACAGCTGCACTTGGCATCTGTTGAAGAGGAGTGAGGCTGTTCTACGAGTCCCTGTGCTGGGTTAAAAAGATGCCCTCTCCAGCATACTGCTCATTAGGACCTGCATGGGGCTTCCCTCCCTAAAAGGAGGGGTGGAAGTCACACTGTGTCCACTCTGCTGCTCCACTGTGAAGAGCAACAGGGCCGTTCAGCTCTGCCTCACCAACAACCACAAACCATTTGGCATTTTTGGCAACTGATGCACCAGATTGAATTGGATATAAAAAAACAAAAAAACAAAAACCAACAAAAACAAATTTAAGTGCACGGCACTCTATGGCTGACGAAGCTGCTTGCACTCATATCTTTACCACAAAAAGGCCTTACCATATGTTTAAAGCACACCTCGGGCAATTCAGTCCACTATGTGCCTCCTCAGCTCCTGCGGTCCGGCTCTCTTTTTCCATACAGGAGGTGGAAAGAGCGAGACAAGCCGTCCACTGGCCTACATTATACATAGTTCTGGGATCAATTTGGCATTGATCCTGGATAGCGATGTTTTCCAGTAGTTGGTCAATGCCTCTCTTCACATTTCTGCTTGGCATGCTGGTCATAAGACTGTTCTGAAAAAGGAGGCATTCTCCTGGGGAGACTCCTCTCACTCCTCAACGCCTCCCTGCTCCCAAAATCAATGTTACCTACAGCAGCTGCTCCGCCAGCACTCTCGTTTTTGTTTACTATATCACTTCTTCACGCCACATACTTTTGTACAAGAACAAGAGTTAGCAATAAGTGACAACAGTGGCCGAGGAGGAGTCTCGCCTCAACCAAGAGGTCCCACTTTAGCTTTTTAGACATTTAGCAATAAATGGTAAACTGTGATTGAGTTGATTTATTTGGTGTATTTTCACAGCTTCAGCAGCCTCAACGAATTCTATACTGTTAGTCACACTCATTGCAAAGTGTTTCACCTCCATTGGGACCAATTTAGGGTTCAATGTATTGCCCAAGGATTCTTCAACACATGAAGAGGGGTAAATAGGGACGATTGAAAGATGACCTATTCTACTAACTGACCAACTACGCATGACATCAGGATGTCCATTATAATTAATAATAATATAAAAATATAAATGAAAAACATAATACTCTAAGTGAATTGTGGTTAATACAGTTCGGAAAATGCACAACCTGTCCCTATTATAATGCAAAATTACAAAAGAGCAAGTGAAACAGAGTTTACTTTGTTTAGATAAGCCCATGCTGAAGCTGCAGCCATGTTGTTTGAGAGATACATCAAAAAATGTGATTTACAACTCAAGTCTGATTAAAGTGAAACTAATATCATAATCAGACCATAAAAATAGATTTCTTATTCCATCCCATTTTTTACTACCACTGCGCTGCTGAGCCAGCCAGTAAAAATATGTTTTGGAAAATATATTAACCTGTCTATACTATCACACACCAAATACAGCTACATACGCATTCACATTTATAGCTCTTTTTCTAGTCCACTCCAGCCCCAGATAGGGGTGTCTGCAGAGGACCACACTGCCATATATCCCTGCTCACCTCCTCTGCTTTGGAATGAGAAGATTGCAGCCATATGCTGATGGGAAAACAGGACAGACAGCAGGAGAATGAGACCAGGACCGAGAGGGGAGCTGGCAAGAGGCGGCATTGTTTTGGCTTTGGTGTCATGGCTGCTGTCTTGGATGTTCAACGAGAGGATGTAATTATTTGGCCTTGAAGGACCACAATGGTCAACCGCCGCCTCCCGTGAGCAGCCGCGGCATCACAGAAAACCGGAGAAGAAGGGAAAGCAGAGGCATGCACGTACAGACGGGGACAAGATAAACCTGGAACAGTAACAAGAATGGTTTATGTGGGAATGGATTTCCAGCTTGTGGTGTGGCGCAGACACTGAATGAGAAGTGAACATAAAGTTGACTGAGATGAAATACATCCATCTTTGTCAGCCATAATTAGGGTGCATTGTGACCCAGTGTGGTTGTTGCCGTGGAAGTGAGTGCCTGCTGAAGTAAAGCCCATATGGGACCACCTACTGCTGTACCCTTGAGAGATGTGGCTTGTGTAATGATTCTATTATACCTCTTTCTACTTCTATCTCTCCCTCCTTCCCTCAGGCTCTAACTTCTGGCAAGACTCAAAGATGTGTTGGGGGCTTGGCAGAAATGTGGAGCGCTGCATTAGTAAACAGGGCAAAATACGTGCGAGCGTGCACGCAGACGCGTCGTGGCGCACTACAGGGCGCGGCCAGGTTCACTTCCTGATGCCCCGTGGCTGTCTGACCTCTGGCGTCCGCGCTGCATGTCCTCTTCATCAGCTATGCAGCAGGATGTCTGTTCCCTCCCGCTGACAGCCCAACCAAGGAGAACGGAGAGTGGCAGAGCCTCCATGAGGTTGACCTTACCCCAGCCCCACTACCGAGACTCCAGGCGGTTCCCCTATCCTGCAGCCGAACTTTTCTCCCCCTCAAAAACCCAGCTTCTGTCCACCAAAAGAGGGGAAAGCTGGCAGGAGGTGTCGAATTTACTGGAGGAGGTACTCCCTGTGTCTCCTTTTTTTCCCCCCAATTCGTGAATATATGTCTTTGTGTTTGACAGATGCTCTTGTTTTGGTAGACAGCAGATATTGGAGATGCCGCGTCAGATTGTACAGCCAGCAGCCAGCAGGTCTGTTCAATTCCTAATGTAATTTCACAATTTGATGGAGTGTGGACATAAATGTTACATTTGTTGCTTTCTTATGCTTTGTGTGGGAAAGATATTACAGGCAAAGCCCACTGAGAGGGCATTAAATGCCATCTAAATATAATTGAGGTGTGATTTCCCTCCATGGAGACATTGGGAGAATCTAAGCACTATATCCTCAAATATCACCCAAATTTTCCCAAAAGCCAAGAAACGATGGTATCATGCATAAATGAAGCGACAATGGAATGGAGAAGGTCACCACTCACTGCATATCAATCAACTGATGTCGGCTTTCATTTTAGGGCTCCTGCAGGACCTATCCAAACAAGGGAGGGCGAGAGGCGGAGAGAATCTCACATCTTCCCTCAAAAGGCACAAATGAGCAGAGGTCTGTCTCATGTGATCCTCAAAGCCTATTTATTTCAGGCTCCAAAATCAATTAATGCCTTGCATTATCCTCTGAATTCTACTATTCAATGCAGCCAAATGGCTGGGGCACCCTTGCATGAAACCAATTTTAACTTTCAATCCGAGACACCGCCACCAGAACCACCTGCAGGTCTTCCTTCAGAATTGCAGCTATCTTTGACCACAAAGTCGTGCACGTGTGCCAGTGAACACGTGGTGCACGTTTGTGCGTGTGCAGTGGTTGAGATACGGCCTAAAGTGCACGGTTCAGGTGGTTTTTCAAACTGCTGCTGCACAGTGAAGACACAAAAATGCAGAATGTTCTGACAGGGGGGGACAATTTGTGACACATGGAAAAACCTGTTCGCCATGTTAAAGGAAGGAAGGAAGGAAGGAGGTGAAGGAGAGTCGAGTGAAAGAGATGTGGGAGGAGAGAGAAAGAGAGAGAGAGGCAAAGAAACAGAGTGTGTAAAAGGGCAAAGTGTTACACATTTAATCGACTACAGTAGAGGCTGTGAAGAGGAACAGAATGAAATATTGAGCCCCACTGTCCTGTCCATCCACGGGAGTGACATACTACACTCTTGAGACAGAGAAAAGACATGAAGACAAGACAAGTTTGAAATTTCACCAAAGAGATGGCCAGATCTGCAGCTCGGCCCAATTAGCCGGTAGAAACTCCTTTTTTTTCCCTCCCTCCAACTACTCGTCAGCATGAAAGGATCACCCTTTGTCTGTCAGACCCATGCCTTTATCTTCGCTTGCTACTTCCTGTACACAGTCTGTTCAGACACGCGCAAACACACACCCACACACAAAATTTTAATTCCTTCCAGAGCAAGTTACATCCCTGCAAAACCCATCCTCGCCTCCTGTCATCTCTCTGTTCGACTGTCAACACACATGTCCGGACGGAACGCACACACCTCCAAATACTGACTGTAAATGCCAACGCACATACAGTATCAGTCAAATCCTCACATGAACTGCTCTCATTTTATCTCCTCTCAGCTCCTGCCATCTCACTGACTGATGTGATTGTTAGTTCTGGAGGAGGGCTCTCTTTAATTGAAGTGGGTGTGAGTGCATGAGTGTGCAGCTATCTGTCCAAAGCATCGCCTGGCCATGGCCGGTATTGTTTGGCCTATCAGACAAGCTGTCAAGTGTTCTCCCTCTCTCTCTCTCTCTCTTTCTCTTTCTCTCTCCCTCTCTCTGCCGCTTTGTGTTCATGTTACAATAACGGGAATGAGGCGCTGTGAAGGTCACAGATGCCCAAAGTCAAAACCAGCTTGCCGGCACGCATGTTTCGTCTCCTAACAGTAGACCCCAGCGCCAGACAGGTATGTAACACAAACCATCCACATGAGACGCAGTCAATGGCTGGCCAACACCAGCAATACGTACACTCAAGGTCATTTTCCACCAAACTGAAGCTGAAATGCATCTGTACAGCGGTACAGATTTCACCTGTACTTTTTATTTTCCACTGAGCCAACTTTCCCTTAACTTTTCTGCCTCTATCTGCATACTCCCATCTGCCTTGTGTGCATTATCAGGCTCACATCTCTCCCCTCTAAAAGTTGGGCCCGTTGAGAGGGGAGGCGCAGGCTGCTCTTTGTAAAAACGCTGCTCTCCACAGACGGTGGGGAATCGATCAGCCAGACGCTCCAATGGCCTGCTCCTTTGTGAGCCCAGTCTGGCTCTGAGCAACTCTTCTCTGTTTATCTCCCTCACGTCGCTCGCTGGCTACATGCTCTTAATTAAACATGCCGCATGGCTATTAATTGTCAACCAGATTCAATTTGTTCCCCGGGCACGCTGTGAATGGGCCTCTCCTCCCAGAACAAAGGTGTCCGAGCAGCCATGTCAGGGTTGAACAAAAGGCCCAAGGCATCACTTCTATCTCAAACCGCCTGAGCCGCTACAGCTCGCAGGCAGCAATTGAATGAGGTGTTACCCAGGCAGGTTTTCAAGCAGGTGTTTAAGAGATGCTCGGAGAAACCTGTCATGTTCATTGCCACACAATCTTCTCTCTTTCCCCCCCCCCCCCTGATGACATTTAGCCAGACACCCAGTATTCTATCAGAATCTAGCTGCAACCTGACTCTGATAATGCTTCTCACCTTCACAAATATATATTCGGCGTTGCTCTAAATCGGCCTCATTTTTTAATCTTGTTAGGTTGTTCTCTTTTCTTTTTACATGAGAACTCTTTTGACAAATGGTGGAAACAAATAAATATATAACCCAATGACTGCTGAGATGAATCTGGGAGCAAGCAGCTGCCAAGGCATAATATAATTCATGGCCATGCATCAATGTTACCGGAGACCGCTCCAGCACCCAGCCAGAACCCACAGACCCAGGTGCCAACACATCCATCCCCTTGCAATTCCTTCATCTATCCCACCTCTCAGTCACTCCAGCCGTCACCCTAATCAATGCTGCCTTCCCAAAATCCTAAAGCTCAGGGCCTCAGCTGGTGCCAACGAGGCCTGGTCGGGGCTATTGTGCCACTGCCTAAACCCTTCTACAATACAACGATAAACCTGCCCCCTCTGTGCCTCCTCAGTCACAAACAGAGCAGATGCCAGAGCAAGAGCAGCTCACAAACACTCACACAGAGACCTATATATGCTATTGTGTAGCGAGCCTTGTTCAAACACTGTGTAGTGGAATTTTTAATGAGAGTTAGGCGAAGGTGCTGTAGCATATAGAGAGAGGAGATCTGTTCCCCAGTGAGCTTCTGTGCCTGCCTTTTCAGCAATCCCAATATTTTGCTGCCTGTGAGCTCACTGAGCAGTTGAGGAATTACTTATTTAAAAGATAAGGTTTCCTCTGTTGTCAGCAAAAACCGCCTCTTGTCCATAACAGGAGAAAACCAATGCAGTGTGAAATCAAAGGTCACCCGGAGACAAATAGCACTAACAGGCAAGAGCAGGGGTGACAAACGCTCCCTCTCTGTGCTCTCCAAATTAATTAAGAGCGGAGATTTAACATGGCATCTCCAACACAAAAGAGAACAAGTGGACCCATCGTTGTTTAAGCCAGACTTTTAAGAGAACACATTCCCCATTTTTCTCAGCGGTAATCAAAGTGTGTTTACCCATGTCTATCAAATTACTGTTTCATTGAATGTTTTATGTGGCAGCTTTGAGAAGCCATTGATCTTATAGTCGAGGCCCTCAGATGCCAACGTTGAGCTTGCTTCAGCCTCGCAAGTCAGCCTGCCTCCAGCCCCGAGATCCTTGGGGCACTACATTAAATGCACTACCCCGGGCAGCCTGCTAATCCACAGCATTCGCAGGTGTCTCTGTCTGGCCGTGACCACCAGATAAGCGAAAGCCCGGAGGAGACGGCACCCGAGCAGTAGACACAAAGTGCACATGTGAGTGTGTCGTCGCATCGCATCCACAGTCAGTCACCCAGTTGAGGAGACGAGCTGAAAACAGCAGGTCTGAGACCGAGGCTGGATAATGACACCTCATCTGGGAACAGCTAGCGAGAAACATCTGCATCCCCTTATCTGCGCAATGGCTGCACAGTCAAAACGACACGCCGATCATTTACTGGATTACCCTACAGTAAGCTGCTGCCTGATGTTCTTTCACAGATCAGTGTTGTGGAAATGTTTATACTGACCGAGCTGGGACGGGGAAGTTGTTTCAATGTCTTAGATAAGCATGGCGAGCCAGCATGCTGGCCTAAGGCAGGGTACAAAGTGCACTTACCTAGCATCAATCCTCGCCGCAATGTTCAACAAGCAAATTGAGGACAGGAAATTTTAATAAGCTGCAGTTTAATTAGTCCAAAAAAGGTATTGCTGTCAAGTTTTAATGTTAAACTGAATCCCTCTACTAAATCCATTTAACCAGTATGCAAGTGGTATTACAATACTGTAGAAACCCTCAAAATACAGTCAAGGGCTTGAGCCAGGAAAGTGAATTTAATTCCAATAAATGTTGAATGTTCTCATTTTGGGCCAATTAATTTTACAAGAAAACAGTTGACTCCAGATAGAAAGCCTGTGAGAAAATAAAAGTTTGGTTAATTAGATTTACTATCAAGGGCGGTTAGCACCCACTAGATAATATTCCACAAATATATTGCTTGTGCAAGTGCTTCATTTGTATTGCATTAACAATGAAGGGTCTACATCCTTGATAATGAAATATGGAACAGGGAGCTCATTGCACTAAGTCTGAATGTAACACTCACATGTAAGGTCATGTTGAGCTGTAGCTTTTGGCCTTTTAATGGCCATTTATTGTTCATCAAGCGTCTGTGTGTGTGTGTGTGTGTGTGTGTGTGTGTGTGTGTGTGTGTGTGTGTGTGTGTGTGTGTGTGTGTGTGTGTGTGTAAGCTTGAGGGTTTCTACGTGTGTTCCATGTGTGCCCCCCCCCCGCCCCATCCCACCCCCCAGCGGGGGGGCAGCACCACCCTGGCCTCGCTGCCTCCACCCACTCATCCATCCCACGTCTTGTCTAATTAAACATCGTTAACATTCATCCCAAGGTCTTATGCAGATGAGCACAGAGGGAATGTGGTGCACTGCGCATTAAGAAAACAACTTGGGGGGTGGCAGAGAGGTGAGCGCAGGGATGAGATGGGGTTGTAACCGAATTGAGACGTGCCTGGATATCTCCGATTTGACCTCATTCATCAATTAATTACCACCATTAGCAGGAGGTGATGTGGAACCAAAGCTGAAATCACTGCACCGTGGCATCTCGGCTGCCGGGTTTGTTGACTGTGTGCGTGTGGGCACATGTGTATGACAGACAGGAACCTATTAAGCACTGATTCAGGTATGTTTGACTGTGCTCATGTGTATTTGTGCCTGCAGTCTGACCAGAGAGGCCCACAGACAGACAAACTGACAGGCACCCAGCCAAGCACTGCCATCAGTGTCTCCTCAACAGAGCTGTGATCACAGCTCCGTCCTGTCATGTGGCTGTCACTCTATCACTAACAGTCAACACACACACACACACACACACACACACACACAGACAGACGTCATGGTAATGCCAGCTGTATGCTCCCACCCTAAAGGACAGTCTTTGTTTTGTTTTTGTTTTTTTTGTACTGATGCTTTCAGAGCACTTCAAGTGCACCTCGAAGAGCAGACCGTTACCCTTTAGCTCATAATCAATATCCAAGATTAGGTCAGGTAACCTGATGTGCAGAGAAAACGAGATAACAATAGGAGAACCATTTTCAATTGAGTCTATTTGAGACACCATCTGAACAACACAAAGTAATAGAGGTTATGAGTGTGTCGCCAACCCTGTATAAGGATTCCGTGTCAGTTGTATTACTAGCAATCATTTTAGCCATTGAAATGCAACATAAAAGACATAAAGCTGGAATTAACTTGGCACGTATTGTGCGAAGATCCCAACAGAGGCCTGGCATGTGTAAGCAAGAGCATTTGTCAGCGACAGAGACACAATTTGTGCACTACCCCGGGCGTGAATGGCAACTTACAATATTTAATCCAGTCGACTAAAATGGGTTCAAGAGGTTGTGGTAGTTGATATGGTCTCTGGGAGTGCCTGCCAGGGCAGTCAGGCGGGTGTGGCAGCAAGAGTTGTGCAGGTGGCACTTGAACTCATATTTTTGAGGCCAAGCTGACGGTTGGCCATGCACGGCAGCACAGCACTTCCTAAGATCCGGTTTGTGACCGTCTGTGGAACAAGAGCCCGAGGGAGGAGCGTGCTTAAACTCACTCACCTTCACCACCAGCCTCAGTGTCCCCTCCCTGCACAGCATGCATCCTCCATGCACTTAAGCCCACATGCACTAAGACAAGCACACATGCAAAAAAAAAAAAAAAAAGTTCTTGCACACATTCATATCACACTGGCTGTGTGCAAACATAGCACAGGGTCACCACACCACACGTGGGCTTTTGCAAAAATAAATAGTCCTCCTCTAAGGACCGGTGTCAAATAGGCATGCATGAGGAGGCACAAAAAGCACTTTGCCCTGCATTCATATCTGATGCACAACAGCCAAGGACTGTCCAAATCCTCTCCCTACTGGCGGCCACTTGAGTCACCTTCAAGGATCAGCAACTTTCATTTGGTCGCTTTGTGTGTCTCTTCCATAAACATGCTATCCCACTTCAGGCGCAGTCACTCGAACTGACTGGAAAGCCAAATGTGGGAGTCACTGCTGCTGTAGCCAGAGCCAAAAGCAGGGGGCGCTGTGTCGACAGTGAAGTGCTGGCAGAGGGGGTGAGCAGGCGGACTCAGGAAACGATGATGAAGTGCAGCATTAGTGCGGTGATTAACTCCTTTTCTCGCTCTTCCTCCTCTCGTTCAGTCCCATTTCCTCCCTCTGCGGGACGGGAGGGGAGCCTCTGATCAGTGTGTGTGAGATTCCCATGACACACCGTCCATCTGTGTGTATGAGCTGGCAAACCAGCAGGCTTTCTTCACCAACGTGCTGTTGAGATCCCATCTCCATGCCTCTCCATTACAAACCTTCCCTTGCAGGCCCTCCAAACGCCACTGAAACTTTGATGAGATGGTGTCCCATTTAGAACGACATGGCGCTAACATGCTATGGACGAGAAGCGTCTAGAAACAACAACTTGGATCTATGCGCCATACAAATTCGTTGAAGTGAATTTTACATGCGCGAAAAGACAACCTCGCCAGCCCAGAAATACGTCTATCTCCTCTCCCCCGGTGGCTTGCTTCTTGTAAAATGATGTGATGTGAGGCATAGTAGAGTTATGCAATATGGTTGTATGTTTGAAAGCAGAACGCCATGAAGCCTCCTTGAAGAGAAACCATAACTTTTCATAGTGCAGAGTGAAACTGGACAGAAATATTATGTAGTCACCTAACTCACTCACCTTCATAAGCCGCATCTATCTTTCCGTTCTGCAGCTATCTTTCCCAAGCATGGCTATTACTAAAACCACAAAAACACCAGTGACATTGGGAGTACCTCAAGATATACTGTAAAATAGACATCAAATCAATTTACTGGATTAAAAAGAAACACAGAGAGATAAAATACTCAAACGAAAGCGATGAGTAAATGCTCTGATGACATTCCTGAACAGGCATATTCAGCCATTCAACTGTTAGCGTCTACTTAGTGTTAAAGGAAGGTAGCATGTTAAAATACACACTGAACTTACTATTCATTTAAATATATACAATTTGGTTATGCTGACAAATGTGGTGTGTATCACTTTAATATTCACTATTTCTGAGAAATAGACCAATAGAATAAGATCCCACTTTTAGATATGCATTTTGTGATCCGGTTAAAAATATACCGACAATGCACACCTGTATTAAAATTAAACAACCACATCACTGTAGCATGTTGTATACCTCCACCAAGCGAATGGCAGATATGACATTGACGTGAGTCCAGATACGCTGGTGTTCCTGACAAATAGGACAAATGCAAGGTCACAGTGACCTTGAACTTTCAGGCCCAAAACAGTCTTATCACAATTCAGCACATCATTTGGAGTAATTATGTAAAGACCTCACCTCAACGCTTTACTATACAAATATTGTATTCAAACTAAAACAAAACAGGTGACCTTGACATTTGGCCACCCAGATTTTAGCAACTTCATTTTTAACTGACTGTCTACATGCTGGATATACAGAAATTAAAATATAAAAAGTGCAGAATAATAAAGAATCTTCTCATGTTTTAGAAATATAGATATTTAAATCTGTATGGGGGGTGGACGGACGGATGGACGGACAATTCCAGCTACTATAGTCCTTTTCAAACAATGATCAGAGGGACCAGGTGGCTTTGGAAAATGACCTGCACTCAGTGGTGCAGTAACAGTTTCACCTCTTCACCAGAGAGGCTATTCAGTGATCACACAGCCCCCACTCATATCAGATTGCATCACTGGCCACCGAGCAGGGAAGTCCTGTTTCTCTCACAGGTGCACAGAGGGGGAAAAAAAACGAGACCAGCAAAGAATGAGTCAGACGTTATTAACAAGTCTGCACAAGGTGACTCCTCCAGATGACAATAACTACTCTGTCGTGAACCAATTTGACCTTTCTGAGCTCTAAAAATTGAGTGGACAAATTAAAAAGTTAGTTGCCGATCCTCACGGACCAATAAGTGTATGCTTTGTACGTTGTAAAATAATAATGAATAATGATGATTCGGTGCTTTTCCATATCACACGTGCGTCATGTTCTGTATACTGATTAGACATAACATTATAACCACTTACAAGTAGAGAGAAAGATGTTCTTTGTAATGTTCCATGTTTTTGCGTTTGATATATAAACCAGCAAATAAACATCATCTACAAAGTCAATGTGTTAAAAGCAGAGAACAATGGAGAAGAGTTCTTGGTCTGCTGTGGTGAGTATCTATTAAAGAAGGAAAAGGGACAGAGCATCAACAAAACTTGATTAATGTAATAAATACACATTTTAATCCAACCAAAAAGCTAGTGTAGTTCATATTTCTGCAGAAGTTCATGCTGGTTAATACAGAAACGTGTCAGAATGCACCGTTTGCTGCATACGGGGTAGCAAGCTGGGCACATACATAATAATGGCCAAATGATCATAATGCTGTGGCTGATCAGACTAGGCTCTCCCTCCCCTGCGCAAGTAATAGGACTGTCTTTGAACACATGACAGAGGTCAGAATTTCACTCAGGCATGGCCACATGGGAGGCAGGCCGGGGTCTTAAACGTGTCTTGCAGCCGCAGGCTTCAGAGACATCCCTCTCATGTGCAGATTGAAAAGAATCCCCAATGAACTGTGCACAATGTTCACATTTCTGTTAACTAAGCAGTAATATTTTGGTGTGATTCACTGTCAGAACGACCCTCATCCCTGTCGTTTCAACAGAATTCAACACTTGAAGGCTTTATTTCAAGACGGCCGCTTCTCTTTTTTGTAAACGGGTTAAAAACCTCTTTTACTGACAATCAATGCTCACCGCAACAACATTTACAGTGTTTTGAAGGTTTTGTAGACCTTCACCTTTTAAAAACCATCATTAAGTATCTTTCAGTAGAGGTAATTCCAACAACGGTTGTATATCCCCTATTGTCTCTATTTCTCTCTTGTGCCCTTATAAATTCTCAACAATTACATGCCAAGGTTTCTTTTTTTTTCCAAGAGTAGAAATTACAGCTGTCTCCTCTCCTCTCTCTCATCCTGGCATCGCTCATCTATTATTCAGTTTTTAATTTGGCTATTTGAGGTTTGTTCCCTCGTTTGGCGACAAGTAAGACTCAGCTAAACAGGCACCTTATCCATTACACTAAATCTAGTGCACAGCAGACAGCATTCTGGAATTGACCATTAGAGAGGTTATTGATATAACCACCATTCCCTCTCGTCATTATCCCTCTAATTTATCTGTAATTGTATAGCAGCTTTTTGGAGTTATTCTCACCTTGGATGCAATGAGAAAGCATCTTCACTTTCTGAAACACATCCATGTTTGGGTGGTTTACACAAAAACCTATCCATCAAATTATGGAGGGGCAGCATTCAGTCTAGGCAAAGCCAGGTTTCCATTGAGGCCATTTTTTTTTTTTTTTTTTTTCCCCAAGCGCTTTTGTATTTGTGACAAAAGTTTCCAAATTGCAGCTGGCTTTTAGCCAGCCAGGGTACCATCGCACTTCTGGTCATCGTTACAGAGGGAGATAGGCCTCTCTGACTGATGTTCAGACTCCTATAATCATATGCAATTGTGGTAAGTGAAAAGAAAGACATGGCTCTTTACTGGGATCTATGGCTCATTGTATCTTATGTGTCACACGAGCCAAGGATCAATAGCACTCAATAGTCTATTAATAGGCAAGTCTTGGCTCTGTTCAGACTATAGCACCAGCCTGTCCACTCGACCAGGCCATGAAAAGAAGAGGGTGCAATAGAAACCAATCCTCGCTCTTCTGTTAACAGTGAAAGCCTCTTAATCATCTCAGTTTCCCATTGACTTACCGCTTCTCTCTCTCTCACTCTCTCTCTCTCTCCCTCACACCGAAGGCCCATCTTAGAGGGGATAGTTAACAGACCCCCGCGGCCCCTCCGTGCCATGGAGAAGATGACTCTGTCTATTGAGGAGTTTGGAAGTGAGGTCAATGAGATTTCCCCTTAGTTGCACTGCAATATAATTCCACTTTGAGCAGATATGTTTGGGTAACAGTAAAAAAAAAAAACCCTCTGTGCGGTTGTACCTGTTTCATCAGCATCTTAATCATTACAATTAGAATTAAGCTACTTTTCATAACAATAGCCTCTTCCCAAATTCAGCCCTGATGATAATAGTGCCCTTTAACGTGAGTGATTGCTGATAGGCACTTGGACAAGTGCAAGAGCATCTTCATTCTAAGTACAAGTGATCCGCCTAATAGACCGTAGTAGTTATCTGATAGAGACACCAAAATCAGACTCCAGTCGTTCACTCATGCAAGCAATCAAAGGACACCTGAGTAATATAAAACAAATATTGATATCGATCTGCAGTCTTTAATTTCCTTCTACCTCTAATCATGTTGAAAACCAAATAGAGCTTTGGGCCCTCCACTGTTTACCATCTAGTACAGATTACTGCATCAATTCTGGTCGAAGAAGATTCATTGATGAATTCCTACGTGTTTGCTTAAGCCTGTTATTTTGTCGACTTTTTTTTTTTTTTATTAAAGACTGCACTTATAGTTTAAAGAGGTGTTTGCCATTTCCCATCATTTACTTGACAGATAAGAAATACACTGTGCAGTTTGGCCCCACTTTGTTGATTTCATGCCTACGGTATTGCTGCATGTGCTGTTTGAGGGAGACGGAACGGGAGAAAGGAGCGAGACAGACATTCAATAGGATGATCTGATATTCTCCATTCTCCTCCTCCTCTCTCTGGTTCTCCCACCACCTTGGGCACAGCCAGTAGGGTATGTAACTAGGAAGGGGAGGTGGTCAGCGTCACATGATCTCCCCTTGGTAGTTGTGCACCGCCCCCCTTTTGGGGGACGGGGGCTGTCACATTCGTCTTTGTCATGGCGCGGCATGCCACCCATTCATCAGGCCTGCCAGCAATGGCATCCCTTTCCTCTGTGTGCCCGGAGACTGGGCACGTCTGGGCCTGACTGCATCCCAGATACACACAGAGAGCAACACACAGACACTCTGATGGATTCATTTATTAGGCCTTTCATTACCCAGGGGGCCAATGGTGAATCGCAATGCACTGAATGCCACAGCATTGCACAGCTATGCCATTGCCCTCTAGGCCTGCTGCTATCACGGGCAGGCTTTGAGAGGACAGAATAATCTCCTGAACATTGCCTCATTAGACACTGGAAGTCATTTGGATTAGCAAATTAAATGAGTAATTCAACATTTAAACACACCCACAGCAGATTATTTGTCTGTGGCTCCTTATATCTGCACTGCAACAAGAATATAATCCCACCTATCTTCTTTGCTCCAGCAGGGAAAGGATTCCACTTCCTTTTCATCTTACTGCATGTTAGGCAACAGAACACTTCTTTTTTATTTATTTATTTTTTCATTTTTCCTATGTGGTCCAGTCCCATGGCTTTATAACCCTTGTTTTAGAAAGCCAACTCCGAATCAGTTCTTTTGTGCGTGACAGGCTGCAGATTCCAAAGCAATTGGGAGAGAAACCAACCACCGAGTAGATGTGTGAGGATAGAGTTCAATACTGCCTGCAAAACTTAGTATTATTGATTGCCCGGGATGGTAAATTCAATATAGTCTAAAGAAGTTAGAATCGTGGATCTACAAGCCAAGCAATTCAATAGTGTTCATCTCATGCAATGGTGAGGATCTGGGCACTGTCTGATTCAATCCCAGAAGCTATGGAGAAAGCTAGCAGGGATGGAAGAGCCAACAAATGCAATACGCTGCAGCTTCGGAGAGGATCTTAGGAGTCAACAAATTTAATAGAGCCACTTTATCCCCTCATATGTTCGTGCAACTAGATTTGGAGTGTGGAGGTCCCCCCCTGTGAAGCACCAAGGAGCTGGAGAGTTTATCCTAAATAAACTGTCGTCTTTATTGCATCTTTCTCCAAGTCCAAGCCAAGCCCTGGTTTAATTACAACAAATCCACCAGCATGTGTTCACCGTGTTTGCCAGTGATGAAGTATGCTTAAGAAACATTGCTCAAAGCAAACACAGTCGACAACAATGGCAGAGGGGACACATCTCAGCCTTCCGGTGAAATATTTAAGTTTTTCTAAAGGTGTAAACACTTAAACTCCTTGTCTGTGTTTCTACTCGGCGGAAGAGGAGACAGACGGGAACAACTGTCACACCGATAAAGAGGTTTTCATCCGACGAGAGGGATGCTTATTTCAGAACCACAGCTGAAATTCCAAATCATCTAATCCTGCGAGACCGTGTACGGCTCCGACACAGGCACAATAGCGACAAGACTCTCATCTCACCCCGGACATTTACAATCAAGGCCAAATTAAGTGTGGCATAAATTAGCCACAGATAACATAAACTAGTGCACAGGGGATGGAGGAGGGATATGATGTACACCACTCAAGAGGATACGATACATTTCTTTTCAATTAAGAGCTTGAACAACGTCAAAGCCTGGCTTTAAAATTGCCTGTAATAAAAGAACTCATTTGAATATTTGCTCCATTCTCTCAAGATATTAGGATGAGGAATCACTCGTTAAAAAATGAGAAGGAGAAAGTGAACAAGATAAGCATTTCTAATTGCCGCCATGTTTGTTTCCTAATGTGTGACCCGCGACACTAAAGTTGTGTAGTTTGAAAACAAAAAAAAAAACCAACAAAAAAACTGGAAAGGCATTAAAGCGTGTTCGAGGAGGAGGCAGGGACGTGCCAGGAATGCTCAAATACAAATTTAGCTGTGAGGAACCCTGAATAACACAGGCACTGGTTGTAATCCCAACACTATGCTGCACTGTCAAGCAGCTAATAAAAATAGGCTGGTGGCAGATCAAGTCTGTGATTCAAATACATTCAAAGCCTTTCTTAACTGAACTGCAAAAATCCCATTCTGGCTCATTTTCAGACTATTTTGCTCTCTTCTTCTCCTCTTTCCCTTCCCCGCTTCCTTATTGTTTTCTATGTCACTTTCTCCTCTCTCACTCCATCTCCCCATCTCCCTTCTCACAGTATCATTGCTAAATCTATTTGGAGCCGCCGCTGGGAGCAATTGAGCAGAAATGGGTTTGTGCACATCTTGAAAACTGTGTCTGTCATAAAAACACAAAGGTTCAGCACAAAGAACTGGTTAAATATCCATGCGTCTGGCCACTGCTAGCCTGCAGGTGTCCTCAGCCAGGGCCACTTGGAACAACATCATAGCAGCACACCCACTGTACTGTAGTTTTGCTACAGCAATGTGAGTATACAGGAGGAAAAAAAAATCAATTCTCTGTCTGTCCGGGGCTGCTATGAGTGCTACACAGGCTATTACACAACTTGACCATACAGAGAGCGAGCTACGGATGACCAGCGTGTACAAATGTACTACGATCACAACAACAATATCTCAGAACCAACCGCAGACCAAGCAGGCCACGGAGACGAATCAAGTCGCGGCGATTGCCCCATGTGACAGAATTGCTTCCATTTGTCGGAGTGAGATAATATGACTTCAGCTAAAGCCTTCTGAACCTCAAAGAGCACGTTCATCTCCATGACTTTGAATTCATTACCCATCAAAGATAAGTCTCCTTTTCACACACAGAGCTCTATTTGTCAGTGTCACCACACAAAGGAAAGGGGCAACTTATTCATGCCAAACATGCTTTCAGTTTCAACTTTTGGTCGCCCCTTTGAGCACTGTTTTTTAATTAAAAGAGGTCCCCTTTCTTTCCCTTTTTTTTTTTTTTTTTTGTAACACGAATGTCTCTTTGATACCACTTTCCTCAGCTTGAAATAGTCACGATAACATATCTTTCAATTACAGTTTTATTGTGACTACCATCTGGTTGCCATTCAACCCTTCTCTCCCTCCTCAAGCCACGGCGTACCTGCAAAGGGGAGAAAATGACACATGGGTCTGCATAGAAACAGCTCTGATTTTCACCCATCACACACTGGCAGGGGAGCGAGTGTGAGGAGTGGGGGGGGGGGCCCAAATGCCTTTTATCTACGAGCTGGAGGGAACACACGGCGCCTGGAGAGACGCTGTGGGGCGGCGGCGGCGGCGGTGGTGGTGATGTGGAGAAGTGAGAGGGGTGGGGGGTGGTGGTGGGGGGGGGGGGGGGGGGGGGGGGGGTGTTGATGAGTGGAACGCAATGTGATGGGACGGTGCTGACCCAACTCCCTTCATCCCATACCTCGGCTGCTTCCCTCCTCACATTGACAGGCGGTTAGATTGAGGGCTAAGATTAGCAGCCACTTTCTCACAGAAGGCCAGAGAGATACAGTATTGAGAATGAATGGCCACATCATGTTGTCAATGTTGTAACCTTGGCAACAGACAGAGTACTATTTTAGTCCCCCCCCCCCCCCCCCCCGGTTGGCCACCGGGATGGTCGGGAAAAACGGACTGACTCCTCTCCGCTTACGGCCATCCGTGTTCGCGACCACGTATGTACAAAAGAGCTTTACATGCCGTGCGGAAGCGGAAGTCATCAAGCCTCACGATCAATAACTGCACATGAACATCTCAGGTATCTCAGCAAGACAGAAGGAAAAATTTTTTTTTTAAAAACCAAAAAATGAAAATTGGGAATCCAGTCTAAAGTAAAATCCATTCATGGACAAACCCATTCACATAAATGTGGCCGTGCTTCATGTGCACACATGCAGCAGCCTGTGTAGTTGCTCAGTTGCTTGGTGACAAGTCGTTTAATGGCTCATGTGTGTTTCCCAGAAACCACACTACGAGACAAAGACAAACCAACGGCGGTAAACACAGACTGCGTGAAGCTTACTGTTGAGTCCCAGGCAGCTGAAATGTTCTCTACATCACTGTCAGTTTACCAAAACCTTCCGTTTGAAAATAATTTGCCTCACTTTGAACGTGGATGGATGAAAATGCATCACAGGGGTTGTATTTTTTTTTTCAGGTTTTTTTGGGGGGGTTGTTTTGCAAGTCTGGGAACAGTGCACAATAAATCAGGACGATCCTTTGAAGTCATACATGCTGACAATTTGGCTGGAATCAGCTGAGCACCACGTTTGCAACTGGGAAATATCCACAAATGCTGTCAGGATTCGCATATCAAACCAACTTCCTTTCAAATGACTCTGAATTATTGACTCACCTCCCTTTGTAAAACAGGCCTGAACAACCTAAACATGGCAGGCAGTGCCGGCTCTTCTCATCAAGGACAAACTGGCACAATCGCTTGTGTGAAATCATTTGTTTGTGCTGTACGAAATAATTCCTAATTTGCTTCTTTTTTTTTTTTTTTTTTGTTACTCTCTCTGATTATATTGCAAGCAAGAAAGAAGTCAAAGCGCTGTATTAAAATCTAATCTTCAAACACCAACCTGGCTTCTACTGATCAGCCATGGGCTATTCATCACTGCCATTACCTCACCACACATTTTTATCCCTGCCTCCTCTACCGCTGCTGGCCAGCTCTCCTCCCTCTCTTTTCCTCCATCTGACTGACCTCACCTCTTTCCCTCCATCCTGAGTCCCTCTTTTGATTTACAGCCTCCTGTTCAACCCGTTCCTCACTCTTTTCCTCACACCTTCTCGCAGTTCATTCATTATATCCTTCTACTAGGTCCTTGTTTTTTCTTCTTCTCAATTTTCATCTGACAATGTATTCATCTGACCCCCCCCCCCCACTAACCGTTTTCCTTTATAATTCCACTGAATACACGTGGGGCCGACCAACAGTCTTCTGTTTTCTTACCTCAAAGACTCTCTCATTTACAGCCCTTGGCTGGATGACATGAACCCCACCAGAGCATTTTATTTGGGGTTAAAGGGGTCAAAAGAAATTGATTTCCACTTGATTTATGATTTACACAAAATTAAACACAGTACATTTGGCTGTCAGTTCATTAGACTGGCCTACCTTTAACCTATGTAGTCCAATACAACAACTTCATAAAAAAATAAATAAAAAAAAAATAAAAAAAAAATAATTTGTTGTTGTAATGCATTTGTAGGAGGCTTGGATCACTGTGATGCAGAATGCTAGAGGGAGATGTATATACATTGTTTTCAATGCTTGGTATAGTGTTATACACCGTAATAATATCAATAAGTAAGAACAACCACAAGCACAATCATCTGTGTTAAAGAGCTTTCACAACAATATAACCTTTGCAAAGGAAGAATGCATTTAAAGTTTTTTTTTATTACAGAGGGAATTCTGTAATCCTTTCGAGGTACCATTCATTACGACTTAGGTCTTGACTGAATTTCTATTGCACAGTGAAAATGGCACAGAGTCTTTGTAAACATAGTCTCGCTCTCCGCTTCTCACTTTGAACTTACAGCTGTGCACAGATGCACTCTTGTCTCCACAAGAATACCTTTCTCTTGTGCTCTCACTTACTTTGTTCTTCTAATTTTGCCCCATCGTTGAGCGCACACTCTCAACAGGGGGTCCCACTTTTTGCCTTTTTGAAAAATTAAAAATAGCACCACTCCAGGGCAGTTTGGCCGCAAGTGTTTTTCCTCTACTTTTTTTTTCTTCCCCCCCTTGCAACTGGAAATGCTCAGAAACAGGCTGACTGCTGAATCTGGAGGATTAGGGAGACGGCTCTTTGATCAGGGCTGGGTGAGCTCTGAGATCTCTTCCCCCCCCCCATATTCCTCCCCGTTCTCCAGCTATCTCGCTCTCTTTTTCTATCAATCCTACTCCTCCCTCTTCCATTTTTCTTCCTCCCACACTCGTATGCCTCCCATGCCTTGGCCCTGCCTTGCTGGCGTCCCCGAGCTCCTAGACAGGAGGTGGCAGTGTTACACAGTCGAGACAAATGGGTGTACTGAGGATGGCATCACAGGAGAGTAAGCAGTGGCGAGGGGGAAGCAGGGGATAAGGGCAGCACATGAACTACACGCTTCTGTACAGATGACATGGGGAATAAGTAATCCCTGGCCCCTTCTGGTCTGACTCAGCAGTCATTTCTCTGTCTCCCCCACTGGAGATAAGTCTAATGGAATTGCAGTATTAGAAGTGCTGCATAGCCACGGTTGGGTAAAACTCACAATACGCCTCTTTCTGTTACGAGACAGATTTGTTTGGTTTTTCTGCTCACCAAGGGGCATGTGTTGTAGGCAGCGGCCCTTCTTTACATATACTTTCGCGAGAGTGTGGGAGCGGTTCGGAGCGCAGCAGAGGTGGCTGCTGGGACGCAGTGGGAGCAGCAATTCCTTTATCAAGCCCACTTTTGATTTGTCTCGTGGATGAGGAGCGGGGATTACGATCCACTGCTATGTAATCGCAGAGAGCTGAGGAGTCATGAGCAGTTACACAGACAGCAGCACATCTGTGTGCCGATGAAATATTCAGGAGTAAGACAGCTCTCCAGAGGAGAGCAAGCTACAACTCCTCCACACCTCCTCCACCAACGTTAATGATTTATCAATAACTCTACCCTCCTGCAGACTGAATGGGATATTGGGCTCACCTCATTAAAAACACCTGCCCAACATGGGGAGGGACCTGACATCAAAAATAGATCTATACAAAATATGGGAGTGGGCGGGGGTGAGCGGGTCTCCCCGAGCAAGAGCTTTACTGTCGGAGATAGAGAGGTTTAGCAGCCCCCCCCCAACACCTGACCGCCCACCACCCTATTCCAACAGAAAACACAGCCTAAAGTGATGTAGGAGTTGCATCCTCTGCACACGGTATACTTCCACTGCTTCTGCCCGTACAGTACATTCCAGCTTTGAGTCAGAAACGCTTGGAGAGATAGTGAGCCGAGATAACATACAGAGGAGCTTTCCCATTCCCGCATCAAATAACTCCACCACTCCTCTGCAAAAGTTGCTTTTTTAAAACCACGAATACATGTTGTTTGAATAAACAGCGTTGGCACCTGCCTATAGAAATATTTAGCTTGGAGGTTCCAGTCCCGGAAAATGAGCAATTATTTGCTCAACTGGACCATGGCACAGTGATTACACCAATATCTCAGGTAATGGTGCAAAAATCATCCCAATTTACAATGCAAGGCCAGGCTGCAAACGCACGGTACCAGTAACTCCCTTGCAATAGATGGGAGCATCTATTATGCAAAAGGGGGTGGGTAGGTTTAGGGGTAGAGCGGAGTCCAAGGGAGGTGAGGAAAAATAGGATATAGGTGGTTTACTATGAGTGGAAAGGACTATAAAAGCAGTGGGTCGATTCATAGTGAGAACAAAGGGAGGGCCAGGCACAAAAAGTTCATAACCATAGAGGAAGCCTATTAACCTTGGTTGGTACTTTAAATGTCATTATTTTTAGCTGACACAACAAAAAGGCCTGCGAGAGCTGTTCTCTTAGCGATGCGCCATGTAAATCACTTTCGCAAAAAGGAAATTACTTCCCGGGGCCCAATGTTATTAATCTAAATTCTCTGGTTAGTCAAATTGTTGCACATAATAAATATGGAGCAGCTCGTGATGCTTATCTGCTGTGACATCCCATTCTCGCCAAAACATTTTTTTTTTTCTCATTTTCTCTTTATTCATGTCTCGATGGCGTTCTTGAAAGAGACAGCTCTACTAAACAGCACTAACACTGGAGGAGTAAGGATGGGGAGGGAGGGGACAGCGGCTGGGAAGACGCTCCGTCTCTTCCTCATAGACATCTCCCCATCTTTGCTTATATGATGCCTGTCGTGGCTGGCTTCTCTCTCTTGCATGTCTTCATCTATTCTCTGTCTCGGACTGTCTAGTTTGATGACAGACACACACACAGACGCTCACGCACACACACAAACATTTGAGCTCCTCTACCCTCTAGCTGGCAGCTGCAGATCTGGTTGCCAATATAGTGCGGACCAGATAACTCACTACGCTGTCATATTAGAATAAGCAGCCTTGACAGAGAGATCATTTGCATGCACCCCATCACCAAATACCAAGTCGTCTCCTGTTTTGCAGAGAGGCCATGCCGTCTGCAGAAGACAGTCAGACACAGAGACACAGAGGAAGGCTGAGGGAAGAGGGGAAAGGTGAGCGAGAGGGAGAAAAGCAGAATAGCAAGACACAGAGAGAGGCTGACATGGAGCAGCAGAACAGAAAAACCCTACATACGAACACAGAACGCTGCTATCATGCTGGAAAATAAAATAACAAAAATTCTTGACAAAATAGTGTAACCACCCCTTGCGATAATGTCTTACTGCATGGTAAGACTGTTGCTCCTCCACGGTGATTCACTGGCTGGACTGACGGGAATTGTGGCCGGGAGTCCTCCGGGCTGACTCGATTATGTGTAAATGTGTGTACACGCATGAGTGTGTGTGTGTGCATGTGTGTCCTGATTATGCAGGTATAATTGTGGGGAGGTGGGGAAAGCAGAGCCTCAAGGTCAGGGTGGTGTGGCTCATCAGCTCTAGCCTCTATCACTTTAATTAACTCCTCCGAGGGGCTTAGGAAAAGGCTCTTGTTAAAAATTCACCACAATGAAGCAGACAACCATTGTACGCGAGAGAAGGGCAACATGCAGGATGCTAAAAATAACTCCCCATATGACTGCTAAGACGGGCCATTATGTAATTTCACTGGCGAGGAAAGTAGACCAAGTTGAGTTCATGTAACTTTCGTGTTATGAGATTCATAGAGTATATACAGAAACAGCTGAGAATACTGCACAGTAAATTGTGCAGGCAGAAATGTGCAACATTCATGAGATGCAGGAGTGACACACAGGGCTCGGACGAGGTAAGTCCGGCTATGTGTGGGGGTATTGTGGCATGTAACATAGCGCAATCTGAGAACGGGCCTCACTCCGTGGAGGTGGAGGTACGGGGCGCAATGACTGTTTGAACAAAAGACAGACCGAGGGGGCGGATAGAGAGGTGTGGGTAACATGAAAGCACCCATGTTTTTTTATGCTGACATCACTGAATACGAGGGCCAGTGAGTTTGAATCCGGCGCACGACAAGAGATGATTGGGGTCTGTTGAGGTGAATCTTCCCTTTTTAAATGATCTAACCTCCATGAGCATTGAGTTTTATACAGCACCATCATGCTATGATGAGGTTACTGGTGATTGCACACGTGATTCCTGGATGTGTTTTCTTGCTCTTCTGTACTTGTGAGGACATCAATAAGAGATCACTACTCCACTACGCCACAGGGACTCACGACATGGTTTTTGGTCAGACACAGGCTACAGTGAGGGTTTAGGATGAGGCAAGTCGCAGCTATAGTTCAGTAAGACTGTTTACATAATGACATTTTGGGAGCGCATGTGAAATATGGAGAATATAAATCAAGTAGCGGTTAAATTGATTGTCTTTGGAATAGTTTGGAAAGACAAATCCTGTTCATTTATGATCCTACAAATGCAGAGCCCTGTTGGTATGGATAATCTCATTTAATCTACCGTAAAAGGATGTATATTGAATGTCATGTTAACATGCTTCAGGTTTTGAATCTTAAGGTGAGCAAGTTAAAGACAAAAATAACTAACTTGCCATTAGTGCTTTTCTGAAGATACAATCAAGCAAAGCCAGCATTTTTATTTTTTTAAAGACATGTATGGGGACATATCTCAAATACAGTGAAAGAGTCCCCAAAGAAATATCATGGTTTGACTCTTGCTTCACAATAAGATATTCCCGGTTTGCATCTTCACGTGCTGTTTGCATGTCCTCCTTGTGTGTATCTGCGTTTTCTCCAGGCGCTTTGGTTTCATCCCACAGTCCAAAAACATGTTTGACATCAATTGTTTACTCTAAATTGTCTGTATGTGTGAATCTGAGAGTGACTGTCTGTCACTCTTTGTTTGTCCTGTGACGGACCGGAGACCTGTCCAGATGTACCTTGCCTCTGACCGTGGTCGTCGAGGAACGGCTCCATCCCCTGCGTCCCTGAATTAGATTAATGTGGCACAGAATATGGATGGACATGTTTTAAGGCGGTGCGGTTCAACTTTGGTGTTCCAGGGCCACTGTCCTACGTGTGTCCCATGTCCCTCGGCTGAACAAGCTTTCCAGCTAAATACCCAATCAACCTCTCATCACAATAAGCGTGCAGCGACGCCTCAAGATCATTCAGAATCAGGACTGGAAATTTTAATGCATGACTAAAATTAAAAAAAAAAATAGAGTGAGAGTATAAGGCAAGAGTCCTAGAAGTTAGGACAACACAATTGAGGTCAAAGCAATCTCCACTGAAAAGGTATTGTTATTGTTTTTGTGTTTATTTCAAGCGTTAGAAGAGGTTGCCGCTATTAATTGCATGGTTGATGGCTTGACCCCTGAGTCCCTTCTGGCAGAATTTTGAAATGTTGAAGTGTTCTTGAGAAAGCAATAAATGTGA
Source organism: Blennius ocellaris (assembly GCF_963422515.1). Classification (NCBI taxonomy): domain Eukaryota; kingdom Metazoa; phylum Chordata; class Actinopteri; order Blenniiformes; family Blenniidae; genus Blennius; species Blennius ocellaris. The sequence goes on from NC_137654.1 coordinate 27,806,401, forward strand.
ATGAGCCCAAACATACAAATAAAATTGAACTGTAACATGTTTGTGTCACAGGGAGAAGGTGTCATACTAATTGGCTTACTGATGGTTCCAATTTTAGTTCCATGTGGAAAAAAAATACGCACAAAAATCAACAACCCAAATAAAGCAGCTTAGCAGGTGTATTTCAAGGGTTTGAACTCTTCACATAGTATTAAATTCGGGTGGCAAAAAAAACAAAAAATACAGCTGAAAATAATTGACAATATTGCTACAAGTTGTGAGAACAAGTCGTGCACCAAATCCTATAATGTCACAGTTGGTGTCTCACTGATATGCCAGAGCCGCCAATGTTCTGTACTTGAGTTTCAAGCTTCAGGTTCACAGATATAAAAAGAGCTGTCTCTTGTCAATTCAGGCAGCCCACACAAATAAAATTGGAGAGCGTTCAAAAACCACAAACACACAGGTAGACAAATACAAGCTACTGCCACCACTATTGGCAGCGTTGGGCAATTATACCGAGGAAATGGCCATCACCATGATCAGAAATAAGGCAAGCTAATGGTTAGTGGCGCAGATGTCAGGAAACAACTGCAACTGTTGTTTTATGAGGCCATCATGGGGCACTTTCCACAATGAGGCGCGTTGCAGAGGGTGGTAAAGGACAGATCTGTATCACGTTGTTTGTGGATCAATTTGAGAACTTTAATTAGCCAGGGGGTCAGGGCAGCCAGTGCAGCATGCCCAGGTAAAGCTCATCAGCGAGGGGGCTTACAGGTGCCTTCGGCCCTAATCTTTCCACCCATCTTGCTGAAATTAAAGCGGCAAATGGGAAATTGATTTCTAGCCCCCCTGTCCATGGCAATATCTCCTTTTGTCTTAAGGACATTAGGTGGGTTTGCACTTGCCTAAGCTGTTCTTTAAAACGTTCATTATTGATACGGAGGGCTGTGCTGGCAGACGGCCAGGGCAACCACGAAGAGGATGAAGAGCTCCCTGAACTGCCTGCTTGCTAACAGCAACAGGTCGCTCACGCAACGATCCTCAAAAACAAGCTGAGTGGAGACGCACACTTTGACCTCTCTACTCGACCTCCAACCTGAGCTGCTGCTGACATGGCACCTCCTGCAAGATTGAGGAGATTAGACCACTCTGAGAGAGCCGGGCTCAACTCTTCAAATAGAACCTCTCAGTATCGTCCAACCGATCAGTTAAATCAAATATGTTAGTTCTAAGCTAAAGGGAAAAAGCCCCATGGGCTTTCCAACTTAAAAGAACACAAAGGGCTCCAACTCCAACTGATGGAAAGAGCAGAATGACTGAAAAAGGGGGGGAAAAAAAGAAGAAAAGAAAAAGGAAACAGGAGTGAGTCAGCAGAATCTCTGAAACGATGGGATGGCAAAGCCGTGGCTACTGATATCACATAGAATCAAATGGAGTCTAATTCATTTCCCTCCCTGCATGTCACTTCCCTCAGATCGCAGTTTCTGTTGTGCCGTGTTGATGTTTTCCACTTTATGGCAGGATGCTATTTGTCATTCTAATGAACTTCTCTGTGGGAAAAAAAGATCCCAGGGAACATTTCTCAAGATGTCAGGGAGCAGAGAATGTAAAGTGTGCAACACAGTTAATTCAAGTGGGCCTGCCCTGCAGGCAAGAGGCCTGCCTGTGTATCGGTTCTTAACAGGGACAATTCATGCCAAATTAAGGAGGGAGATAGAATATTTAGGAACAAGTCTGCAGTGTTGTGTCAAAGAGATTTTTTTTTTTTCTTCTTCTCAAAAATGTGAATGACAGCGCTGACAGTCGCTGCTTTTAGCCACAACTTGTGCGTCTAGCTGGGGACCCTACTGCAGAGGTGATGGCCAGGTACACATTGCCCAGCTCCATATATTATGTAGCGTGAAACAATATCATAGTAATGCAGCCCCATTATTCAAAAGCCAAAGAAACCCAAAGTGCCCATAGCTAATGTTGCTGTGAGAGCAGTACAGAGTGTGTTCTGCACTATAGAGGGGAAAAAGGAACTAGCTTGGCTGTTGTGTGCACGTGATAAATCTGCTGGTATGCCAGGGCTCTTTTCTCATTTGTTAGGCAGCCATGTGTGAAAATGTTAATGAAGGCCCATATAATCTAGGAAATTCTCACCATTAGAATTTCCTTCACGTAGCCCGGCTTTCTGCTTACACACTGACTATTGTGCGCATCAATCCTTCCACTGTCGTACTAATAATAGACCTAATTGCCTCAGTCAGCCCACTAGCTTTCTCTGCCCCTCTGTGCATCACAAAAAGGAGTGGAGGACTGTCTTATGACAAGCCCCTGCCACAGAACAAGGAGTAAATCAGGATATTTATAACAAGCAGACACAAATACCAGTGGTGCTCTGCATGGTGTCCATCATCTACCTAGCCTCCATCATCTTATCTCATGAAATATTAAGCATCCAGATGCCAAAATATTTGCCAAGGCTCAGTCAGACTGTGCAACGCTTTTTTTTTTTTCTTCCTCCCTCTGACTCATCTATTATAAATAGGATAGAATAAAACTAGGCCTTGTGACACGATGTCTCCCCCTGACCTCAAAGACCTACCCTATTTGCAGGGGTTGTTTTGTTGAGGAAAAGTCTTTGTGAGAGCCAAACAATGTCTTGCTCCGCAATTCTCTGCTATTATTTTGCTTCACCCCGTCCTTGTACACATAATGTGAAAATATGTAGATCCCCCTTTGAATTTCCTGCTTGAATTAGCATTCAATGATTCTGAGTGCCTTTTTCCCTTTTTCGCTCAGAGAGGCAGAATTGCGTAATTACTCTAAAAGGAGAGGGAGAGGTGAAGGTTTGGCAGTCTTAATCTCTCAGAGTAGAGCCTCTTTAAGGGAGTGGTGACTGCGGGGCCAAAACATCCATAAACCTGCAGGGAGCAGCTAGCGCATCAGAGCATGTTGGCCCTGCGCTACAACACAGCAGCCGGCACACACACACACGCACACACACACAGAAAAAAAAATGAAACTTCATTCAGTATTTCCTCTGCGAGACATCGGAGAAGAAAATGCTAAACTTTCTTTTAAGGAACATCGTATGACAAGTCACTCTCAGGGCAGAAAAGTCCTGAACAGAGATCATCCCAGTAATATAAAAACATCGGAGCACTCGTGGCCTTTATATTTGATGGATGAACTTGTGACTAAAAGTACACAGGTTTAAATCCCACTGCCTGGGGCACCTTGAGCAAGGTCCTTTCTTCATAAACTACAGTAACTCCAAGCACAACATTTCAATATCTAACTACCAAAGACCTGAAAGCAAGGTTTAAAAAAGAAGGAAAGAAAAAAGAAAAAAAAGCTAAATAAATTAGAGATTATTCACAAGCTTCTCTGAAATAAAACCCACTGTACACACTTGTTTGCTATAAAAGAGGGATGTGTGAACACACACATTGACTCTGGCTCATAAAATGAGATTTGCAAGTTGTTTTTCCATTAATTAAAAACTGACTCATTCAATCGCTTCATAGCCATAAAAGTAAAGAGAAATTAAAATTACCTGTTTGATTTCATCATCGGCGAATCTGATCATTTTTTTTTGTAACTTGATTCAGTGCACTTCCGTTCATTTCTTTGGATAACCTTGTCATCAAAGCTGTTTTTCATACTCGTGCTTTTTCTTTTTTCCCCTAAATTCTTACGACACAGTTGGAAATTCTCCTCAGCTTGCATAATTGGCTCGAAGGTAAACCCTTTTAAGAGGTAACATATCAAAAGTGACGACAAACAAAGGTCACATTTCACTTAAGGCTGAGTGAATATACTGTACAAAAACTTTCTCTGGCTAATTTTCCTGTCTGACCTTCAAGATGGGATCAGGATAATGTGGATTATCAGCACTTGATAATCCACAAAATATTCATATACCACTTTTTGCATATTCTGAGGGCTGCATGTTAGGTGGAGTCTGGGCTCAGTGGCGTTGCTGAGTGGAGTCTGCATGTTCTCCTTTAAGTGTAATCTCACAGTCTAAAAGATGAGTGTGTCAAAATTGATTAAAGGTGGGACTTAACACCAGCTGGAATCAGTTGGATGTAATATCTTAATTAAAGGGTTATTTCAACAGCTACATATAAATGTAATTTTTAATTAAGAAAGTATTTAATACAATAATGAGCACAATAACTCTTATGATGACATTACAAAGAGAAACATAAGGTTCCGTATTGGGAAAATTGGTGCAATTAATACACATCCTGTGTCTATTCATCTTCAGCTGACATAGTCGTTCCTAAAAAAAGCTCATGGACAGTATTTTCTGGATCGTTTATAACACACTCGGCATGCAGGTAGCAATATTACTTTTCACATATCTGCATGAGGTTGATATGGCGCTGCTTACTGATGTGAGTGACCTCTGGTATTTAAAGAAGCAAATAATTTGTTTTGTACACTTGAGAAAAATACCTGAGGGATTGAAATGCTATCTTTTAGCTCATAAATGTTGTATTTCATCGAGTTCAGCACCAGACAGCGCGCAGGACCTTTTTTATCTTTTGATCCTCAGCCAAACACAACAGTCACACCCAAATTGCTTGTGCTGCTTTGAATGCCTCAAATGTGTGTCTGCACACACACACACACACACACTCACACACACAAAAACCACACTTTAATACCCTCTAGGCTCATTTTGGATTTTTATAAAGGAAACTCTCACTGCAGCCGTAGATAGATGAGCAGGTGTGGTAACCCCGGGGTCCGGAAGCTTTCCAATTAAGACACATAGAAGCAGAAACATTCCTGCGCACTGACCTCGCCTGCAAACATGAATTACATTCACTTGGATGGAGGCATGGCGACTGAGCCGTCCCTCCTGCTGATTCACACAGCATAGTTTTAAATCTATTTACATGAGATGCGTAATAAAGCCAATTTCATCTGCATCCAGCTGTTTCAGGGGAAAAAATTGAGAGCTTTTTTTGGGGGGGAGCAAATTATACTCCGCATTAAGTGTGTATTTTGCGTCTGTAAGCGTGTGTATCTGTCTTTGCACGAGCCTATTTTAGAGTTTGTATAGATGTCATGTGCTTTAAACGTTGCTCCCACAATCCCCCTGCAAGATTTTGTATCAGGCTGTCTCTACGTCGCCTTCTTTTAAAAAAAAGAAATAAATAAACTCAAGAGGGAAGTTGAGTTCCTGCTGAGCTAAAATACTATTTGCTGCTTTAGTGGTGCCGAGCCGAGTCCACGCTTCACTAAACACGTCCCATGCAACCAAAATTATTAGCTACCGTCCACATTATTGAGTTATTTGTCACTGCAAGCGCTCAGTCATAACCACTCGACTAATTAAGATTTCTCACCTTGTAAAAACTGTTGGGCATCAATAAAGGAAGAGCCACTGTGAGCCGTGTCAGTTGTGAAGAAAGGAATGCGTGCAGAACAGCGCAGAAGGTAAGTGATCTTTACTCTCATTTTTGCGGGCTGACCATTAACATCAACCTTATCAAAGCCATTTGTCTCAGGATTTGTTGAACATCTCCAAAATGCTCTTTTGTCTGGGCTTGAGTGACACTGTTTTCTGAAAGGTTAATTGCTTCTCGTAGTAATAAAAGGCCAGATTCGTGGCTGTGATTGACATAAATAGAGGTGCTCTCCCTCCACGTCGAGGTTTTTCCACTACGTCCACGCTCGCTGCCAGGTCAGCTTCAGACAATTGTGATTTATTATTAATGACATTCTGTGCACTTCCTGTGACATTCCTTTTATTGGGACCTGTGCCTTTATGTGGCCCATCGAAGAGAGACGCTTGTCCGCCCATGGCCAGCTTTATAGCCAAAGAGGGAATAAATTTTCCAATGTCACAGCCATAGCCAACAACGACTTATTTGATGCTAAAGATCAAATGATTCATTCTTCAATTGTGCATGAGAATTTACTTTTAAGGAACAACAAAACAAGCAGCAGCGCCATAAATCCTGAGCGTCCCCATGCAGAGACGAGTCCGCGTCTGTAATGGACTCAACATGCGGGGACAAAAAAAGTTGACGAAGCCATTTGCTAACATCGCCTGTTGTGGGGGGAAGGCAGAGGAGAGCCTGGGCAGATGAAAGTTTAAAACGCGAACAAAAAGCAGCACGAGAACTGCTCGGGAAAAAAAAGTCCACCAGCAGCCGAAGCCCGAACGGCGATGCCTGATTTGTATTCACCGCTCGCTCCACAAATTCTCCACAAGCTGCTTTGGGGTGGGGAGATTTTGAAAGTTTAGAAGAAGCGTGCACATTACATATTGCTGCAAAGGAGTATATGGGAAGTGCACAGGGAAGCTGAACCTCCAATGGCTCAGCTTTTTTTTTTTTTTTTTTCCTGTACACACTCTTGGAAGCGTGTGCCAGGCCTGAAGGTCAGCTTGCCTCCTCATCAGCCCTTTTGTGCGGGCTGCACAACGCACAAAGCAGCTGGAGGCCGGAGGCCCGGGATGCAGGGCGGCCCGTCATTGACCACCACTCCCTGCCTAATTACCTCCCTGCCCTGGCCCTGTGCTCATCCAGCCCTCTCCAGTAAGTAAGGCTGGGCTACTGAAATGGCTGGGAGCCTAGCCTCATTAGATCCTACAGAGTCCCTCTGACTGAAGCGGAGATGCACACACACACTACTAGACACCATCACACACTAATGGGCCAGCAGAAAGGCTGAGACACACAATAAAACATAAGGAAATACATCATAGAAGCGCACGTCTTAGAGTTCACCCCGGACATATTAGCCGTTTGAAACCTTCCTTATGGTGGGTGAGCAATATGGAAATGAACAGACTTTATTTTACCCAAGTTGGACGGGAGTGATTCATCCACACTGCATCTAGGTGGTTAGTCTTCTAATGGGTGTGCTAAGCGCACATGCACACTCCTATATACAGCACCACTCTGCCCCCTCCCATAACAAGCTTTGATTCCCACCCATGTCAGCAGAGTTTCCCTGTCAGCGTCTTTCCTGCCGCGACTGAGATGGAAAAAGCTACTTTACTTAGGGGTCTTATTTGTTTGGCTGTTTGTTTCTCTCTGTTCGCTTTCATCTTTATCTTTTATGACTGCCCCCTTCTCCCTTCCAAACTCCCCAGAGAGACAGGCGAGGTGGAGCGAGTGAAGGGAGGGAGGGAGGGAGGGCGAGAGGGAGGGGCGCGCTGGAAAAAGACAGAGGGGGGGCGCTTTTTGAAGGAGAACGAGGAGAATTGAAAATGGCCGGTGTTATGAAGGAGGCGAGATGAAGAAAGCCAATCTGCCTGTGAGGGCTGAGGAGTGGGAGAAAGGAGAAAGTGGAATAGAGAGAGAGAGAGAGAGAGAGGGAGAGAGAGGGAGAGAGAGAGGGAGGGAGGGAGGGGAAATTTCTGTTGGAGCTCCTTTGTTTGGGAAGCAGGGAAATTAAGAGTAACAGCATAAAGAACTATGTGAAGTGCAACTTTGATGGAATAATCCTTACCCAGGGAAGCGTCCCTGCCCTGCTCCGGCTGCCGGTGCAGGCCGAGGCCACAGGGAGGTGCTGTGGCAGAGGGGGCTTTGACAATAAAGCTCCTCTCACCAGCAGCACTGCTCATCAAGCAGCGTGCCGCTCCAGAGCACAAGCTGTTTTCTCACAGAGATAGAACTGTGACGATACATGTAGGTCCTATAAAAACTTTTCGCTCGCGTAACAAGAATGGATGGCGGTAGAAGTTTCACACAGGCCTCCTTTTATCACATTCTGGTTTTGGGTTTTTTTTTTTTGTTTTTTTGTGACATTCCTACCTGAGGCTGAGAGGATCTAAGCATCCTCATGCAGATTTGTAATTAAGATTCCCTTTCTCTCATCAAGCGTCTTTGTTTTTCCCATTCACAGTTTTCCGATGGTCTCTTGTTTGCCAATCCTCCAGACTGTGATTGTCATAATTGCATTGCACAAATGGAATCAAAAGAGATGAGTCAAGTGTGGGGAAGAAAAAAAGAAAGAAAGAGGGGGCACCACACCGCACAAATCGTTTAATGTAAACCAAATGACACCATCTACTCCTCGAATTTGCACCTTCATCTTTTTTTTTTTTTTTTTTCCTTTTTGCCTCTTCGGGGCCCTGATGAGTGTCATTTATTTATTTCTTGCTTAATTTCTTGAGCTGCTACACTCTGGTGGGACATCGGCGGTATAATAAAGAATGACGTGATTTGTTTCCTGTCTCTCTTTCATCGCTGTGCTGCTCATGCTGTCCCTGATGGTTTGGAGCATGCAGCGACGGGAGTCAGTATATTAATCAAGATGTTGACAAAGTAAAGCATCCCACATACCGCCAGGTCCCACCGGTCTGCATCTCAACCTCTTGAAAAAAAAAAAAAAAAAAAAAAAATCATTTGCGGTCACCCTGTTGTATGAAAATGCAGAGTGCCGACTCCTTCCTCTCCATATATGATCCATGACAGCCTAAACTGCTTCTGAGGGGGGAAAGTCACTGTCACGTGCTCTCGCTACCCAAATCGTGTCCTTGACTTTGACCTTCACCCAGCGTCTCTGAGCTCCATCACAGTAGCCATGGGCTTTTTACTTGTCAGCCCCGGCCTAGCGAAATGAACTGGTCAAACTGCCCCCACAACATGCCCTGTGGGCAGTTCCCCCCCCCCCTGTTGAACTGAGATCAGCTCCCGAACAGCCACTCTCTGTTTCTGAAGAAAGTTGAAATTTTCCTCCCTTCTGTGCCCTGTCGTTGGAGGCTGCACACAAATGAATCAAACCGTCCGTACTTAACTATTCTCCCAAACCTTTGTTCTCCTTTATCCAATGTTCTTTCCTCTTGTATTTCACTGAATCTCTCCTCCTTTATTACACCTTCCTACTCTGTCTTGTTTGACTCTGATTCTTTTCACTGTTTGCTACATGACATTTCTCTTTTCCTTTCCTCTGTCTCTCTCTCGCTCTCTCTCTCTTTCTCTCAAATGCTTTCTCGTTCAAGGCTTTTCGAGAGGGCCACCCCCACCACCACCACCACCACCACCTCCTTCCCTCCCTCCCTCCCTCCCTCCCTGACGTTTACAAATTAAATGAATGAAAACCATTGGTACGTGACTCCTCTACAGGGAGACGCTCCATTATACCTTGGCTGACTCAAACAGAAGCCTCTCTGCGATTGGCTAAAAGCAGGGATACCGGACTGAAAAGGGTTACCCGAGATAGCAGAGGATTCAAGGAAGTGGAATAATGGCAGGCTTAGGGAGAGAGAGGGAGAAAAACAGAGAGAGGGGGAGAGCTTTGTCCAATGTTTTTTAGCTGTTTGAAAATTGATTTATTCTTACCGATCCAACAAACCCCATGTATTCTCAACCAATGGATGAAGGATGAAAGGTATCATTTGTCAGAAACCCACTGGTCCACTCAAGAGAGCCGAGATTGTTTGTGAACACGGATAAAACTCCTGTATGTACATGCCACAGTTATGTGTCACCTACGTCGCCTTTTTCGCTTCAGAACTGCAGCTACCGTTCTGAGAAATTGGGTAAACTTTTTGGGGGCAAGAAACACGGTTTAGCTTTTTTTTCTACCCCTCAATATTGTTCGAATTAGATTTCAGTCCCCCCACCACCACCACCACCACCTCCGCATCCCCCTTCCCAAATAGACAACTATATTAACCTGTGAAATGTTGCGGGAGCACAGCCTAACAGAGCGCCTTCAAAAAAAATGTGTTCAACCTTTTCAGTGTTGCGAAAAAAGGAAGAACGTCTCTATTTTCTTTCATCCTGTATCCCAGAATGGCTGTTATGTTTTGCTCTCCCCTGAGGAGGAGTTAACAACCTTGAAGCTTTGTAAACATCAATGGTACGTGGAATAAAAAGTAGATTATCAAAGGGATGTTTCCTATGAAAGCAAACATCTGCTATGATAAGTTATCATCATCTTTTATCTCTTGATCAATTCACACAGCAGTTTTCTTCTTTGTGACTACACCCATTTTCCTCTTGTTTTATTGCACTGTTATCTTGATAAACAGTGATGTTTATCACACTCTGGCAATTGTTTTGATGTTATTTATGATTTTCAGCTATTTAAATGACATGACAAAGGGAGGAAGCGCACCATCCTGTATTGTTAATATTAGAGGAGAGGCTAGGGAAGCCAAATGAGTAGGACATAAAACAAGGCGCCTTTGTGTTAGAGAGGCCTCAACAGATGCCAATCAAGCGATGTGAAAGACAGCTCTGAGTCCTGGGAGGGATGTAATGGGGTTCAATGTGAAGGCAAGGACGATCTCCACAGCAGACAACAAAACAGGAATACACAGAGCAGCGTGCTGAAATAAAACACAATCAATTCAAAACAACAACACCACTGTGCTGGGACCCACGCCCCGCCCTCCACCTCCATTCCCTACCAGGGGGCCACGAGTCTTTCTGATGCCTGCACTGAACGCCGGCACCTCCTTGCCTCCCGTCGCCTCCCTTCCTCACCGACTCTCCCCGTTCACATCCAGTCCTACTTCCTCCCATCATAAATCTGGATAAATCCTCAAACCACTGTCTGGCATGCTCCATCTGTCTCCCTCACTCATGTATTGCCGGAGAAAACCTCTCTGCATCCCCGCCTGCCAGCAGGCTGTCCTCCAGGCTCACTTAAAAAAGTATGGAAAAGACAAAAAAAAAAGTGGATAAAAAGTACACCATGCAGACACGATTGAAGACCCACCTCAACTTAGTGAGACAAAACTTCAAATGCAATTACCAGAACCTCAAACCTCGAGTCCACCCACCCATGATGCAACGTGAGAGTGAAGAGCAGACAGGCTGAAATAATTCTAAATATTATTCTGGTGTCAAGATTTCATTTCTTAAGTAAACACATGGATTTTCTCTTTTTTTTTTTCTTTTTTTCCAATTATAAAAGCTGTTTGCTCTTTACATATAGATTATTCTGAAATAGTTCTGTGTTTCAACGTTTCACGTGCAACAGAAGCAAAAAGAGAGAAGGAAACGCTCCGGCTATGAAAATGAAATTCAAAAATGATCAGCATTGTCTTCCATATTGATCGGCAAAATATGACATCATGTGGGTTTAAAAATAAGGCCCGGATTGTTTCAAAAATGGGCAAAATGTCAGTTCCGCCATGTTTGCATGAGCCCCTGGCCGCGAAATCAAGCCTTAAAATTTATGGACGGTGTCGGACGCGAGCAGCAGGAGGCTGCAGACGAGTGGAGTCACACTACAACAAGTCTTTGATATCCACCAACAGGGAACACAGGAGGAGGGCACTCTGCATCCACGGTGGCATACTAAAACGTACATGCAAGCTTATAGTACGCACACACACACGCACACGCACGCACACATACAAACCTGCTCCGGCAGACCACAGCTCAGCGGTCCAGACTGGGCTCATTACATCCCACCCACCCCTTCCCACCACCACCGCCAGGGTCCTGACCACGCAGTGGGTCGACGCCCAGCCACAGGGGTCCGTGTGTTAGCATTCAGCAGAGTGAGAAACAACAACACCAGTGGGCTCATATCATCATCCACCTCACAGCTCCCAGGGCCTGACATCTCCTCACGGTGCTATTGTTTCGCCTGAGCGCTGCTCTCCTGCCCTTTTCTCTCCAGTACAGCGCGCAGGAGAGGGCGGCGCAGTCATGGGGGGGGGGGTGGGGGTGGGTAGGTGGGGATTGGGGGGGGGGGCTTGTTTAGACAGCAGGGGACCCCATCGGCACTCTGGCACTCAGTGGCAAACATCAAATATGATTGGTCAAGGGAGGCAAAGGGGAGTTTGACAGGAAAATAATCTGACCATTCCAGGTGCCTGGGGTATTTTATCATCTGTGTATAACACAAAATATTTCAGGGTGGAGGAGGGAAAGGGAGACGGGGGGGGGGGGGAAAGACAGTGTTTACCTGTTGACGACGGCGACAGCCCAAGAGGATCCGCAGACATGAAAAAGAGGAAGAACAAAAAAACAAAAACATTAGTTTGCTTGTTTTGTGTTTTCTGAAAAGCCAAAACGCACCATGCTTATAAATGATTACACACAATTGACAATTTCAAAAGGGATTAAAAACAGACACATTTAGACGAAAAGAAGACTTTTTCTTTGAAGCCACGCTGTGAGTTTTTTTTGTTTTTCTTTTTTAGCAGTTTGCTCGTGTAGCTGTTTGATGTGGAGATGAGTGAGAGGCTGTTCCCTCGCACAACAGACTGTTGCAACATGTTACTCGTAGCGAAAACTGGGTCTGGCGATGTGTTTCGAGCCTTCAAATGAAGCTGCAAATCCATTCATCTTGTTTAGATGACTTAACATTTTCATTTTTAAAAAAAGTAGGGGGGTGGGGGGAATAAAAAAAAAAAGAAACTACTGTGGGTGTACCAAATCATATCGTTCACGATAATACTGGCGTACTTTCCAAAATTAGTTTTAACAAAATTATACAGCAACAGAAACTCCACTTGCTCGTTCAACGATGCTAAAATTGCCAAAATGTGGGTGGAAAAAAAAAAGGGGGGGGGGGGGGGGTCCTTTGAGTTTGATGTTTCTCAGTATCTGAGCTGTGGGAACATGAAATAACTGTGCGGAGACTCTCTATCATGTTTTGGTGTCATTTAGTGTGGCGTGAGAAGCATATCAAGCAGAGCAGCAGCACCAGCCACCACAGAATCCCACATTTTTTTGTGTGTGTGTGTGTGGGGGGGGGGGGGGGGGGGGCTCAGAGCCTGATAGGGGAGGACTGGGGTTAAGTGCGTAAAATGGAGATAACTAAGACCTCATGCCAAGAACTGTGCTTCAGGTTGCGGCTAATGTCAACAGAAGCAGGTACTCGCCCACTCACCGCCAGAATAAGAGCGGAGCAACTATTATGAAGCTGATGTTTTTATTGATATTCGATGAGTTTTAAATTGATCCTAAAAGGAAAATATGAGAAAAGTTTAAAAAATGAGAAGTATGCAATGTTTTAAATCAGCAGTAAATTTCATTGAGGTTTGTTATTTTGTGAAGAATATTGATTTTTCGCAGGGGAAAAAAAAAGTATCGTGCTGTTATTTAACAGTCATATCACTCACCCCTGTAAACCACCTCATAAAGTTGTTCTCTGTATTGACCTTGGTATAACTAACTCAAGGACACTGGAGACCACAGTGATGCAGGCTGGATCAAGACACCCAATTTACTGTATGAGGCTGCTGACACATATTGATGTATGCACGCACTTCCCACGACTACACTTCTGGCCGTACACAGAGGATAAATCAGAGGGGGCAGCGCGGCACTTTCCTTCAGCCCGGGGGTGAAAAATCGCGCAAAATGAAAATACCATTTAATTAAAAAGAGCTAAATAAGGTCTGATGTAAAGCGCATAGATTCCTAAAACTTTTACCCCCCCCTGTAATGATGGGTGGCGCCGGGCCCGCCAGGTGTGCGGCTAGTTTGTGCTTCGTCACCGAGACAGGAAGACCTGGGTTTAATGGCCTGTGGGTGATGATTGGTGGAAGGTTGTGGTCTCTGGCTAATACTGCTCATTCAGGTCTAGTCTGATTATGATAATCACCAGGAAAGCCACTGATGAGCTGTCTGTCCCAAACGACTTTCCTCTCGGGGGTTGTCGAAAAACTGTACCTATGCTGTATATGTTATGGCATCTTTTGATTTATTCATACCACGCTCCCACCAGAATACCTCTTATCCCGGAGACCCACCGTAGTTGCCTGCAATCTATTACTATATTCACATTACAGCGGAGCGAGATTTTTACATTCTGTGTGAAATGGGTCTGCAGACGGAACACCACCTGTCATCAACACAAACAGCCTGCTATCAGCGAAAACAAACTAAAAAGTGTGTCACGCCATTAATGTGGGCTACTGATGCAAAACCACTTGTCTTTCCATGATCATGTTTGTGCTCGGCGATAATATTGCTTTCTTTGGTTGCTCCTCTTCTTATTTGTATGAGCTGGAAACAATTTATTTCTTCTTTACATATGATACAAAGACTGATGATGAAACGAGCAAGGGCATTTGGTTTTCTGTCTCTTAGAAGACAGGAGACCCATTGAATTTCATGAATAAATGAATGAATTAAAATTCATCTAATCATACTTCAGGAATCCCCACACGCACAGCCTCACTGCTAGACTGCCGAGGAACCTCCGTCAGTAGTTCTACTTGCAAACAAACACATTTAATCTTGGAGTACACAAATAGAAGAAGGTGGTGGGAGAGTGGGTGGGGTGGGTGGGTGGGGGTGGGGGTGCGGGGTGGGGGGGTCACTATGGCAACGGCACGTATCACCTTTTGCAATATGTCTCTTTGTGCATGCTTCTTCATTAGGATTCATGGATCATCTATGAAAACAATTCGTTGTCTCTCATTTGGCACCACGTGAATGATTGTTTGCACAGCAATATGAAGGAGATGAAAATATGGACCCTCCATATTTAGTCTAAATAGATTTTGTTTCTGCTTCTTGTGCTGAGGCTGTAATATATCTGGGCAGTGAATGGCTGCAAAGTGTTCCATGCCGCTCTACTTTGGGCTGGATTCCCTGATAAAAGGTTTTACATGATTCAACGGCAAAAAAAAAAAAAAGAAAGAAAAAAAAAATCAACAATTTTTCTGATGGTTTCAATTTTCAATTATCATTGAAAGCCTTTTGAATCTGGATTCGGGTCACTGAAAACATGACCGAAGGCAGCACTCCACAGCCTTCTGAAAAGGATTAACTCTGAAGTGTGGTCATATTCTTATTTTTACAAGAGCGCTGAGGGAAACTTGACTGGAGATGATTACCTGACTGCAGAGCACTCTGAAAGAAAATCACTCCAAATGGGGCTACACTTCGACACAAGTGTGGTGGGTGGGGTGGTGGGGGGGGGGGGGGGGTGGGGGTGGAGGTAGTCACAATATTGGCTGTTGAATTTACAACACTAACTCTTAAAAGAGTTTAGTATGAAAATAACATCAATGTAAACCGTTTGCAATGATGCGCAATATGAGCCTATATTTCCATCCACATGAGAGCGTAGTGTGTGGTTTCCAAACAAGAATTGGAACTTTCATGAACGGGACACATAAGCATTTTCTTTTTTTTAATATTGCCTCAGCCTATTCATGTCTGCATGTGGCTTCTTTTTTTTTTTTTATTCCCAATAGTTTCTACTGAACTTTATCTGTGGATTGCACAGTGAACTCTGAATGTGCAAGTGTTCCTGAGCCCTCCAGTTGCTGAGCATGTTCTTGCCACTCATGCCATTATATTCTGTGGACTCTATAAATTCTTCAGTTATATATGTTGTGGGGGATCTTCTAAATATATATTTTTTTGTTTGTTTAATACAATTTTCAGACATAGATCGCACAAATAAATAAATATCTGACCAGTTTTTCTTCCAAGACGCCTCATGCTTTAAATATAATAGTAAAGACAAGCAATGACTGTGTGGTCATTATTGTGACCGAGGCCAACTTTATGGAATTCCAACTCCAAACTCCGAGGCAGAGATTTATTCAGAATATATTTACGAAATAACATTTATTTATGGAAGGCCAAGTTGTACATTTGTATACTTATTCCTTCTTGACAGCGCTACAGGAGCAAGCTGTTTCAAAATGAGTCTGGAGACCACAACATGCTCTAATTGATATGACCTTTAATTGCTCATTCAGTGCAGAGGGAAGAAGAGGAAGACATCAAGCCAGTCCACTGTGGCTCGGGCTAAAGAGGCACTGTGTAGATTGGCCTACACTCCCAGGCCCCGTGGACATAATTAAACCTGAATAACAAACACTTACACAAGTGCTCGACTCTCCTGAACAGGATTCTGAAAACGTCCAGGACACCAACTCGGAGCTGCTTTAGTTGGTCCCTCAGTCAGAGTAGATTTGTTCCTGCGTTGAATATAATTGGAACCTGGATAATTATGGGCAACATAAATGAGGTCTTGTTATCTCCGGCCAAAATTCCACGAGTTGCTAATCTCAAGCTTTGCACTTTGTCTCATATATTCGATATAGCTACGTTTTGTTTGTTTTTTTAACACATATCCTTAAAAATGTATTTTAAAAAATGAAGATAAAAAAATAAGACAAAGGTGATAACTCGAAGAAAGAAATACAAGGTTAAAAATCTGCTTCGATTCCAATAGGTGTTCACTGCCATTGTGCCAAATGGGAATTGTAATTATGAATACGCAAAGTGCACAAAATCAGAATATATATATATATATATATTCTTTCATGCAGGTGTCAACACACTGCAAATCAGGCGATGTCTAAACACCAGCAAGTCCACGTGCACTTGTACCACAGCAGCCCACGACGGGCAGGCGAGAGCGCGCTCTCTGTTTAGAGCGAGCTGAACAACAGGAACCTTTGCATGGAATTAGACGTCATTAATTAATTTACTCTAAAGTCCAGAAGCGTCTCCTTTGAGTGAGCGCTCAGCTCCAGGTAAGCCACGGGTTCAAGCTGTCCGCCGGGGGCCGCGGCAAGCCGCGCGTTTCACTACTTTGTATTCAGGCCGGCAAAACGGCTGGTCACCAGATGATCCCTCTGGTGGGACTGACCGCTGGCCTTATGCAGACCTCCATCATCTCCACCTGCAGTCTGCCTCGCACCCAGGAGAGCGCCCAGTAGAGCGGCTGCACACGCCGGCGCTGGACGTCTAGACAAGGCGCTCATTAGCTTTCATGTGGCTCACCAGCTAGTGATTGCGCAGGCCTAAGCTGCCTTGCCTGGAGGGAGGGGACAGGTCCTGATTGAGAGCGTGCTTTATTACAGGGGCTTAGGTGGGGGCTCCAGGATTAACACATAAGTCTTCCACCTTCATGGGTGCGAAGAGCACTTGTAGTGCTGCGTGCAGCTGGAGGGGGGGGGGGGGGGGGGAGTGCAGCCCGGGGAGTGAAACAGCTTTTCTCACTTTGCATTGATAGACTGACCAGAGGCTTAACTCACGCGTCCTGGAGGTCTGGATGGATTTATGTTACTTACAGCAGTCAACCTAAATCTCCAAAGGGCAAGGAGAAGTTTTTTAAATGTTAATTCAAGTTAATTAGTTTTAATAACTTTGGCTTCGCCGCGTGAGCCGGGTGTGTTTATGTGTGTCTAACATTTCCCCGACACCGCTGTGTGAGAGACCTCACAGTCGCCCGTAATTGTTTCGGCTGTTTTTTTTTTCCACCGTGAGGGGAAGAGCCGGCGAAAGGAGAGGCAGCCGGTGCCCTTTCCTCTCACGGGTCACTTTCAAGTGGGGCAGACCTTAAAGCCAAGCTGCCCTTCAAACTGATGCCTGAGGATGAGCAACAAGTGAGTGACAGTGCTGCAGCTTTACCTCAACTCCAAAAGATCGACGCCGCTAAACCCAGCGACGGGGGTCTCTCATCCCGGAGCATAAACGACACGTTAAGCCTACATGTACGGGAGACAAATGTCCCGTGACCGTGTGTTGGGGGGGTGTTTCGAAATTTTAAGCTCACATATTTCAAAACAGAGGCTGTAAAACAAGAAATTTGAATTGCAAAGTTGGGAGTCATTTGCATACCTCCAGATTCAGTAAATATACATGTATTTCTAATCTAACTTTCAGATTGCTTTCAAGCCTAATGTTTATAGTCAACAGCAGCTCGCACCTCTCTATATATTACCGCAGCCACTTTTCCTCAGATGATTAAGCGATAAGAAAGAAAGTCAAAACAATAGTGGAACAAACAACTTTTCTCTACTGAGCCTTTTGCATAATTATGATGCCTGAGGGCCAACTGATTCACCGAAATCTGTTCTCGGCGAGGGGAGGGAAACCTAAAATAGCAGCCTCTGATTGTCACACAATTGGCTTAGACTGCACCGTGCAGCTGTGCTCTGAGCCTGTCTGTCTGTCATTTAACTGATTGCTGCATGGCTGCCAACCTATCAGGTGCATCATCACTGAAATGTGCTGCTAAGCGCGCCACAAAATCTATCCCCGACTCCTTCCAGAAACACGGGGTCAAAGAGCCGCGTGTGTGCGTACGGAGCGGCGGCGTGCCGCCGCAGTAAACAGTGTTTTCAAAATGTATTCCATTTTTTGATTACCATAATGCCACAATGGCAGGGTTCAAAGCTGGGATTATACAGCTGCAGATATGAACAGAGACAACACCCACCCTTCCAATAGGGGGAGAGGAAAATAAGAGGCAGGAGAACATGCAGTGATTTCCTCAACAGTCGCTGTTAATTACTGGGGGTATACGTGTGATGAAATGCCCCGTCAATACCGCCGTCATCATTTTCAGAGCCGATAAGAATAAAGGCATGCGAAGAAACATGACTGGCCAATGTATCAAGCTGATTAATCTAATTTAAGTATCTATAATGCATTTGTTTGGGTTGTAAAAGGTTAATTCAGAGGATTTTTTTTTCCCCTTCAAAAAGTGTGTCTAATCAAGTGGTGTATGATCATTTAATCAATTCAATAAAAAATAAAAAAAAAATAGTAATAATGCAAATGAAGGAAATTACTCCTGACTCATAGGAGTCCTTTCGGTGTTGCTGCGGTCTCTCGCCACAACACAAAGCCTATTTTTAGGCAAGGCAACTCTATTTTTCTCCCATTCCACAAGCATAAATTCAGTTACTGTGTACAAGGCGCGGAATACTTCCAAAACAGAGATGACCTGCGCTCCTCACTCTACTTGAGCGCCCTGAGAGACACACAGATGCGGACCTCACTGCTGCTGCTGGTCTGCAAAATGTGCTGCGGACGCCGCGTTAAAAAGTTACCAAAACACCAGCAAAGGCTTTATATTTCATCCATGTTTTGTGAAATTTGGCAGTAATCCACATTTCAGTTGCCTCCATTGTTAACAGCCTGCCAAATTATACAATTCTGTCTCTTTCGCATTGCGGAAAGCATGAAATTGTGAGTGTAGGAGGAGGAGGAGGAGGCAAAGGGCTTGCTGGTTTTATTGACAACAGATTAGGGCAGAGCTGTGTCAATGCAAAGCAAAATCCTATTATGATTGCATTTACATTTAAATACAAAGGCCGAGCAATGGCTCAATACCAAGTGATCGTTTACTTCCTCTTAATTGAAGAATCTGTTAAAAATTGGGGGGGGTTGCTGAAATTTAAGATGATGTTTTTACTGATAACTGTGGAAATCAATTAAATTGTCATTAGTTATTGTTCAACCAATATTTTTGTCCAAATGATCACAAACTCAGAAACTGTCAATCTCCTCCCAACTTGACAGGCATAACTTCACTGTTAAAATATAAAAAAAAAAAAACATCAATTAAAACAATGAAAAGCACCGTTACTCTTACGCACATGAATAATTTAGGTAAGTTTGTAAGTCACGAGTTGCACCTGAATGTTAAACGACCGTTGCATCACAGAGAACAGACCATTCATCCATTTATCATTTTTCTAACAAGTGCATACAACCCTGGGAAAGTTCTATTACCACATCAGACCATGGAAGTTAGTGACGAATGTGCCTCCGTTTTTATTCATCATGAGTGTGACAATTCAGCCTGGATAACAATCGTTTCAAAATTTTAACTTTGAAAAAAAAGAAATATTGATTCTAATCTTTGCACCATCTTAGTGGGTAGTTTAGCAAGGCGATTGTAAAATCCGCATGAGTCAAAATAAAAAAAAAAAATTACACAAGACGTTAATCAGGCTCTGCACTGAGTCCTGTTTTAATAGTGCTGGTGTACGACGACGTGGCAGCGTCTCAAAATATTAATTACTCCCGTCTGTGGATCTGATTACTGACACTGGTCAGCCGGGGTGATAAAAGTGGCGTGTGCGGTTTCCACGGCCCACTCCTCCGTTGAAAAGAAGTAACAGATAAAACTGGTATCATGAGGTTCATGGATGATGAATCATGTCCACAGTATTTTCTCTCTCTTCCGAAGTCAATAGGCCTGTAACGTGAGCACAGCACCGGGCTGTCCCTAGGCAGGCTGGCTGAGCCCGCTAATGAAAACAGAGGAAGGGGAAAGGAGAGAAAAAGAAACAGAGAGTTCTGTGTCTGAACAAACACAGAAGCAAAAAAAAAAAAAAAGAAAAGAAAAGAAAAGAAAAAAGAAGAAAGCTTCAAGGTCACTTTCAGAGAGAAAAAAAAAAGAGTGAGGCGGATAGAGAGATTGGGGAAGTGATGATCCGACCTGGAAATTCTGGCTCAAAGACGAAATAACAACTGGAAACTTTTGCTATTGTTTTTTGGGCCAGTGATGCACGGTGGAAGCCAACAACGGGAAATTACGATATAATAGTTGAGAAATAATTATTTTATTTTCACAGTTCACTTATCTTTTTAAGTGCATGGGATTACAACGGGCTTAACAGCAATAAAACAGTGCGGCAAGAGAATAAAAAGAGTCCGGCAATATTTCCTACTGGGCAAACACTCAAATGGGCTTTGTTTCATTTTTATGGCCATTTTAACATTACTTTATCAATAACAAATCAGACAATTTTTTTGATAGCTCAGCACTCAAAGTAACAGCCAGCAGAGCAATCTATGGAGCATGCTAAAAGTGTAAGGAGTAAAATGGGCCGTGGCTGCACAGCTGTGGAGCGGGAAGATGGGAGGAAGGCTGTCAGAGGGACGTCAGAAACCGGACTGTTCCAGAAATGCCAGCGCGTGGACACACACTCAGGCGTGACGTTACAGCAAACCTATTATCTGCTGCTCTGTCACTTTGGCTTTTCCATCCGCAAACTTGGGACCACATTCAATTTCAGCACCCCGAGATGTCTGCCTCTCTGACCATCACACTCTGTCTCTCTCTCTCTCTCTTTCTCTTTCTCGCTCTCGTTCCTCTCTCACACCCTTGCTGTGTGGGTGTGTCCCCTCAGGGGGAAGATGGTGGTTTTTACAGCACTTCAGCCAACCTTAAAAAAAACACTTAGCAGTAGATCCAGAGTTGTTGTTTTCCTTTTTCTTTTTTTGGTTGTTGTTGTTTTTTTTCCCCACCTCTATTAAAGGCGTCAGTGCTGCCACTAATCAAAAACTAGCCTGCAAACAGAAATGCAGTGTTCGCACAGTACGTCAAAAGAAATAGCTCTGAAAATGGAAAACTTTTTCAGGAGGGATACACTCATTCAGCTCTCGGGGATTTATGGTAAGGGCCGTGTGCGTCCGTGTGTGTGTCTGTGTGTGTGTGTGTGTGCATGTACGAGGTGTTTGGGGTGTAGTGATAGTGCGTTCAAGATAACAATTCAGCCTTAGTGAGCTTATCATTAAAATTCCATCAGAGATGTGGCACGGCGAAGGAGGCAGAAAGAAATGCCCGAGATCTGAGGACAGAAGGCCTTACATCACAGGCGGGACCGTTGCTCGCTCAAGACGCTGCCTTTGATCTTTTCGTTTACCTGGATGAGACCTGCTTGAAAAAACACACCGAAAAACAGACCTGTCAGCCATGGAGAGCCAACTTTCATGTGACGGCTGGCTGTCTTGACTGTCTGCGCCCACTAAAGGCCTCGGTACACCCCAATCATCTTTAAACAGGACACTATACGCCACTCGGTAAATCAAAGGAAGGTTGTTCTGGTCACACACTCGCAATGTGTCTGTGTCCTCGCAGAAGTACAAGTCAACCAAAACTTTGAAGCCCAAAAGGTCCTGTCCAATGCTATTTGGCCTTTTTGTAAAACACACAAACACATTTAGAGTCATTATTTAAGAGCTTTAGATTTAGATATTAGTTGAACAATTGTGACATTTTACACTTTGTGGTGTAGATTTGATATGAATATCTTCAGTTAGTTAGTTTTGTCAGGGATTTTATGCCGTTACTTCTTTCGTTTACACGGGCAACATTGAACAGGGTTATAATTGTGCTGGTTTTAGCATTGCTAACAGGACCCAATGTGTGTTTACGTGTAAATAAGCAACTACGAATACACAACAACAAAAACAGCCAGAGCACAGGCTACAGATAACTCTGTGGCGCTGCCACACTTATAATCATCCTAGCATTGCGGACATTGATGTTGTAAGATGAAACTCTTTCGGAAGTGGTTATGGCAAAGAAATGGGCAGAGAAATTTTAGATGTCGTGACATTCTGTCCCGCCGCCAACTATTGAGTAATGAAAAGGAGAAGGCAGGCTCTTGAAACGGTCTTACTTATCGCACTCATAGTTTTACATCATGGCAACAATTTCTTCTTTCCAATGTCCGATTGCTACCAAAGGTAACTGTCACTTTCTTTTTCTTCTTGATCAACTGGAACCTGGATGGTAATAAATACATGGTGTGTGCATGTGGGCACCATTCTTAAAAAAAAAAAGAAAAAAAAACTCATTTACAGCTATAGTCAAAAGTTGGCAGTCCAGCATTTCATTTGCTGTTGAGTGAGTGTCGCCGTCGCACATTGAAGCACTTATTTTCATCATGGCAGGGTTTATAGAGAGTTCCTTCAAACAGACTTGGTGTGCACATTTATTATCTTTTTTTTTTTCTTTTTTTTTTTTAAGTATTAGTTTTCCAAACTAACCATGTTTGTGTAAATCGGGTATAACTCTTCTTCATTGTGTCATTTAATGCAGGGGGTCACAAAGAGCCAGAAAGCCAGCCTCCAGTCAATTTGTGGCAGCGGAAAGCCAAGAACCTTTCAGCCCCCTGTCTCAGTGGCCCTTTGTTTCCAGGTGTTGTTGTTTCTCACTTCTTTTGTTTCGATAGCTCAACGTTTCACTCGATCAGCCTTTTGCCAAGAGGGACCCGCGTGTTCAGTATTAAGCTCACAGAGGAGAATTAAGGGAAGGATGTTACACAGATGAAACCAGAGGACTCCTGGGTCTCTTACCCCCCCCCCCCCCCAATCAATAGTCAGAATGAGAGTAGCCAACATCCAGAGGCAAATGAGGACATACAAACAAACTTGGGGGAAAAGTTACACATATGACCAACATATAACCAAACTACTGTGGCTGACTTAAGGAATTAATGATTAATTAGCTGCGACTGTATCACATAGTTGTGCTGGGCTGTGCACTATTTCCATGCATGGACAGATCAATGCTTGTTATGCTTACATGCCTCTTGCACAGGCCACGTCTTGTCGAGAAGCAAACGCTCTCGTTCGCGCTCAACTCGCGTCCGCATTGATACACGGGTGCCTTTATTTTCCAAAGGTAGCCACTTTAGGTAATGCAAGTGTCCCACCAGGCTACGCGCAGTCATACACCGACTCAATAAGAATCTGTTTCCAACGTTTCTTAGCTGGTGCGGCCAATTAGTGTGAAATTTGGTGACAGAAGTGCGCAGGAGCTGGGACAGTCCTTGTGTAATTATTGATCTAAGTTTACTTGCCTGCTTGGCTACATGCGAGGAGGAGAGGACGCAGTGCAGGGCTGTTCTCATACGGCGCCTAATTAATTGTGACATAATCTGATACTATAGCTTAAAGTTGTCGAGGATTCCTGACCCCCCCCCCCCCTCCTCCTCCTCCTCCTCCTCCTCTCCCTCCCTCTGGTGCCGTGGACTTGCAGAGCTGCTCGTTGCACCGTAATTGCGAAGCGCTGGCTTGGTGTCACAATTAGGGTGGAAACTGGCATTATTATATCCACTGTTATAATCTCTGCCAGACCCTATTTACCCTTCCTCTGGTTTGGTTTCCTTTCTTTTTGACACCGTGGCAATCTGCAGAACACAGACACTAATCCTGTTGACTGCAGGTTTCTAACAGTGGGTTCATGCAGGGCTACGCTTTGCCATACAGTCTGGCTTCTAGCAAAAGCACCTGAAGCGGTTTTGAGAGGACTAATAAGCAGCAGCAAAGATTATTGAAATATGTGGTATTTTTAAAATGTCATTTCATATTTTTAGTTTTTTTTTTTACTGTGGTTTCTAGAGGGAGCTGTTCCCTTTTTCTCCAGACAAAGGCCTCTCGCTGGTTCACACATTCTGCTGGTCTGAATGACAACCCACTTCTTGATTTGATTATTTTGTGGGCCAGAGGAGGACACAGGTGGAACTGCAGAGCAAAGTCATTTGTAGAGCGGCTTGAAAGAACTTCATCTCTTATTAGACCCCGTGGGGTCACACAAAGAAACACTGTGGGAAAAGCACACAATGCATGCTGAAATAGCATCTGACTTCTGCTCATGATTCTGTGCCACATCTCTGAAGAAATGCTAACCAGCATCTTTCCTTTTTCGAACTCTCTGTGGGATTACTTCTAACCAGTCACTCTCTGAAGGCTCCTCTGCAGTGCTTCAGCCAGAAAAGACACATAATATTTATCAGAAGAACAGAGGGCCTGCACGGAAAAAAGGGAGAGACAATTTAAGTGGTGTCTTTGATAAAGCAGTGTTTTTGAAGCGCAGCCCGTTTAGCTTCAACAGGACAAGAGGAAATAAGGATGGGAAAGTGTGTCTAGTGACGGTGCTCCACATCAATACACACCACAGATACCTGGATGCCTCCCAAACAGAGGAGAGACTCTCAAACTGCCCCTCCTCCCTTTAAACCTGCACTCTTTGATCTTCTCCTTCTTCAATGTAAAGACGGTTACTGACTGCACCAGAGAGAGTTCAAGCACCCCACAACCTAAACCGCTCTCACCCGCCTCAATATCCACACACCGCGCTTCCTCTCTGAGAAAACTTTCGAAAGAAGGAAAAGGAAGTTTGTGTTTTTTTTGGTTTGGTTTTTTTTTTTCCCAGCAACTATGCTGCATGATGAAAGGTGGCTGAGCTGTTTTGAGCAGGCAAATGAATAGGTCAGTGGTTTGACAGGCTGGATTATCACCTTTATTTTTATTTTTTTTTTGGTACCCGTTCATTTTCTTCCATTTCTCTGTATCGATTTAAGTTTTTTGTCTCAGTCTATCAAAGGGGAAAGCAACAGAGCTTTCTTTCAGCATAGAGTTCTTTGGCCTCAGCCAATTAACAGGGCTGCAGCGGCATCAGTCGAGAGCTAAATGAGACCCATGGTGCCAGAGAGAGATCCAGCAAGAGCCTCTACTAACAGCCTCAATCCTGCCTCCTCTTCTCTACTGTTACATCTATTTTAAATCTCTCCTCCTCACTTGTCTTTCCTTCCATTTTGCACCAATTATCACACAAGAACGTGGAATTGTAGATTGGTCTGCGCCTCGTATCATTCAGATGCAGCAGAGGAGAATGCCTCCTCGTGAATAAAGTATCTACATTTTAGAGTATTTGTCACGACCGCGGCTTGAAGCATGTTTGATGTCTGTGGAACTCTTATTTTTATGCATACCGACGCTTCACTTTAAGCCAATCTCCATGGTGTTACTTTGTCGGTGTAAATAATGTTGAAACACAAATGCTGAAGCGACGCATAACTATCATATAAGCTGCCTAATGTACAACTGCTGTGCCATTTGTTTGAAATTGCTTAATCATTATAGCTTGCTGGGTGTTTTCTGCTATGACTTGAATCACTAAGGCAATAAAAGCATTGAGGGTTTGTTGTGTTTTTTTTTTTTTTTGGAGTAGCAGTAAAACAGATGACACTGCGCTTTCACAATTTTTTCGAAATCCTCTGTGATGGGTGAATACAAAGCGAACATATAAAATAGCTATATTTTACCTCGTCTGTTTATTCACTTATCATTATCTACTCATTCTGTACTTCAAACTCTCTCGCTGGGTTTGCGAGGCAGATAATTTGTCAAGAAGTGCGAAAAGAGAGGAAACAAACTAACTCAAAGTGTTTCCTTTTTTATTGTCTCACATTTTCCTTTTTTTTTTTTTCCACCCCCCAAATGGTCACTGTCAACTTTGTCACCATTTCGGGGGATAATTTCAGCACTCAATGACATGTTTAGGTGATTTGTGTCTCCTCTAAATAGTTTGTTATGTTGACTCTATATGCTGATGGTATGGTATTTTCCAGCTGGGTGACAAATTGCTGCCCTTGAACACGGTGATGGATTTTCTTTCTCTCAGATTTGAAAGTAGTTTGATAAAGGTTTCAGGCTCGTCTTTCATGGATAGTTTGGTTCTATTAAATGTTCAGTAGCAGAAAAGACAATCCTTGGCAGCGCCGTGTCATCTCGCCACCGATATAAAGTAGACACAGTGGAGTGGTTTCTCTGTTCTCAGCCAACTGGAGGTGGGCGACAGTTAGGGCTCTCCCCTCCCGTGAGAACAGAAACTGTTAACACAGCAATGGCTCCAGCATTGCTGAGTGGCACTAACAGGGGGATGGGCCGTGTAGTGAGAGGACTCACCTCTCTCTACCCTCCAGTTTCCCTCATCGAGCAAAAAAGCTTTCTCTTGTCTCTTGGTCTAGTGTAATGTGCGTCAGGATCTCTGGAATTCAATTACTGATCCCTTTTAGCCGCGCCTGTAATCTTCCTGTTCCAGTCATATGCTCTGGGTGCCAGCCAGTGTCACACACTTTTTTTTTTTCACAACCCCCCCCCCCCCCCCCCCCCCCCTCACCAAAATGATTTCTTTTATGACTAGCCAGTGATGGAACAAACTGCATGCAGTTATAGAACAGATCTGGATCCATTCAGGACACCATTTGCCTAAACCTAATTACGTTACATTTGGGGGAATGTCACTATAAACTGTGGGGGTATAACAGTGTACTCTCTAATGAGTGTTCAATTAAACAGAGAGCACCCACAAGGCAAACCGGGTCCAATAAAGCCAACTGTATGCTTTCCAATCAATGCAGTCGCTTCTTGAGGTCTTTCTGAAGTCTTAAATTAACAATTTCTATTAAGGACTCCCCAACTAAAATAAAGAAAAAGAAAAAAAGAAAACTGCACTGTGGGAAGTGAAACCGACTGAAAGTATCCCCATGTGAAAAGCAGACGCGGTGGTCGTTTGTTAAAATACTAAAAGATCCCCTCCAGATAAAAACTCTTCTCTGAATAATAATTTGTCAGCCTTTTTTCTTCGGTAAAAGAAAAGCTCTACTACCTAGTTAGTAAAAAGTCATCGCAATCACAGGCAGGCGATGTTGTCTTGATAACAGGGGAGGCACATCAGAAAACTCCCAATGCGAGAGCTTCCGGGGGCCATGACGGGTGACACATTTGGGCACTGAGGTTTGAGGGAGCGAACAGCGTGAACTGTTGCTTCATGCGAAGAGAACCGAGCGAGACGAAGGGAGAAGGAGGGAGAGAGAGAGAGGGTCTGCGGGCACTGTCATCACCTCTGACAAACATGCGGTTGTGTTTAATTACCAAGTGTTTACTCTGCTGCCCCGCATGTCAATCTCGCGGACCCCCAAAAAATCTGACACACACCGCGGACTCACGCTATTAACTAGAGTCAACAGAGCAATGATCTGTGCCTGGTGTTCCTGTCTTGTGATAGGTGAGGATCTGTACCCACACACCCCCCCCCCCAAGCTCCACCTGCCTCTCCAGTCTGCCGGAGTTAATTTATCTGGGTGATAAGCAGGTGGACGAGGGGAGGAGAGGCCCTCAGACTGAGCCGCACTGTCAGACCTGGCAGACTGAGTGACAATGCTAATAGCCCGGTCCCATTAACCTCACCACACGCTTCACCTTTATCTACCACACAAAAGACTGTTTGTTTGCTTGTTGGATGATAATATTTACCCCGCGATTTGGCGGCCCCCCCCGACATGACAAATATATTTGTGCATTTTGAGGAGGCACTGTGATTTAGGGAAGGAGGGCCGCCACTGACGGGGAGACCGTGCCTTTTTTTGCTGCTCCGTCTGTGATAAGGGGTAATGTCCTTAGCCTAATCGCTAACTTTAAAATGAAAGAATATTCTCGCTTCCCTTTTCTTACTTTTAAATGAGTAATGTCCTTCCCCCCCATTATTCTGCCATGCTCTTGCCTTACCACTATAGGATACAGTTCAGCTTCATAAAACACAATGTATCTGCATGTTGCATTAGCGCATTTCGGCCGTTTATTCTCGTCTTGGGGCCAAGCTCTTATATTAAAGAAGTTTGGTGTTTGTATATATGTGAGAGTCCTGTGGTGAGTTGAGCGCTCTGGTGCCACGCACAAGACTGAGAGATATTGCTTTAATTGGAGAGTTACTGATCCTGCAAGGCATTTGGGTGCCAGACGTTAGCATCAATGCATCTTGCTGTATTCTGCTGCGCAATCACAAAAATGATATTGGGGGGACAGCAGGTGATCCATAAAAGCTGTGTTTTAAAGCCTTGTTAATTATTCCTTCAGAAGTCTAATGAACAATGGGGATAAAACCTTGTGCAGGGCAAATCTATTTGTGGCGGCGGAGGAGCCAGCCTCTCCTTCGCATACCGTGCTTTACAGCCTTTAACCCTGCTCATCTGTCAACACGAGTCTATCATTATTAAGATCACACATACAATCTTTGTGCTTTGATTATACCCCCATTCAATATTGCCGCTACAGTATTTAATGACCGGTTCCATGTGCACAGATACGGTGTTTGGGTGGAACTACGTGCTCAAAATGGTGTCTTCCATGCATAATGAAGCAGATGCCGAAGATTATATAGTTTGGCAGAGAATTTGAATATGCATAGATTATCTCCTATTTGATTTAGCAGCTGGTGTCTGCATGTGGATGTGTACAGTACATCATTTAGGAATACAGGGACCTCCGCATTCTTGAATTTCGTCGGGGTGTAGTTTATCATATTTCTCGGTGTGGAGCAGACATCGCATTCTGTCTTTGGCTGGAGAGGGCTTAATACATGGCAGGCCTGCCAGGCTCTTTCGCTCCGTAAGAGATATGAGAAGAAGGAGATTAGCTCAGCTACCCATCCGTGACCTTGATATTACGATGAAGACGGATAAGAGCTTTCTTCTTCCACCTGCCCGAAGCCTGCGAGGCTGTTTAAACAGCAGGCCATGCAGTCGTCGTCTATTCAAAAACAAATGTCTTCGACCGGGGGTTCAATTTCTCAGCCGTTCAGTACACTAAGTCAATTAATGATGTCATACGAGAGCAAAATAAAACAAATGTCTCTGCTCCGAAGCCACCAGACAGAAACCTGCGTCTTATTCAGTGAAATCCACTTACATTTACATTTGACTCCACGCTACATTTCCACCAAAGTTTTGCATAATAGCAGCACAGTAAAAATGCTCCACTGTTTACCCAGCGCTTTCTCAACTCTCCCCTTCTGTATGACACAAATAAATTAATTCCTTGTTAACAATGTTGTAAGACTACTTGAGTATGCTTTACAGAAAACACACTATATGAACCCAAAAGGACCTTAAAGCTACCGTTTGGAATAACGAGCGGGGCAGAAGTGATCCGAGCTTCATCCCTAGCTAACAAAGAGATTAAAAAGAAATGTGGAGCTCAAGCACCCAACAATCGCTGACTGCACTAAAAGAGGGTGGTTAAGTTGCTGCTTCCCTAAGCAGACACAAACTTTATGTTTTCGTCTCAGACCACAGCCGAGCTCAGATGATGTACCTTTATTGGCTGCGTCTGGGATTTAATCCAATTTACACCAACATAACGCTAAATCCTTATTTAACATGTTCTGCTCATTATGGGAAATAAGGCGATTATCATTCATTCGAATTGGTAATATTGCAAATTCATCTAATTTCATCTTGAAACTTGCATTTTCTTTCCCCATGACTTCATATTTGATATTTAATCTAAATTTGCGTGTCACCGACAACCGAGAAAAGTTACGAAATCCTACTCGATCCTGCAGGTCCTCTCTGCACGTGTGTGGGTTTTCTCTGTGTGTGAGCTGGTTTGCTCCCACGGTGCGAAAAACGCTTGTGGTTATCTGGTGACTCTAAATTGATTGTAGGTGTGGTTGTATGTTTTTTGTGTTTGCCCTGTTATGGACTGATGACTGATTGCCCAACGTAGGCTGGAATCAGATCCAACCCCCTGCAATCAGTATAGGAAATGGATGGAAGGAAGGATGGAATATAAAGTATAGTCAAGCCAGTGTGTGTGTGCGTGTGTGTGGATGTGTTTGTTTTCTTTTTTTCTTTTTTTTTACTGTGTACGCAATAAGTCAACTAGTTATTTCTAGTTTGTAATGCCGGATGGCCTTTCTTAGCCACTGGGTTTCATACCAAGGTTTCTCAAGTTTTAACATGAAGACTAGAGTATATTAAGAGCATAATTAAATCTATTTCATGTCTTGTTCAGATACACACACATACATACACACACACGTATAGAAGGACATCTCAAAAAAAAAGAAAAAAAAAAGTCACAAACGCCATTTCTTAGATGTTTTCTTAAATGAAATGTTGCTTTTTACAACACTACTTGGTGGTCTGAGTAAATATTCATGGAACGCTGCTGGACATTTTCCACAACTTTTTGTTGAGCATTTACTTTCTCATTTCTTGTTTTCCACACTCTTCTTTGCAGATCACTTTTCAGTTCTGGGCTATTTCAGTCTGTCTTGCACACGCGCCATGTGTAGGATCAAGCCACAGATTTTCAATAATGCTCCAGTCAGAAGAACTGTGAGGGTCATTCTAAAAGCTTCAGCTTTCCTCAAGTGCTTCACGGTGGATTTTAAGGTATGCTTTGGATCATTGATCTCTTGTAGAAGCTCTTTTCATTTTCAATTTCTTGTCTGGCTGCATGACATTTCATCCAGTATTTTGCATTACCACAGCTGCGCAAACCCCCTCCCCCCCCCACCCTCACCCCCCCACCCTCACCCCCCCCCCCCCCCCCCCCGCACAGCTAGCAAGGTGTTCTTCCTCTTTTCGCCCGCTTCTGATATAGCTTCAGTGGCCAAAACCAGCTGTTGGACTTCATCTGTCTCCAGCAAATGGCTTTAACTTATCCAGATGTTGCTTTGCATAGTGAGATCGTTGTTAACAGATGCCAACTTCAGTGAGGAGGTAGCAATCCGGCGATGTGAACTCTTTGCGGATTAGCAATTCTGCCTGGTCGAAAAGGCGTCAGCTCAACTTTCCGGCAGTGCAGAGAGGGTGGGGTTTTTGTTTATCTGTCGTGCGGCTTTATTAAGACAATTTTCCTGGTCCTCCAGATCTTGTCTTGATTGTCACAACAACCCCTCGACGGCTCTGTCTTAATGACATTTCACACAAAGCTGAAAGCCCTCGTCTTTCACAGCCTTTCCTGCCTCGTAAGCATCAGTTAGCGTCGTTTGCAGATGCTCACCCAGATGCCAAGAGGGGTCCGTGACGGTTGAGTATCGCCACAAGGTATTCACAGAGTTTTGAGAGAGATTGAAATAAAACGTGTCTTTGTGGTCACATTTGAAAATAAAAACAACAAACTGGAATGTCCCTCTGCCGAGTGGATAAGGAGTATCCACACTTGTGCTTGCAGCCTTATACACTACCGACTGACTTCACCGAGCATGTGGACCCTGGGCCGTGATTCCCCTGTAATAATCCCCCCCCCCCCGAAATGATGTCTTTAAAAGAGTGTAGCTACACGTTCCCACTGCTATGACAACAGTACTCATTGCTTATTCATCCTGGATTTCACGTCCACAGCTCGCTCATTACGGAGTCTCTTTAAAAGCACCTGCAATTGTCCACCGTGGGCTCAGATGTCACAGAAGAAGTGCTGAGAGGGTGTACCTTTCTCTTACTAGAATGCACTGAGAGTATTAAAGAGATGACATTAGGACATAATGAGTAAAAAATGTCTCTCTTACATTGAGCCAAGACGCTGATGGGATTTTCATGCTAGACTGAATCTCAGACGCATTCAGCAGACAGCGACCGCTCAGGACATATTTGTTTGTTTCTAATGTACTACTTAGTTAACAGATGCCACGGTGTTTTAAAGCACGGTAAAATGCCGAGAGTTTTCACAGTGTTTTTAATTATTTCATTACACCGTGGTATCTGTGAGCAGAGATCTTAAAAAAAAAGAAAAAAGAAAAAAGAAAGTTGTGTAATTCAATTTTAAAGTATTGATGCAAAAACTAGTAAGACACTACACCACGCTACTTATTTAATTCTCATATCTGATATAGTAACTGTATTTAGAGATAAATGAGCCCGTTCACTCACTTTTTGTTCACTCTCTCGTGTCACAATAGTAACCGTCTTTTTCGGTCACTCCCTTTTACAGGTTCATATAGTTGATGAGTTTTTGCTCTCAACACTCTTCCTGCTGCAAACAGGAATTAATTTCTTCATTCACGAATTTATTCATCCATCCATTCAGACAGAAAGTCAGTTAAACCATTCATCTGCTGCGATAGCTGTACAAATTGTTTTTCAATTGTCTTTAGTCGTTTGTCTCCCACAATGCAGCTCCCCACTTTGTTCTGAATAAAGTTTCTTTAAATGTTAATTATTTACAGCCATGTATTTACTTGTGTACTAGTAATCCATAGGAATTGTTCTGGCTGTAATGTCAACGATATTAATTAGTTTCAAGCTCCCTGCAACGCACGGCCGTCAACCCTGCGACTGAAAAGTGTTGAAATACTTCCATCCATTCATTCTTACCTTCATTTCGTCACTCACTCGTGCAGAAGGACATCCAAGCAAATTATTAAAACAGTTTCTTTAATTACATTCAGTAGACTTGTAGTGGCTATTTATATATCTATTCACCCTTGCATTCACTCACTCATGCATTTGCTAGGACATTTGTACAAATTGTGGTAACTCTTGTTTCAATTACATTAAGTCGTATTTAGCTATTAGTCTCCTAAAATGCATCACTGCCCACTGTGGAACTTACTTTGCTCTGAGTCTATTCTTTTAAGTGGCTAACCCATTCATTCATTAATGCATTCATTAATGTATTGTTTATTTGTGTATGCTACAATATCCTTTGATATTGTTAGACAGCTATTTTATTGGTAAGTCCTTGGCTTTAGGTTTTTATGTTTGTACAGTGCGTAGACAATGGGAGTGTGGGTTGAATTGAGCTCAACGCAGGAAGGAGTTTCTAGATACAAAGAAAGGCTCTTCACACTAGTATAATACTTAATTTAAAATAGTTAGACAGCAGACTGTGCTTTGTCCCTTGCAAGACCTGCTTCTTTAAGTCTCAGGATTTGGCTAATAAAGCTGAAAATGTCCTTTGACCATTATGTGAACTGATCTTATTTTCAGAGAAAGACTGGTGATTCATACAGTACGCACACTCGAATGCACTAGGGGCTCGAAGAAAAGGAAAGAGGCTGTCGGAAGAGAAAAGGGAAAAGATGTGAAAGCAGAAAGTGAGGGCAAGAGGAGAGAGAGAGAGAGAGCAGAGCAGACACAGCAGAGAGGTGTGGATGGAAAGCAGGACGTGATGGAGATGGTGGCGTGCCAAAGTTATCCACTGATCCATGCCGAAACAGATGCATTTGATCACAGCAAATCTCGGGCTTAGAGCATAAATACATAATAAACAAAAATTAATGGAGGCGAGCGCCATGCATGTGTTCCATCGGCCTGTGAGTTACCACTACAGTGACTGGAGCAGGGCAGAGGCATCCATATGGATGGTGCTTAGAGAACAGACTTGTTAACATATCTCCTTCACGACGCCCAGCAAAGCGTGTTGCAAAGATGGAATACGTATCAGCAACATTTAACAACAATACCCACTTATGCAGGAGGGATTAAAAAAAGAACATGACATGATACAGCAAAAAAAAAAAATCCTTTACTGCCAAGCATGATGCCAAATTGGATCGATATTTCTGGGCAACTGTTACTATGTAGAGCAAAGCACTTATTGTAATGTGCTCTACAGGCTATACACAGCAACTACTCAATATCCTATAATGACACAGTGATATAGAAGGAAATACCTCAATTCACGGGGCAACGCAAACATTCTGACCATTCTGACAATCTAGTGGCAGTTAAACAGTGTGTTGTTCAGTAGCAATGGCTCACGACTAATTCTGGAAGTGTTGTTGAGGAGAAGGAATGAGGAGCTTACATATGAATCCTATGGCTTGCAATTAGAACGACCATTTTTTTTCCTTCTCCTCCCAACAGTGCAACAGACAACACAGAGAAGTCAAGGATGATGAATTAGTCTAATGATTCCACAGTAATATCGCTCCGAGACAGAGCTGGAGGAAATTGCTGTTCCCATGTGAAGGGCCTAAAATTACCCCTTAAGATATGGCTGAACTTTTGCCACTGCGTCCTCCTATGTCGTCATTATTCGGCGAACCCTCGCGTTTGTGGCGGTATCAACCCCGATCCTTGGCCGCCCGCTATGGCCGCCGTTTCCATGTTCTGCCGTTCCCTCTTTCACCTTCTCTCTTTGTGCCCGCTCCCGCCTGTGTGATCTCATGCTATAACAAGCACACGAAGCCCAGTGGGATGCAAATGCTCAGTACCACACCACCACCCCCACCCCCCCCCCCCCCACCCCCACCACCCTCGATCTTCCTTTCTTTTTTCTTCTGTCTGCTTGTCACATATGACTGTCCCATCGGAGTCAATGAGGGGCGCGCCGGAGTAGCTCGGTATTGTATAGGCAGTCTCAGATGTCTGGCCTTTACAGTGCCAAAGAAAGAAGAGTGGGGAGGGAGGGATGATAGAAAACACACAGCGCACACACACACACACACACCTAATGCCACGAGGCCTCGGGGGTGAAGGGTACAGGAGTCAACCCAGCAGTTCAATGGTGAACGCTAATTAGCACACAGTTCTGACCTTGACAAGCCATCCTTTCTCCTCCGTCAAGAGGCGGTTGTTGCCACAATCCAGCACAGACTGAAAGCGAGCGGCTGAATGAGATCTATTGATGGGAGGGCGAGCGCCGAAAGAGGCAGGGAGACGGGAATGAAAACATCGCCGCGGCGCTCCACGTATACTCCCACAGCAGCTCGCTGCGACTTTGGCTTGTTGCACCCTGATTTGAATGCATTACACAACCCCGGCATACAACAACACAATCCTCAATAAATAAGGCCCGTGTATTTCATGCTGAGCCAGTCGGCGCTGATCTGGGTCTTTCAGCCCACTCTGCATGATTAACAGAGGTAGCAAAGTTTTGCCTGAATAAATTAAAAACCCCATTGGCTATCCACTTCGGAGGGAGAGGGAGATGCACGCTCGATGATACATCTGTGTTTGTAGAATCTCCAATGCCCCAAGTAATCTAATTTTCACAAAAACTCTATGTTTACACCACAACAAAAGAAATTAGATAAAGAACGGGGAAGCAGCCGAAATAAAACCTCGCTGTCAAAAAATAACTCGATGCAAAGCCCCCACGAAGTTAATATATTACAAAGTGTCTTTCACTCTTTTGATGCACAGTCAGCGACACAGAATTATTTAAAAATGTAGACTCCATCAGATTTGGGAGAGCTGCATTTAGCTGTGATTGAAAATCTAACTACATCTACTCTATGATTTAACATTTACTTCTTCGAAACCCACACTTAAGACCTTGGAAGGCATTGGGCAGAGCGGACCACAAATATTATATTCAAATATTCAAGAACTGTTATTATTTTGACTATTGTTACCATTATGTTTCACTAACTAGCACAGCTGGTCTCAAACAGAGCTGAAAACCCACGGAGGACCTCTGGCTGCACTGATTCACCACCACAGAAGCGGAAAAACTGCAGTGAAAAAAAAGCTTGTTAGAATAATCCTGCTGCTGCAGGTACAGTTTAAAAGATAAAATGTGAACAGGTCCACTCTGAACATTTATTAAATACCAAAACATGGCACAGTGGTTCCTTTTACTTTGAGACAGCATTTAAAATCTCTTGACAGCGGTGAGTTTGCTCCTCCGTTTCTATAAATATTGTATAATTAGCACAACACCACTGTGAAATCTGCTGCGAGCTTCCTCTAAGTTCGCAGAAACTAGTAATGGAGACACTCGTCAGCTGTAAAGCTGCTGGCCGTGTTGGTTTTAAGCTGAAAATTGGGAATATCTTCACATCAAACAATTTTTTGCACTGTCGGAATGTTTAACAGCGTGTCAAGGGTGATTAAAAACCACAAAATCAAACCTAATAAAGTAATCAAGCACGAAACGTCCGTTCTGACAAATACTGTCACCTTCCAATAATGTTCGCTTGAAGCCAATGACAGCTCCGAACTGTCAGGGCTTGTGTACACAAGTGCACATATACTCCTCCGACTGCGTGAACTGCAGGAAGTCAGCAGGTGGAGTAGTTTCAAGTCAACTGTCAGTTCTGACATGCTGCTAGATGCGACTCTGATTTTAATTAAATGTCATCTGACTGATTCGTCAGCTTGTGAGGAAACTCCAGCTCTGGAGATGCCTCATGACAGTTTGGCCAATTAAAATGCAATACAGACAATGAGGGGAGGGGGTGACTATTTATGGTTCAACCTCATTGTAACCTCTATAAATAGTTATACGCGGTGTCGGAATGTTGATCATACAATGTTCATGGTTTGATGAAGCAGAATAGAAGATGGATGGATGTTTATGTGACGTGAAATTAGCTAAATATCAAACTAAATGTTTACATTACTTCAATGGTTTTCAAAATGTGGGGCGTGTGCCCCCTGGGGGGCAGCAGAGAGCTTAAGGGGGGCAGGAGCAAGAGGAAATTGTGGGTGGGGGGGGGGGGGGGATGCCTTTTCCAAGCAGGCTTTTATTTTCATTTTTTTTGTACTTCGATTTTAGAGAAGTAGCAATGAAAACAAATAAGTCTAGGTTAAAACTACAAATTATTTTCTTAAACCAGGCATTTTTATTACTGAACTTGCTGTAAGTGTAATGGAAACAAAATAATAAAAGCTTTAGTGCAAACACCACGAGTGTAAAAACAGTTTGCAGACTATATATAAAGAAAAAAAAATTGATTTCCAATGAAAAGCCTTTAACTAGAACAAGAAGAGTTATTCTTTTTATTGCCTATGGATCGCAGCAAAACCATCAGAGCAAGTCAGAATAAAATTAAGACCGAAAGCGTGCGTTGTTTGTGCGACGACGGCGAGCGGCTCGCTGAAAAAACGGCTTTTCTTGGTCTGTTCAGCCACAAACATCTCCTTGGTGGGAAGGGTACGGCCACATTTCTTCATGTAGTAAAAACCAGATTGCGTGTTGTTAATTTGTGTGCCTTTATTTTTTTATTTTTTTCCCCACTGGATACAGTCATGCATTTATGACTTTTTCATAAGGCATTTCATGTATAATGGAAGCCAGAGGAAATGGGGGAAGAATGCAAATTAAAAGTCAAGCTTGTTAGAAGGCCCGTATGACTGTTTACATGCTTGGCTTATCCTGGGTCGACCCTAGTTAACAATTCATGGTGGAAGTTTCCCAAGCTTTCAGCCAGTACTTGGCACAAAAAGCATCTGGAGCCAATAGGTGTCCGGCCAGTGCACTCACTCAACCCCCCCCCCCCCCGTTTTAAAACTGTCTGTTCCCGGTATCCTCTTCATCTCTGCCTCCTCCTTCTGTGTCTGCCTTACTGCCGGAGACCTGCGGGGTCAAGGTCGCGGCGCTGCCGATACGGAACGCCACGTTTTCGGGCCAAAGCGGCAACTTAATCATCAAAACAAGTCAAGTGGCTCCAACGAGGAAGATTATGCAATTTTAATCTCGCTATATTTAAAAGTAGCGGTTAGAAAATATTAAAGCAGCTGTGTGTTACCACAACCGTTAAGCACATCACTTTATATGAGCCTCTCAAGCACAAAACATCAAGCGCTGGAATACTGCATTATAAATCATTTTTCCAGGAAAAAAAAAAAAAAAAAGAGTTAAAAACCTGTTATCTATTATATTAACCAATGTCTTTGTCAGTTAATAGGTGCCCGTATGGAGTATGAGAGCGTTGTTTGGAGTGTGCTGTGCAAGTAGGCGGCCATAAGGGAACTGAGCCATGTCCGTGTGCTCAGCAGAGTACATCAGGACTGACAGGGACATCAAAGAGTGACGACAAAGCCTTATGATGAGGAGGAGAGTGTGTGCTTGTGTGCACGCGAGTGTGTGAAGGTACCGGGGGTCACTCTCCAGTCATGGGGTTAATGAGTAACGGGATGGGGGGAGGCCATCTCACTCTCCTGTCACCCATCCATAGTGTGGCGTTTCCCTGTCAGCACAGTCTGGGGCAGTGTGTGTGTGTGTGTGTGTGTGTGTGGGGGGGGGGGGGAGAATCAGCCCAACGGATAATGGGAATGAACACAGGAGTAAAATTTATCATGCATATTAAACCACAAGTCTGGCTTCGGAATATACAGAGTGTATAAAAGGATGCACGGAACGTGGTGGGAAAACAAAAAAGAGGGGGAAGAAACCATAAAGAGAGGAAAGCCCAGGCCCAAGCCTGCAACCCCCCCCCCCCCCCACCCCCACCCCCACCCCCAGCCGGGAGATAAAGATGACTGATATCTGCTCCACTTCCAGCCCAATCTCTTTAATGCTAAAAGGAGCCAAGGAGAGGAGCTGAGGAGAAAAGGGGGAGGGAACTGGGCACCGGGAACAGCAACTCTTTCCACCCTCGACCAAGTTTATCTCAGCCGAACTGCAGACATCGCACTCTCTTCATCACTTTGCCTCACCTCGCCTCCCTGTCTCCTCCTATATCTCTGACTAACACGCTGATGTTTGCGGTGGCAGACAAACATCAACATCGGGTCCCTGGGCAGATGTGCTTCCCAATGTTTTGCACAGAAAAAAGGATTGTTCAAATGCTGAATAATTACCATGATAATCATCTCCATCCCACAAGGGTCTGAAAATGCATACCTGACATCTGACATTTGGTACCCGTGGCTCCTCTCTCAATCTGCATAATCACATTCCAACCTAATTTCCATGCATATGTTTGGAAGAAGAAGGCAAAAAATAAATAAAAATAACAACAGAGGTTGAACATTTTGCATTGTAGTATGGGTTTGATAAGGACGAACACAGTGTAAGCACATTAGCGCTGGAACGATTAGGAAATTAATTAATTGACGGGAAAATCATCGTCAAATGTTTTCACAATAAATTATTAATTTCAGTCATTTTTCATTCTTTTTTTTCGAAAGTGAGAAAAACGGCTGACATTTTCCAAGTGCCTTTCCTTTATATTGTATATGCAAGAGTAATAATTTAGGAATTTTTTCCCATTTACATAAAGTGTGACATCTGATGATGTTTTTCAGCACTC
Organism: Blennius ocellaris; assembly: GCF_963422515.1. Classification (NCBI taxonomy): domain Eukaryota; kingdom Metazoa; phylum Chordata; class Actinopteri; order Blenniiformes; family Blenniidae; genus Blennius; species Blennius ocellaris. The sequence goes on from NC_137654.1 coordinate 27,845,371, forward strand.
ACAATTTTAATAGATTATGTAATATCAGAGAGTCCCCCCTGCAGGCACATGGGGTCACGTCTATGGGAGACTGGGGTTGACACCAACCTTTGTAGAAGGAAGCAGGCGACTGGGCACTTCATATAAAACATGCCAAGTGGGTCCTAGTCATACAACTGCCACCTATTAAATAACTACTGACGACACAAGATGAATTGAAGTTGAGGGGCACGAAACTCAGGTAAGCAATATAGTTCAGTTTAGTCGAGCATCGCAGCATCAACCTTCTTTCTTTTTACTTTCATTCATCAAGGAACCTCATAAAGGCCACTGTTTTTTTTTGTGCCAAGGCTCCGATAGGCATGAAACACAATAAAACGAAATCATCAAATCCAAACTGAACAGAAGCACCTCAATGGAGTTAACAACATTTAATTTGGGAAGAATCTGAAAAGGGCCAATGAAGTGAGCTCGGCCGTATTTCAGTCTTTTTTTCATTTTTTTTTTTTTTTTTGCCGCTCATTCCACAAAGGAGCAGTCGAATACATAAAATATGTCTTCCCCAGTTCACCGCAGACATTGGAAAGATGAATCATATTCATGCAATGTTTAAATCACTCACTGTTCTTCTCCGCTCCCATTCACACCCTCCCCCGAGTGACTCGATACCCCCAAGCTTAAGGTAATGGGTAAAAGTGGACTGAAAGATGAATTGGCTAATCAAAAAAGAAAATCAGCAGATAAATTAAATAAATGAAAATAATAATTAATTGTAGCCGCGGGCACAGGCGTTCTTACCCTCGTCGTGGACTTCACAGAAAGGTTGTCAAAGTCTGCGTTGAGACCTTTAAGTTATAACCTTTCATTGAACAATACTCATCGCATTTGATGAACAAAAGCTCGTGGCTTCTACCAGTAACGGGGCACAGACACTGTCGGTAATTGCTCGCCCGGGATTGGCTGTTCGTGGACTTGGACTGGGACAGTACAAGAAAACAATAATTACTTTCGAAAGGTTTTTGTCATGCTACGATTATTTATCCCGCTGGACGACAATATTGCATCTCCTTTATAAAGGATCCCCCGAAAGAACAAATGCTTTCAATACTATGAATGATTTTTCAGGCCATTGTTAAGTTGTACGAATGGATTTTCAATTCATTGCAGCCCAAAAGCTTCACGTCAGCCACTGTGTTTTATTATTATGATTTTTGCTGTTGTTGTTTTACATTTGAAATAGAGCAGTGACCAGGATCTTGGAGTGCAATATGTGGGAGTAGAACGATAAGTCTGTGGGAATTACTTACACCTTCATTACACAGCGATCCCTAATAAAAGAAATGCCTCTGTGTCATTCATTCCAGATATTATGTAACCTGAGAAATTGCAAATGAGAATGCAACAAAATGTGTGTCACTGTTAATTATTGTTGGATTACCTAATTAACTACAACTAAGGCGTGTCAGAAATGGAATAGTAACACGACGCGGAGGAGAAGCTTTATTGTCGGGCACAGTTTCGGCAGGGATCCGACGGCACATTTTAACCCTTTCCTGAGCAATTGACTGTGTCTAGTAACTTCCACATTTCTTCCAAACGAGCAATGAAAATACGATTACATAGTTTTGCCCGACGTTGAGATAGTCGCCGCTGTTACGATCAGCCACTGGTTAAGCATGGCTTCCTTCCAGTCAGTCCATTTCCTCGCAGATTGATGTACTTCAAAAAAAAAAACATGCCTGAACGTATAACACTCCTATAGATCTTCATTTTCCAAACATATGCTTAATGCTCTTAGAAACTCGTATAGAGAGTTAATTTTCTCAATAATTCATTACACGGTAATATAGTGGTAGTTAATCGTGTGTAGCCAATCTTTTTACAGAACTAAGAAATGTATTCAATTTACTGCATTATCTACGCAGGGAATGGTGAACAGTGTGAGTCGGTTTCATGTTTTTCAACCGCTTGTATTTTAAAGAAATGGCGGACAATGTATACTTTTAGGTCCTATGTCTTAAAATATACCTTCATCACACTCTGATTTTTAAAAAAAATTATACATTTTTAAAGGATCTTGACAAGGGTTAAGTCACCTACGTCTTACAAATCTCTGTTCTTTCACTGCTTTCTTTTGTGAGTTTACTCTTTCCAAGTCACTGTGCAAAGTGAAAACACACGGACCGACACACATCGGTGTGCGAGCGACAATCAGGCCGCTGTGACGTCTGTATAGATCCAGTACGGAAAGTTTACTCATGCGGCTTCTCATTCAAGGACGTCTTCTCAGCGAAAGGAGGCAAAGTCAAACTGCTCTTCCTTGGAGAAGAATCACCGGGCTATTTTTTTTTTTTTGGGTTTGTTTGTTTGTCATCAACAGTACAATGAAAGAAATAAGGTCACATCAGCAGCAACGCGCTGTGTTTTCGGTATTATTGTTGTGCATCGAGAGCAGTTTATTTTCAGAGTTCAAGTAGGTGCAGAAATACATTATCTAATATAAAACACACAACTATCTCTGAGAGGATTTTATTTTTTTTTATCAGTTCATCTGGGAGTTTCGTGGCTTGAATGCTGGGTTTTTTTTTCCTCCTTCTTCTTCTTCTTCTTCTTCTCCTGCACTGAAACAGCTTGCATAGGATCTGCTACACTGAGAAGCCACAGTATATCAATTATACCAGCAGTCCGTATGCTACCGCAATGCATACGAGGCTTTTTCTTTCCTTTTCACACATTTCAGACGTTTATAAGACATTAGGAGATAACAAGTTGGAAATGGTGAGAAGTGATTAGGCAGAGCACTTGACAGATATGGGAAACGCTGCGAGTCCCTGTTTACCACTTGTACAGTATGCCTCAGTCTGAAGGTACACCAAACACCCCCCCCCCCCCCCACACACACACGCCTGCCTCCTCCACCACCACCACCACCACCACTACCCCTTCCTCCCCTATCCTCAGCACAACACATGGCCCACTCACATACTCACAGCTCTGTAGAGCAGCTTGGCTTCAGCATGAGCTCCAATCCCGCTCGCTCTGAATCATGCTGTGATGGGACAGCAGTCCAGCCTCTCATATTTCCTCAAAAGCACAGTCACTGATACAAAGCTTGACTGGCAGCCAGATCCATCTCTGTAGCTTTTTGTTGCCTCCACCTGAGAGAAAAGCCCTTAAACTGTGATGGCCACTCATTCCCCTGAAAGTGTATTGTGGTATTTATTACAGAGGGCTCAAGCGCCGTGTCCCCCCCCCACCCCCCCACCAGAGGATCATCTGATGCGGGGTGTCTGTGTTTCATGTGCAGACCACAACAATGCCGCCCCCCCTTCCCCACGTCTGCCCCTCTCTTTGTTTGTCATTATTGAGCTAAATGGAATTAAGAGCGTTTCTTGTGGGATTTTCTTTTTTCTTTTTTTTTTTTTTTCTGCATTCGCCCTCTTGAACAACCTGAGGGGCATTTTAACATGCCATTACCCTTTGACACCGCGCTGATATTAGAAGTAGGAGAGTCGCGAGGTATTTAGCCGGAGCTCCAGACAGTGAAATGGAAGGCAGGAAAAGTCCTGCGCTCTCCTGCGAGAAGAGATGGAGAGGGCGCCTGGGGGGGGGGGGGGTGGAAGGCCCCAGCCTGGGTCCTGTCCACCGCAACCTGCCAGACACAGTCTGAATCCCATTTATTCCCGGTGACCTTAAATAAAATGCTGGCTACCCCTGTGGGCCCCATGTGAGGCCAAAACCAAATGGGCTGTGTTCTCCACTCTTTCTACCCCACTGCTAGAGAAAATGAGCTTTATCTGTGGGGGAACTTGGGGCCATGTGACTAAATGCCCCCCTTCCCTGCATGAGCTTCCCCACAAACTCCATTCCGCAGTTAATCTACAAAGCTGTCGCCTTTTAATTACTGGCTTTTTGGTACTTGAGGTGCTTCGATGTGAAAACATTTTTTTTTGGGGGGGGGGGAATGTTTCAGCTTGTACATCACTGAGGGTGGCCATGCCGTTTGCTGTGGGTCACGATAGAAATGTGCATGTTATGAGTGTATCATCACACTCCTGGTCCCCAAGGTCACACCGGGGGCCGTCGAACAAATGTGTCACTTAAGTACTGCGAAGGAACTGACAAAAGAAAAAAAAAGAAAAAACCCCGATCCTAGTTGATTAAGTTAGGTTGTTAAACCAGTGGGCGGTGACAAGCCTTAGAGAGGTGAGAAATTGTTAAATGAAACTCAGTGTGTGCCATTTCCGGTACTGTCGAGGTTTTTTTACAGCGAACAATGCAGCTTTGATATCAGGGTGGAGAGAGAAGGAATGAAAAAAAACAAAAAAAACAAGTAAAAACGTGGTACATGTAATGTGGTACTTAATAAATCAATCAATTCAAGACGGAGCCAGTGGAGCGGAAGTGACAATTTCATACCATGTTTGTATTGTCATGCATTGAAATCAGACATAAGCGGCAGTTGTATCACACTTCGCTACCTGCCACATTTGCCATGCTATACATTGACTGATTCACATAAACAGCAGGCGTCCACACCATCCCCAGAAAGCTTGTCAGAGCTAAAAAATAAAAAAAAAACAAAAAAACAAATGTGAGAAAATGCATACCCTTCACCTTTGATTTATTTGCCTTGATTATGACTTGCTTGATTTATTTCTCTGTTTGTTTCTGCGCCGTCTCCACATGGTTTGTTTCTCCAGATATTTCCATGACATTTGTAAAATGGAGTGTTTCAGATATCTAGTCTGAGCTTATAAAAAAAAAAAAAAAAAACTGCCTCCCCGTCAAGAGCATGTACCTCTTTGCCACGCGGACCCACACAGGGCACTGGTGATTTTCGAGTGCCCACTACACGTCCGCGCAGCGCCAAAGTCTGCATGAGCAACTCTAATTAAAGTGGAGTTAATCACAAATAGCTGGATAGGGCCACAATTGAGGCATATGTTAAGAATGAATTACTAATTAGAGCGGCAAGCAGCGAGACAAGTCCCAGACTGCTTGAGAAGTCTCGGCACGTTACTAATATATGAAAAGGTATAAACAAACAGCAATCTGGTTGTTTAGCTCCTCCATCCCACTTACAAGGATCCAATTATGGCAGATCCCTGGAGCCGCCAATACAATCAGGCAAGAGTGAGTTGGCGTTATGATTAACTGTGAAGGCCACATACTCTCTGTGGCTGCTCCAGCCGGCCGGCAGGCCTCCTCTGACAGGGGCGGTTATGTGGCTCACTGAGCCCCAGGGCTCCACTCCCAGAACGGGCCGTTGGAGAGACCGGAGCAACAGAACACAACAACAAAACGCGGCGCGGGCCTCTGATACCGCATTGAAGCCGTGTTGTAATGCGAACAAGCTTAATTCACTGGATGGCTTGCTTTTATAGAGGACCCCCATCGGGTGCGGTATAACACGCAATTAACACTGTAAATTTCTTGAACAGTGCTTATGGCTTTGATGTGTTGGGGGAGCACACCTGGTCTTTAGGATGTAAGCCCTTAAAAACACCAATCGACTGGGTTTTGCTTTGGAGCATACCATCAGATTGCAATCAGAATATTACGGAAGCACACTAATCTCTGTTGACGGCATTTTGTTCGATCAGCTGGTCGGATTTGGGGCTCGAACCTCTCGCTGTGAACACAAAAAGCGCAGGTAGCTTCTGTCAGCAGAAAAGCGGCAGAAATGGAATGATTCTCCATCAAACGGCTCTCCGGTGCAGCCCGCATCCATACATCCAACTGTGCTATTCACCACACTTTCGGCAGGAATATCAGTGTGCAGCCGAGAGGTAAGCTGGGCGATGGATGAAATGTGCTCTTTTGCCATTTATCATTCAGCGCTGGAGGTCATGTACAGTTAGCCATCTGGATCAGAGGGAACTGTAAAACATTTTTCCCCTCATACCGGACTGTAAGGAGCGGTCGGGCCAGAGAGAGTGGCAAACATCTGCCTGTGCAGATACACCTCTTGTCACAGGAATAATGAACACGACGAGTAAACTCGCAGCTTGAGGAAAGTGTTTGATTATATAGCAGAAAGTGCATTTTAAGATATTCTAAAGTTGCTGGGGTTTTTTTTTTTGTTTTGTTTTCTTCCTTTAGTTTTCACAGTCGGCGCATGTTGCACTTTCTGTAAACTCAATAGCAAAAAAGGAGAGGGGAAGCGAACACTCAGATCATCACCAGCCATCCGGCAGTAACGAGCAAGACACCTACAGTCACACCACTGGAGGTGAACAGCGTGATAAAGTCAGTCCCGCACACGCGGATGTGTGCGCGCGCACACATAACAGGGAACTCTGCAGGTGGGGAACAGCGTGATTCAGCCTTAACTTTAACCTGTGTGGTGCCGCCTAAGATGCTCAAAACACAACACAGCCCACCTCCGCCGTCTTTGTTTGCTTTGAGTCGGAGCCAAGAGGCCCTAGTGTTTAAAAAAAAAAAAAAAAAAAAAAAGGGCCTCCCACCCTTCTCCAATTAGAGACGCTGATTGGTAGCAGTCCTTATTCCAGCAGGAAGCTACTCAACCTTCAGCTCAGTCCAACTTTTCACTCCATGATCCAATCTGGATCTTCCTCTTGCCCTACTTCTTGTTTGGTCTCGGTTATTGTTGCTGATGCGAGTGTGTCTCTAAATGTGTGGAGTCTTGTTTTAAAGTACACTATGTTTGTTAGTACAACAGGACCGGGCAGCCAAGTCTTCGCTTCCAAACCCGATGATTAATATGTAGGCTTATGGAGGAGCTGCAGGAGGTGGAGGGTGGGGGTCGAGACTGGAGATTTGTCTGTGGTTTAATTAGTGCATTCCTGGCAAATTCTCCACCCATAATTATGTCCGGGGTTCTTTCTGACCTTTCCGGTATTTTCTGCATGTTTGGCTTTTATCTGATCATGTTTTATTCAGGATCTTTGTCGTATACATTTTTTTGCTCAGTCGTTGTCTCCACTGTTTGCGCGGCAAAAGAAACGAAAAAAGAAAAAAAAGAAACACTTTACAGGACGGCCAAATGATACTTCTAGCCTTTATCATTTCCCTTTGATTCTTTTTCCCTCTCCCCACTCTCTGAAATTACAAGGCTCTCCCCATGAAGCGAGGGGGGGGGGGGGGGCAATGTGGCACTGGCTGAGGCACTTGTCCAGAAGGCAAGCATCCATATTTATAAACATGTCATTCTGTTTGCTTTCATAAGATTCAATTTTACACAGATGAGGTGAAAACCATTCCGGCGACATGTGAATGCCTTTGCCTGTGCCCCCAATTGCCGCCCACTGAAGAAAAAAAAAAAATGTTTAAAAATACTTTTTTTTCTTTTTTTTTTTCTGAGGTGTTCTTTTTCACATTGGGAGGGGGGGGGGCAAAATGCTAGGCATAATAAATTAAATATATATATATATATAGAATGTAATTTTTTTTCCAGCTTGGAAAATGATGGGGAAACATAAAGCGCCACGGTTAGGAAAAAGCAAATCAGCAACTGTTAGAACAGTATAATACCTTCCTAAGAGATGGATTACATCAAACTAAGATCTATGTGGGGAGCTGGAGCTGTTTGTCTTCATTCTCAGTTATCAAAATGCAAAGCTGAGGAGAAATACTCTCAAACTCGAGACGGAAATGTGGCACATCCACCTGTCACGCTCTGTACCGCCTCCTCCTCCTCCTCCTCCTCCTCCTCCTCCTCCTCCTCCTCCTCCGCCGGCACCCTGCACATGGAGCCCACACATCCACAGGCTTGATGAAGAGTCAGCTGACGAGCGCCTATAAAACGCCCGTGCGCGCTCGCACATACGTACAAAAAAACAATATAAAGGCAGAAGCAGCACTGGGGGTTGTGGGGGTGCGAGAGGGGGTGGGGGGGGGGGGCAGAGGCTGCCACGGCCCCTGTGGGGAAGCAATGGCTTCCTGTTTGCAAGCCTTTCTTTAGTGAAAATGCTTAAAATGGGCCAAACGAGAGCAGTGCTTATCCAGCAAAATTGCTGCTAGATGGAGCAGAAAGTGCACAAATTTTCTATGACACCCCAGTAATGAGGTTTTATATTGACCCAGGCACTGAGTGGAAGGGCTCTGTGCTCCTCTTCTCCTAAACTCAGTCAGCTCTCCTCACCCTCTATTTGGGGCCCCCGGTGTGCGCGCACGCACACACACACACACACACATACACACACACACACACACACAGAGTACAGGCGCAGACAGGTAGCAGAACAAAATAAAAACACACAACTAAACGAGAGGCACTTAAGCACTCACACCTCCATTATATTGCTGGTTTCCTTTTAACTGTGAGGAAATAAATTATTTTCTTTTTTGGGGGAAGGGTGGTGGTGGTGGTGGGGTGGGGGGGTGGGGAGGGGTGGAGGAAACATACTTTCTTTCTCACAACATCAGAGCTGTTTTGGCATGAAACTGCACATAGTTTTTCAACATGTGAGCAGCAATTTCAGAGGCTTTAGAGAAACGCTAGTGTGGCCACAAAAATACCCAATTTGAACTCAGCCTACTCACGAATGAATGGTGTACTATTATTAGTAGTATTATTGTTATTAAATGATCAAATAAAGTAGAGGTGCATTATGTGGGTTGATTTATGATTTAAGTTGCCTCGGGGGAGGGACCACAGAACTTCTTTAAATGAAAGAAGATGCATCCATAAGAAGAATCTGAGGGTCAGGAGGGTGCCTTGTCTCTTCATGTTTTCCTTTTAATGTTCATGATGAAACATGACAAAACCGTCAAATTTTATAATAATATATATTTTTTTTTTAAACACATTTTTAGAGCTGATTTATTCGAGGTTGATCGTGACAAATGAAGTTATAGCACAAGATCATAGGCGTAACAGTGGTACACTATATGTAAAGTATATCAAATGCCTTGCTTTTATCGCACATATAGAACCTGACGCATGCTAATGATAACATCTAATAATGTGAAAACCTTTGGCATGCTGTGAAAAATCACTACTCGGCATGAGACAAAGCATTTGAGATGCAAAGTGGTTGAAACATCCACCCACTATTTAAAAACCCCTGTACTGTGATACACAGATCAAACCATGTTGGAATGAATTAGCAGCCAGTCAGTCCATAAAAAGACAATCAATCGCAGACTGTTTTGACAATTGATTACTTTGGGGGGGGGGGGGGGGGGATTTGTTGTTGTTTTTAGCGGAAATGCTAAAAATCCTCTTTGTAGCAGCTTTGTTGCTTCTCTGTAATTCCCATCACAGTAAACTGAATGTCGTTGCAATTTGGACCGCTGGTCAGACAAAAATAAATATTTACGCATATTATTTTGTGCTTTGTAAATTTGCATTAGTCCCTAACTCTCTTTTTTTCTTTCTTTCCTAAAACAAACAATTCATAAATTAATCAATATTGTCCAGTTTCAAATTATTTATTAGAACAATAGAAATGTTGTTTGACGCTCCAATTCAATTGATTAAATCTTCTGAGCCAACAATCCGGCGCAACATACACAACCGTGCCTCTCTGCACACTATTTGTACACATAATTATCTACTAAAATAACATTAACTCATTTGCCACAGCTGTAATTTTAATGTAAATAGACACTACAAGCTATTTGGGGTTTTGTTATATTTATGTTTGTGTTTTCGCTGCAGAGCGTCTGCGCCTCCAGAGAAAGACTGCTCTTTTTTCTTTTTCTTTTTTTCCCCCCTCAGAGAGACCAGCCTGGATGTTGCCCCCCCCCCCCCCCCCCCCCCCCCCCCCCTCCCATTAAACTGTCTGCTGATTTTAATGGAGGTGAGGGAAGTTGATGTGATTGGCCATTACTGAAACCTGCACCAACTGCACCTGCCGAAAATATTCCGCCGCAACCTGCGAGGGAGTTTTATATTAATGTATTATTCCTGCCAAAGCCTCTTTATTCTTGTTGAAAGTCACACGTGCCCCTGCTAATCAAACCCGGAAGAATGAGTGAACACTCAGGCGACATTCCCAACGTTAAGAAATGACAAGTTTGGCTCTTTCATCCTTCAGATATCGTCCACCTCACAGTGAACATGGGTTTTGTTTGACTCGATCACACGCACAGGTATAGTTCTACAACGTCTCGTTCTCGCCGTTCTTAGTGTTTACCAGTATATACTGTACCTGCGTGTGCTTATATAACACTATATATTAGGGATGCGCACGACTAGTCTCACCACTGCCGGCATGGTGGGAGGTTGGGGAAATGTAACACGTGGGTTTTATTGGTTTAAAAAAAGAAAAAAGAAAAGAAAACTTCACTGAAGGAATGCGCAACAACATTCAACTGAGGCGTTCGTGCATCAACCTCTACAAAACGCCGGTTGATGCAGTTATCAGTGCAACCTCGCCAATGTGATATCATTTACCCTGAGATACTGTGATCCTGTCTGGTCTAACGAGATGAACGTAGGATTCTCGCTCTTAACTTTGTAGAAGGTAAAGGCTTCAGGATGTTATTGGAAGTCAATCTATGTTGAGTCTGAATACACTGTGCTACATAGAGACTGTCTAAATCAAGAGTTTGTTTTTTGGTTTGTTATTACTTGGTATATATGCTGATGCTATTTAAGTGCATTTAATCCTGGTAATGCATTTAGGTTTGATAGAGAATTAAATTTTAGAGAATAGGATTTTCAGTCTTATTATTATCTCCGTCTTTGTGTAACCTGCGTGTATAATGGTACATATGTTGATTTTATTTTGGCGTAATCTTTTATTAGTGCACTTAAATTTTAAGAGTGCATTGAATTTTTAGTTGTGTAATTTTATTCAGCTATTTAATATCTTTGGTATTGTTTTGGGGTTTTTCAGGATCGGAATTCCCTGTGGGATCAATAAAGTTACCCCCCCCCCCCCTCTCTCTCTCTCTCTCTATCCATCAATCGCTGATCACATTTTTCTTGCATTCATTTGTTGCCAAATAAACTTCAGGAATAACCTGTCGTAATTCAGCGTTTTTCTATCACCCATGTGAAACTTTTACTGTCTAGCAAACGTGTATGTCAATGAAAAGAGTATAATTATTGGCTTTTATAAAAACAACCAAAAAAAAAAAAAAAAAAAAACCCCTGTGCAAACAAAAGTGCAGCGGCTTTGATAACTGTGCATGCTTTCCGTTTGATCAAAATCTCCCCGAAGACATCTCCCTCCCAGAATCCTAAGTGCCTGAGGCAGTGGTCCATGATGCACGGCTCTATATCCTGGAGCTGGAGCAAGTAAAGGTCAGCTGTGGATGTTTGCAGAAGGCAGGGAGAGCTGCTCGTCTCTGAGCAGTTATTGTATCATACAGGAGCATATGTGTACCATCCAGCGCTGTGGCTTAACACTGGCATCCGCCGCAGAAAGGGAGCGAGGCTGAGAACAACACCTATCTATCTGCGCTACCGCAGATAAAAGCAAGGTTGCACATTTGTGTGCAGAAGCCACAGCCCCAACGCAGACCTCTGGCTGGAAATATTGTTGTGTGTCTATCACGACAGCATGCGCCACGCTATTTTAAGCAAATGCATCACCGCCGAGTTTCGCAAAGTCTGCAATCCTCTGATGAATTAAAAATGCATGCTTGGGTGGAAATAATTTCGGTATACATCATAATTATTACCTTAAAGGGAACCGCATGGTTTTGAAAAAGGAGGGCTGCTCCTAAGCATGATCTGGGGATTTTAATGGTTCGGCGAAAGACTTCTAACCACTGCATCTTAGGGCCATTTAGTCCTGTTTTCTTAAGATTCTGTCTGAGGTGCCAAGACTCAGGCTGTGCTTTCTGACAAACATAAGCCTCAAAGGCCACTCACAATGCATTAAGAATGTTTTCTTTTTGACAGACATCAAAATGTGACCTTTAAATGATTCTTGTTATCAGGGAAGCTGAACAAGAAAATCAATAGGATGCAGCTGGAGAGGAGGGATTAATGCAGGGCAAATTGATCATTCCATTTCATTTTCATCTTGATTTGATGTGCCAGCCATACACACCTAATCTGACCGCAAACTGCTTTTAACACTTCACAGGAGAATCCTTTGAGCAGAAAAATACAACGAGCTCAACAAGCTTCTCGGTTACAGAAATGGTAGCGCAGGAGCATGAGCCTTCCCTGACAGTTAACCTTAATAATAAACAGCCTAAGCTTTTTTTGTTTTGATTTTTTTTTTTTTGCTTTTGCTTTTTCTTTTCATCACTTCTCGGTGGGTTTTATAGTGTGCCTTGGCGCTGGAGCCTCTGCTCACCACGGGGAATACACAATCGCAGAGCTCATTGTCTGATTCGCACAGTTTATGGGTCCATCAGACTGCAAAAACAAATACATTAATCATCAGAACACACTGATAGATCATTAATTATTGTACCTCACTGTTGATGTCACACGTTGTTGAATCCTTTCACAGATAATCAGAGCAGTTTGGTGGAACTTCATTAAACAAACTGTTCATTTATAAACCCACACGTGGACGTGCAGACGCTAAGTACAAGAGATAAAGGACAGAAAAATTCACTTAAACAATCTTTCAGCAAACATTAGAAGGAATATCTGCCGGAGAAGAATTGCACTATTCCCCCCCCCCCCCCCCCCCCCACTTCCCCGCACACGGGCGAGATTGGGAGCGTATTACCGCTGAAAATGCCAGAGCTCACCTGATAACCACGATAACAAAGATAGCAAATCTGGGAAATGAAAAATGGCACTTCTCTTCTACAAGGAGATACATCAGTGTTTATTAAATCAATGCCAGACAGAGGAATCTGAAGGTAAAATAATGAACCACTTATAAATGATCTTTGCTTCGCTGGGCCTTACCTGATCAGGGCGTTCAGGGACCACCAATGCGAGGCATATTAGAAGAGGTCTATTAATCCTACTGCTTCTCATAGCTGACTATAAAATGGGTGAGTCCTCTGTGACTTACTAGGCACATCCTTTTTAATTTTTCAATGTAAGGAAAAAAAAAAAAAAAAGTCAGGCACACAACTTTCATTGATTGGGTGTGAAAGTTTAGGTTGTCTGTGTATTTCTGCTCCACGCATGTGGATATTTCATTACGGCGCTCTGGGACACATTACGCGGCTCCGCTACCTTTCGCACAGCATCCATGGCAACCGGAGAGGGCTGCTCTCCCTGCAGAAATGTGCTTTTAATTGAGTGACATCTAATCAGGCAGTGAAATACAGCGGTGGAGTTAACAAAACGGGTCAACGAGGGACAAGCACTACCAGCTGCAGTCGCCAACCGCCGCACAGCGCTCAGTTTTGGTGTTGACCATCCCGTATTCGTCCCATTTCTTTCTTTCTTTTTTTTTTTTAATGAACAAAATTGCAGGGTTGGAGGTATTCTTCACAAGATCCTTGGGTGAATGTGTGATTGGATATGATGAGCCCTTCTTAAGACTACACCAGCTTGGGGAGGAGGCATGTCTTTGATGTGCTGAAATTACTGGAGCTGAGAGGTCTCACAAGCTACGCCTTAACACATATTAAACAGGCTCTAAAGGATGAATTTTTCACTGTCACCCCACCACCACCACCACCACCACCACCACCCGCCTCTTCCTTGAGCGCATTGCATGGGATGCCAGGTTTGGCTGTCTGCTATTTCCTTCCTCAAACACTGCGTTGTGGGTTTTTTTTTTTGGGTTTTTTTTTTAACTGGAATCGCATTTCGTCCATATTATCAGATGTTGAATCAGTACACAGGGGGGACACCATCAACTCCCCGCGACCTAAAATCATGTGCAGTGACAGCACTCTGTAAGTGACATACATAGATAGAAGGGGGGGGGTAAAGGCACCGTCTCAGTAAAATCGTCTGCCTGCACTTTGGGGAATCATTGGAATTCATGATCTTTTCTCAGTATGCTAACAATAATCTTCTGCTAGCTCTGTCTCGCACATCACTAGGCATAGCAAACACTTGTCTTCACCGGGGTCTCAGGCAGCATCATCCTCTCCTCGCCATGCAAATTTCAGGGCTGTGCCCCTCTTTGTATTACAACTGTGTCCTCAACCTTTTTTTCCCCCACTCACTGCCTTCCTATACAGCCAGATGACAAAATCGCACTCATGAGAGGCTCGACGCGCACCTTCATCCTCATGGACGATTCCACTTTGATTAACCGTTCACTTGTAAACGACAGGCAAAATGTTTTGTTTGGTTTTTTTTTGTTTTCTTTTTTTTCTCTAGGCCTGTAGATTACAAAAAGACGCATTCTAAGGTTCTCTGAATGTCTCAGCTAAACAAATACTCCACTCCAGGAGCAACTATGCCCTCACGACAAAAAAGAAAAGGGAAAAAAAAAAGATGCTTATGTTAAGCACCCTGTAACAAATGTTTCTGCAGTAAAATCTGCTGGATAAATAAAATGCAGTCCAAGTGAAAATTTGTCTTGTGTTTGTATATTCCACTATGTGCAGCGCTGCAAAGAGATGTCTTAATTGGACGCACCTCACATGGATGCCGCTGAGAGTGGAGCGCCAGCTTTTAGTTTGAGCTTTGCAACTGAACTGATTTTGATCAAATAACACTTTTTTTTTTTTCTCCTTATGACTGCTGGTGGTTTCTCCCATTTCGATTTGATTGTCCAGCTCATCTGTAGTTTTAATAATGAAGCCGAGCAGTTTATAGGCTCTGCATATTGATGAAATATGCTTTATGTGTTTTATTATGTTTTATGTATCGTACAATTGAGTCTTTGTGCATTCAAAGACAAATTTCCCTTTGGGCGGTGTAAAGATGAAGCCTGAAATTTGAAGTAAACAGTAAACATTAGAACAACAGATGTTTCTGATATAATAAATGTGCAGCCACGCGGCTGAAAGAGGTGCTGAATATGTTGTGAGCACCACTGAAGACAAATAAAGATTTCACCATACGCTCAAAGTCAATAAATTAATTGCTGACGTTTTTACGACTTTTTGTCATTTTGTCATTCTGTTTTGTTTCACACACTGAAAACGCTTAATACATTAAGGTGTAACTTTATAGCCAAAACAAAGAGCCGCCTCGCTCGGGAGCGCCGCTCGTAAACATGTGAGGCCTTGCGCGCGACTACACTGTATTTTTCCGCATTTCTTCATTAACATTAGGACAATAATCTGGTGACGACTGTGTGATTGCAATCACATTCAAAAACTGTTTCCGAGGCGGTGCATCTTATCACCCTCGCCGCATTATTACGGAACCATTTCATCTGTCTCACCTCCAGCACAAAGCTTTGATGGTGTCAAGTGGGAGACGGCAACCAATTAAAAGAAAATCAGTCAAACAACTCGGGGTCAGATCTCAAGATGCTCCCAATCACTCATAATTTCCTGTTGTTGTGCTTGCATTTCGATTGCCCTGATTGGAGTCTGATAAGTCAGCACGCACAGTGGTCAGCGCACCATATACGCGACTGTATCTCATCCAAATTAAACGCCGGTGAAGAGCGCCGCGTCCCCCCAAAACGCTCCACTTATCCGACTTTTGCTTTTGAATGAGACGAGCGGCCCCGCGGAGCGTGACCGCGTCGCCTCGCACGAACGGGAGCGGAGGTAAAGCGGTGGGGGCCCCGCCGGGCACCTTTTAATAATCCCCGTGGCACTCGTGCTTGTTTTTTTTAGGATCGCGAAAGGGGCTGGAGAGATGATAGGAATGGCATGTGTGGGGTCTGGCAGGACAAGGCAGTAGTCCTGATAGTATTTCTGTGCACGTCCTCCTCTGTTAGTCATTACTGTGTGCAGACGAGGGGTGATGTTTACTCTGCTGAGACAAGCAAGTCTACTGCTCTGGGTTGCAACCTTGTGACTCCCTTCTCCCTCCTGCTGCCAGCTCCCCTAACGTCTCGCCCTGGCCCTGCCATACCATACCATACCATACCGGCAGCCCGCTGGACTAATGCTGTTGCTGAATCCCTCCCTTCTACCGGGATTGTGTATTTTGGAATAATACCTGGCCGAAAAAAAAAAAACCTGAGGGGGGCGATGGGGGGGGGGTGATTTCTGTGCATATTGTCTACCTGGTGGGTGTTCGGTTGATATTTCAGGAAATAATAGCATAAGAGACACAAGGGATGTGATACTGCAATACACTGCTGTGCCATATTTCCTCCTTTTGTCTTTAGTTTCCTTGTGTTGTCACTTTTCAAACATTACCTCCACCCACACACATACAAGAAAATGAAGGAAGGGAGAAACGGTGACAGAGACTTACTGCAGTACACACTCTATGAAACAGGGAGTTGTAATCCTTGGTAATAGGGTTTTTTTTGGTTTGTTTGGGTTTTTTTTTTTTTAAATCAATGAATATATGGTTGAACGCTTTATCATGTAAAGATGATGAAAAGAAATGATAGAATATGATGAGAGAGAGAGAGAGAGAGAGAGAGACAGAGAGAGAGAGAGAGAGAGAGAGAGAGAGAGAGAGAGAGAGAGAAGTGCAAATAAAGACACAAATAAATCATGGCAATGCAACAGTTACAATTTCACAAATCAAAATGAGTGTAAGAAAACAACAGCAAAAGAGCAAAACAACACAGTGGCAGACGATGGCAATGATTGTGGTACACAATGGCAAAAGGTTGAAATCAATCAGAATGCATGAAAATTTAAAAAAAATTAAAAAAATGAAATGATTACCAAGCTTATGCAGGAGGTCAGGGTCAGAGGTCAAGTTCAACATAAACACGGAAACCATTATGGCGTCTGCATGGATGTCTCTGGAAGAAATAAACAAGGAGTTGAAGTAAGTACACTTCACTGTAAGTGCTGTTTAAGTCCTACATCTACTTGACAATATGTAGCACTCAAATATTAATGTGACACAACGCTGTAGTAAGCACTGATTCACAGCAGCGCGCCGACCAGAGACGCTCCGTTTCCTTAAGTGGCGGTGGGCTATTTTAGAGTTTAGCGATTCGCAGACACACTTATTCCAGTCCCCCTTTAAAACAATAGAAAGGCATCTTTTTTATCATCCTATATAAGAGTGTCGAGACCATAAATTAAGTGTTTGCTCATTTCGAAACCTCTCAGCAAAATTAGGTAGGCTACGAAAGACACCGATGCAATTGTAACACATCACTCACGCTTTATGTTTCATGCTCTCATGGCCGCCGCCTCTCCTATGGCTACACACAAAGACAACTCAGAGACAGTGTACACAGCAGAGACACTAGTAAGACAAAGCGTGTGTTTGATTTTTTTTTTTTTTTTTTTGTTCCACCACCCAAAAAAAAAAAAAACCCAAGAAAAAGAATTCTATAGTAGCCTGGAAAACAGTCTGTGAGGCTCCAGCACACAGAAGACAACAAAGGCATTACTCTTTGCCAAATAAAGAAAAACTACACAAATGGCTGTGCAGTCGAAGCAGAAAGTATTCATCTATTTAAGTCTGCACATTTTGTTGTGCATAAAATGCCTCACATTTATTTATGTGATATTGTTTGCGTGAAGTGGATGGGAAATGCACCAAATAAAACAGATTCTTCCAAATGGAATTCAAATATGCTTCTCTAGGGTTTTTCAACACTTTGCACTCGAACTAAATCTCCACTCTCTGAAAAGCATTTCTCCAATTTTCCTTTTAACAGGGTTCTTTTTCGCAAAGAGTGGCCACGGGGTCAGTGACTCCACTTCCCCACATGTGACCTGGGATTCATTAGAGGATGCAAAACACGATGCAGAACCTGACATTTGAAAGAAGATAGTGTCCACGCAGAGTTAAAAGTCAGCAACAAAAAGTGTAATAAGGCAGAAGTGCAAATTTTACTATGGAGTCCAATATAACACCTACTAAAACATCATCTCATCTTCAATACAATGGGCTGATGACTCTTTTTTTTTTTTAATTGAAAACCAGAAAACTGTATTTCTCAGCCAATAAAAACCAAACCAAAGAAATCTCAGAGGAGTATTTAAGGGGACAGATGTGACACTTACCAGGGGACGAGGGAAGAAAAAAATAATAATAATAATTTAAAAAAAATAAAAGGATTTACAAAAAAAGAAGCATGTTTCCAAGTCTTCGAACCAGCCTGAGCATGAAATCCAAACAACATTAGATGTAAGACAACACATTAGGCCCCCGAGGCAACACATCAGCAGTGAAACAAGAAGGGAAATACCTTTCAAAACAATACCAGGTTTTATTAGTGTCTAGCACTTCAAGAAGATCATGCACAAACCCAGAAATGAATGTGTTTTGAGATTTCTTCTGTAGTGTAGTGAAATATATATATAAAAAATTAAAAAAAAATAAAGCCCAAGGGTTGGGGGAGACACTTCGGAAGCTTCTGCATCTGTGTGTGATTAGTTCCACTACCTAAGATAAAGCATGCAGAGCAAATGTAACCTCATCATAATCTGTGTGTCATGAAGGCAGGCGAACGCTCAACCAGAAAACGACAATAAACTGCTGTATGGTATAGCCCACCACTGTGACAGTGTCTGGCGTAAAGCACAGTCGTGCCAGCGTTCTCCACCCGTCATTAATTGTCTGATCATTGTGGAAGAGAAAACAGCACGGGTTTGAGCAGACGGGAGATCTCACAGGTATTAGCCGCTAATTGCCGTCAACCAAACAAGCAGCACTTTCTGGAGAAAACAATCTATATTAATTCTTTTCTTTTCTTTCCTTCCCCACAGAATGCACATTGGAATTTCTTGGGTGCACAAGATAAATGCTTATACCATAATTACAACTAATTGTGCAAATAATTGCAAAGTTTTCGTTTTTTTTTTTTTTTGTTTTGTTTTGTTTTGTTTTTTTTTTTCTTCGTGCCACCTATACCCACAATAAAACAAAAGCAATCTATGTGGCTCTTGGCTGTGAAATTGAAACAGTCCTATTTCTCTAGTCTCTGCCTTCTAGTCATTCATTATCTAGTGTTTGTATCTGCTGTGTGGTAAAAAGCCAGATTTTTTTTTTCCGCAAAAGTGTGGGGAAGGGAGATGGAAGGAAGCTGATGACAGGGATTCATGGATGCTCTGAATGCAGACATGCTGTTCCTTCGCCTCGCCTTTTCCCGACAAAACATTTGAAAAGCTTCAAAGCCCAAAGCTTTACGCTTTGGAACACATCTTTTGATTATATCCAAGTCTGCTTTTTAAATGGATGGAGGGGGGGGGGGGTAAAAAAAAAAAAAAGGGGGGGGGGGGTGAGAAACAAACAAAACATCACCTGTAAATCGAGATAGCCTTTTGCAGAAGGTTTTTTTTGCACCTAATCCCTTTCATTTCAGGTCAGTAAAATATTAGTGCTTTCTCACTGCTCTGATGGTCAAATCAAATTTCAAAGATTCTGAGAGCCTCACACACACAGAGAGAGAGAGAGAGAGGGAGAGGGAGAGGGAGAGGGAGAGGGGGCAGTAGGGAGCTCAGGCAATCCCCCATCTATTACAGACGAACCAATCATCAAAGACAAATTACAGTACACTTCACTGGGATATGCTAATTTCAAATTAGATGCAAGTCATCAAAAGATCAGCAATGCAATATTTTGCATCTACAAATTGAAAATGTCTCTTTCAGTACAGGTTTTAATACCAATGTATTAAAGGAAAGGGGGGGGGGGGGGAAAGGCAGACAAGGAGAGCCATCCAACCTCACAACATGCTTGTTTCTTTTAACTCTTTTAACTCAGTCCAGAACAAAACAAAGATATAGAAATCTATCCATCCGTCGTCTGTTCACATATTATCCGGGCTCAGTTGCAGGGAGCTGGAGTCGATCCCAGCTCACACCAGGCGAAATGGCACAACCCGGACAGATTGCGAGTCCACTAAAGATATACAATACTGACTGTTTTTAGTAAAAGGACCACTGTTGGTTATTGCCCGTGAAAATTATTTGAATGAGTTTTACTCCTGAACCCCGTTCTCAAATAGGAAGGTAAAAGCAGGACTATGAAACGTTCTCCCTGTGTGTGGGTGGGTTTTCTTCAGGAAGAAATAGACATAAGACGAACGTGTGAAATGTGTGTTTTAATGTGACTGTCTGTTTATGCACTCACTTTATGAGGGCTTGTCTGAAATGCGGAGACAAAAAAAATAAAAAATCAATGTCATGTGTTGATCTGAGTGTAATCTAATCCAAATTGGGGGGAAATATGGTTTTGAAGTCATGTTCAAAATGCTTCAGAAGCCTCTGGCTTTAAATCATGGCTAATAAATACTGAAATCAACATTGTTTTCATCTTGAAAGTTACAGATGAAACAAATACAGCATAAAAAAACAAGACATGTATGAGAACTAGTTCCAGCCTTGAGAGGGGAGGGGGGGGTCCTCTAGTGTGGAGTTTCCCGGGGTTTTCTCCAGGTACTTCAGTCTCCTCCCGCAGTCAAACGAACCCATTTGCCGTCAAGTGGTCACTTTAAAAAATACCCCCAGGTATGAATGAAAGAGTGTGATGGACCGGTGACCTGCCCCGGGTGTGACCTGCCTTTCTCCCGACACTCAGCTGGAATCGGCATCCAGCGACCCGGAGTGGGATTAGGAGGGATAGAAGATGCCTGAATGGATCATTCGCTTATTGAATAATCTCAAAAGGAACAACTCATTAGTTGCGTGTTTAGGGTCATTGTCGTATTGTAATCCCTCTGTTTACTTTCGGTAATCTCCTCCTGGATAACTTTGCCACGTCAACAATATCTGCGACGACTGTGTTTCTCGGCGCCTGCACATGCGTACCCTCCGGAGGATAAACAAACCACGCGGTCTCAATGCAGCCTCTCTGGAAATCGGCCTCGCTCTTCTTCGACTCTCTCACTTTTCTGCCTCATAAAGAATCAAATGTGTCGCTTGCATGTCATTTCTAAATTAATCTGTGCCACGGACATGAAAACCTTGAGCCTCTTTCTCGACGTGTACGTCTTTGGAGCTCCTCGATGGATACAGCGCATCATCAAGGCGCTGTTGATTTATCGAATCGCGAGGTCAACGGCTGACATTAATTGCATCCTTAGCACATCAATTGTCAATGTGCAATAAAACGTAGTAGTGTAATAAAATTAACATATATAGAGCGAGGTTCCCTCTTTACATTGGCAAATAAGAGGTTGATGCATAGCATTGTGTTTTGCATATAGATATCATCGAACTCTCAGCATGAAGGGAAATGTGCAGGTTTTTCCTTTGAAGCTAATTGCTTGCGACATAAAACAATGCGTCAGCATGAGCACAACGATTTTTGCAAATATTAACCAACTAATTATTGTTATGGGTTTTGCTCCTGCATGAATCCTGCGGAAACGTCCAATTTAAATACGTTAAACGACGTGACGCTGATTGTTGCAAGTCGACGCTAAATCAAAATATAATGACTCGTGGGGCTATGTCACCCGATCAGCGGATACCCGCGTTTTCCTATCATTGTTCTGCCACGGCCAGGTTCCCGACGCTGATTTGAGGCGGAAGGCTGCCAAAATGCAGTTAGTTTAAACAATAGAAACACAGACAGACAATTACCACAGTCCTGAGGGAGTCACAGACTAAAGAGCTGGTCAATATTTTCGTGCAACATATGCATCAAAATGGCTGGGTCAGCGCCGGCATCTTGCCGCTCATTCCGCTCTCTCCCTCTAAGTGCCTCTTCTCCCCAATCTATGTCCAAGGGGAGGACAATTGCCACATCACCGAGGTGTGAACGCGTTGATGAATTTACCCTTTGCGTTTGACACCTGATATGTAAAAGCACGGCTTATGTTCAGAAGCAATGAGCGGCGCTTTGACAATGTCAATATTTCTCTCCAGCATGCAGAGTAGGCATATAGACTAATGACGGACCGGGGATATCAGCAAATGAGTGCACAACAGGGGCGAGAGGACTGGGGGGAATTAATAGCTCCGGCAACAAATGACCTGACAGGACAACTGCAAACACGCAGACAGACAAAGAGCCTTGAAAGCACGCGTGCCACAAATTCCCCCCTGCACGTCCCCTACACGTACGTAGCATATACGCGCTCTCTCAATTTGCAAAACCGCGGGGAAATGCTGCTGTTTTCCACAACACGACGCAGATATGAGGAGACAAACATCCACACAATGTTTCCCGCGTGTCACGAGAGGTAACATGTAAAAGAGAATAACATTTGTAGGAACCCATGTTGCAGTATTTCAAAGGCTTCTCCATTAACAGTATCTTGTTGTGGAGTAGAACCAAACTCCTCAGTGCCTTCCGCCCATGGGAGCCGACTTTACTTAAGGCAGTTGTGGTCAGGTAAACAGATTTTTTGTATTTTTTTTATTTCTTCAGTTCTTCAATAGAGAAATCCCTCACTTACACCTCATTTGATGCCCCCTCCAGACACCCTCCCACCCCTTAGTTCTCATACTCTCACTCCCACATCCTCCGCTCAGGGCTTATCATGAAAGCACAACAAGGATATATTGTCGGGAATTTTACTTTTAGCTAGTCCTGATTGAAAGAGGCTGACTTTTATTCTCTCAAGTACACCCTTCCTCTTTTCCACCCTGCCATGGTGCACAGGGGTACCATTACGGTGGCTGTGGACTTCATCCATTCATCATTCTTCTCACCTATGAAGCACAACACACATATATCAACCATAGCTGCCCTCCCACTTCCCTAAATCACGCTTTGTTCTTCTGTGTGTAAAGAAAACTGCCTCAGCTTTGGACTTATACTCTCCCAGAGCCAGAGGAGAGGGAAGCTGGGGGAGAGCTTTTGCGGTTTATTTCATAACTGCACAAAAGAGAAGATATAACAAAGTAAGATGTTTGAGATTTGAAAAAAAAATTCTACAATTGAAATGTATTTGTTTGGTTTTTTTTAACTAAATTGATTTTTTTTATTTTTTTTTTTACCATTTTGTATTTGCGTTTAGAAAAAAACACAAAAAAGAAAAAAAAATTATATATATATTTCTGACTCTGCTGAGGTAGTGTCTCATTTGGGAAGGGAAGCAATTCCAATTCAATCCAGGAGTTTAATGACTGTGTTCGGTGTAGATATTATCATAAGTGAGCCTATCTAAACAGCTTGCAGCTGGTTAAAGCCGTTGTGTCATCTCCAATTTTTTCCACATGGCTATAGCCTTGAGCGTTTTCTTATTTTGAGAGTCTGTAGGTGATATCAGGATTTATTATAATAAATGTAGGCTATTACAGTAAAAATCACAGGCCTGACACTGCGAGCAATGTCTAAAGAGATACTGGAAAATGGGTGTCATTACACGTTGAGAGACATACCACATGGATGCAATCTTTGCTTTTTTTTTTTTTTTTTTTACTCTAACCAGAAGCTGCCAAATAAGGAGTCAGTTTGCAAGTGATGAGCCATGTTTGTAATCACTGTAATATGTGGGTAAAGCCAGACCTTCAGCATAACACAAGAACAAATTACTAAGAAATGCTATTATGTGATGCACTGTTCGTCATTTAAAATTTAAGATAGCTATTACATGCATCACAGAGATTACAAGTACACTGCTACTTCCAAAAAAAAGGAATGTCGCCTTGCAGAAATGCATAAACCCTTGATCAATCGCGAGATAACACGTGCTGAAAGGAAGACATTTTGCATGAAAGGGTTTATTTTGATGGCACGTTTGAAAAAAAAAAAAAAGGTTCGGGTAAGACTTTGTTTACCAATGTGCTCCCTCTAGCTGTTCTTTTGCGACTCAATTCGTCAGCCTTTTTTTTTTTTTTTTATCAATTCTCAAACATCTCATGTGTTCAGTATGTTTAAGTGCTGTGTAACACGATGCATGTGCTTTGTTCTTCTTCTACGTTAAAAAAAAAAAAAAAAAAAAGTTACACTGTTCCGAGACTTTCATAACCAACATATTATTGTTGTTTGCTCAGTTTATCATTTAATTCTTCAGTTCTGCAAAAACAAATCTGTACTTTCTGCCTACATTGTATTTTTCAAAGTTACCCTAATAAATCTAAACTAGAGCGCCTTGGATGAAAGCAGCACAGCATAGAGAAGAGGACATGTTCAATTCATTTGAAAATGCAAGGGTATTTTTTTTTTTCGCGAGTACAAGGCTACTTTGGATTTATAACTTAGCTGGACACCTTGTCCTAGTAGATGGAGCATGACTGGTTTGCATACTGTACGTAGGGGAGTTAATTGTAGTAGGATTATTTGCCATTTATTCATTACACAAGCATTTTCTCTTGCATTATTCATCTTCCTACAGGATCCGGGGCATGTTTTAATCATACTGAATGCAGATTGACAGTGCTGTGTCACCACTTACTTTCCAGTAAAACGGGAGCAGAAAGCAAGCTCATCTTTGTTCACTGTTCCAAATGTTCAAACTTTGAACAGATTAAAAAAACTGCCCATGTGCAAATATCACTGGCATTTTAATAAAAAAAAAAAGAAGATGTTTACATGGGTTTTTTTCTTTCTTTTTTTTTTTTTTATCCGTTTTTATATCAATGGATTGCGAAATGCCAACAAAATAGGGAGCCCCGCTTCTGAGACGCGTAAGAATTGCTGTATATGAAGCAGCGATACGTTCAGGAAACACAGTGGGGGGGGGGGGGACAGTCTGCTTAATCTCTAATCCTTCCCTCACTAAGGAGAAGCAGAGGGTGAGGATCAGAGAGCAGAGAGAAGGTATCCTCTCCCAGACAGAGACCAGTGCCATGGCACTCTTCCTGTCCTGTACTGAAGCTGT
This sequence comes from Blennius ocellaris, assembly GCF_963422515.1. Taxonomy (NCBI): domain Eukaryota; kingdom Metazoa; phylum Chordata; class Actinopteri; order Blenniiformes; family Blenniidae; genus Blennius; species Blennius ocellaris. The sequence continues at coordinate 27,869,973 of NC_137654.1, forward strand.
CACTACTGGTGTCTGGGGCCACGAGGCAGGCAATTTTAGCGTCGTGGTGTGAATCGATACCCAATCACATCACGTTCGCAGGCAGCACATCAACCCGAAGAGGCCATAGCGCAATTTACAGCATATTGTTTTTGGCCCTGGAAGCAAACAGGCACAAGGAGCAATAGAAGCATCATGGCAGAGCAAGACAAGGCCTTGTCATGGCCGTAACGGCCTTATCTCTGGTCACAGAAGTACTCATATTAAACACGAGAGCCAAGCAGGGCTCAGGAACACACACGGGGGCGCATAATGCAGCCGCTGTTTAATTTCGGCGCTGGAATCCAGCGGAAGGGGGGGCTTTTTAAAGGCAGGAATTTTCATCTTGTCCAGTTTGCACACACCTTTCCAACGGCAAGGTTAAAGACTGTTTACACACTGTGTATGTTTGTACAATTAATTTTGACGGGAACGATTTCACATCAAACACGGCGACGGAAAAGGGAGAAGAATTTTTTTTTTTTTTTTTTCAAACAGCTTTTCAACAGTGTCCCCCCCAAAATTTATGAATGACATTTACATATGGTTATCAAGCCATGTCGGCATAAAACAACAGGACTGACGGCGTAGCAGCGAGGTGAAACATCGGTGCAGGTGGGATTTGAGGACTCACACCCCCGGGAGGTGTGACAGCCTCATCATTCGGAATAAAAAAAAAAAACATAATGTTTGTTTATCTGCAACTTGAGACTTGTCAAGCCAACAAGTGGTTTTCATACACACCTGCAATCATTACCGTCACGCAGCGGGGTTGCCACAGTGGAACAGACATCCACACTGCGAGCACAGTGTGGTGCACAGTGTGAGAGCAACGTGGCATTCTCCGGAAAAACAAAAAAAAATGCAAAAGGCGTAGACGCCAAACTTACACGCTATGCATAACCGGTGGGAGAGTGTTAACTCTGTGCCCTACGCGTGCACAATGTATAAAAGCGCCGTGTGGTCCGTCGAACTTCAACAGCAATTTACATGGAAGGCGGCAATAATAGGAATAAAAGCACCGCGACGCAATTAAAATGGCAATCAAGTTGAAATGGCAGATAATTATTCACATGCTTCGCCAAACACATATTAATTTCGTCATATATATATAAAGTACATGAAATGTCTGAACAGAGTGGAACACTATCTCCATGTAAAGCAGGAGAGGCCAACATGGCTAATAATGTGGACACAGATGAGGTTAATCCTGTGCAAACATGTGCCTTTGTGAGTCCCGGCGGAGACCCTTGATTGGGGTAACTTGAAGGTGGTCCACTGTTGTTTAGTGTCCGATCATTAATCTGATCAGGAAGCCACCACAGGAAACAGGCCTATTATGGATGAAAATGAAAGACGCATCACCACCGTTTGATTGATGTGGCTATTCCCCCGCGGAGAATAAGCCTCGACTTCACTTTCAAACAACTGCGACTGACACAGCCCGCTGTACCTGAGATGGTTGTTATGGCTACGTAATTCTCTCAAAATGATGCTTTCATTCAGTGCGAAACCAACTGAAGCAAGTCAAGGGCAAAACTGCTAAAGCATTTGCCTGCAGAGCTCAAACAAATATCAGCTTTGTGCATGTTCCCTGGCTTCTCTTTTCAAAACGCAGTCGTGACGAAGTGTGTGTTATTGTTTAGGTTGAGGTTCTTTTTTTTCTTTTTTCTTTTTTCCAATTGGAATAGGGCTTGGCAAATTTTCTCACAGTCGTATTGCAGTGAAAGGTAGGTTGTTCTGAACTAAGCTGCTAATTACGTTCATCTGTTAATAAAGCATCAATCGACTTTTTCTTTTTTTTTTGCGAAAATAATGAAATGTGCATGTCACAAAGTTCAAGGTGACATCTTGAAATTGTTTCTTTTGTCAGAAGCCATCCGTCCATTCCTTAATTGAACTTAGGGTCACGGGTGGGATGGAGGAAATCTCTGGCTGCCAGTGGCTTGAAGGCAGGGCGCAACATGAAAAATCACACACATACACCACCGTCAATCTATAGGCCCCAATTTACATTAAAATAACTAAAGCATATATTTCATTTGGCTGCAGGAGGACGCCACAGTATTCAAGGAAAACCCGCACAGAAGAGGGTGCAAACGCTCAGCCAAGCTGGAAATCATCTGTCGTGAGGCACGAGTCCGAACCACTGCACGATCATGTGACTCAAGTTAGGAAAAAGAAAATTAGATTCGCAGAGAGAAAACTGGTGAATGAATGGCGTTCTCGCAGGGCGTATTTTATTTCAGCAGGAGTAAATACAACAAATTTCTCAATCATCAACAACAGTGATTTATTTCCAGCTTAGTACTTTAGTCTGCTTTCGTCCTAATCAAGAATGACTCAAAGACTCTCCTTATTTTGGTAAATATTAGGTGAACTGCCAGCGTAAGTTACATCACTCGTGCAAATTGCAACGTGACTCAATGTTTTTAAGTCGACAGAAAGGAGGGAGGGACTTCCACCTTTGGGATGTTCACGCCATCCGTCCACATTCAAAATTTGGATTACTCAGCATTGCAACAGACGCCAGTTTAAAAAATACAACAGTAAGACTGGATATGTGTCCACTATTTGGTGTCGAAAATAAATCCAGATTTCTCCAACGTTGCTTTTGCTTTTCATTTCTGCAATGCCTTCCCTACTGGTTGTACTTCAGTGTTGAATATCTGTAATTGAATTAAAAAAACAACTATTGCAATAGTTTAGATTTTACATTCAATATCTTGAAGTATGACGCACGTAAACATTAATGTCATGAAGTATGAATGAATTCGGAGTATTTTTACAGAATCTATCCACCGTACCCAACCACTCGCTTCCCATACACACTTTCTCGGCGCCAAGTAACACAGTCGGCGCCACACAAGCAGCATCAAAGACATGAGAGCACCTGCAAACGTGGCTAATTGTGTTCACATGTGACACTCTAATCCAAGCGTCTGCAGGATGTGAGCAAGTGCTTTCATCCCCGTAACCCCGGACGCCTTTAATTCCTTGACACGGCAGTACGATATTTGTTAAATGCACGACACCTCCTTACAACAGATCTCTCCCCACATTGACAACAGAAGTTCGGTGTATCAGGAGTCATCACAATAAAAAGTAGGCTTGCTGCTTTTGATATCAAATGGGGCCTTTCAAGAAACGGATTAGGGGCTGAATACTGACATTTCCATTTAGAGATAGCAACAGCTAATGCCGTCACACTGATTAGACGCTGTCAGTCCTCCATTTGAATTGCAATCAATATATTACAGTATGTAAACTCCTGCACGATGTACATGACGGGCAAATGGAAGCCACTGGCGAACGATTTTTTTTGTTTGTTTGTTTTTATTTCCACAAACATCCGTGCGCCTTCTTTATCACCACATCACACAGCGCTCATTGAACAACACACACACACACACACACACACACACACACACACACACACAGAGCAATCACATGGTTCATATAGACATATAAATGTGAATTTTCATCATATCCTCACACAGAGCATATTAATCAGCAGTGCATCCCCCTGCCAACCAGACCTCATCCATATTCCTTCAGGCTTATTGCAAAGGGAGCGGCTGGTGATAAAGCAGGATCGATATGCAGAGCTGGTGAAAACACAGCAAGTACAACAGCATGGCACAAAGGCAAAGACTAAGGAGGACAGGAGAGTGAGGGGAGGTGGCTGGTAAGCCACGTCAAAAAAAAAAAAAAAAAAAAATCACTGCATATTAATAACAAGAGAGAGAGCTGGGCTGCTTCCTGCATGTCTTGTGTTGTAGTTAAAGACAGCATGAAATATACATATGACACACTGTACAAGGAGGTATGGTACAGATGATTTTTTATTCGCAATGAAGGGTGTTTGCTTAACTTCTCTACCAGCTGTTTTAGAGGCACAAATATTCATTTTCAAGGTTTCCTATCAAGGTAAGTTGACTGACTCACACACCAGAGGGTGTACTGAAAAAAAAAGAAAAAAAAATACAGCAATAGTAAGTTAACTCTTCAGGTACTGTATGCTTCTTTATTCCAGAGGAAAACCTGTTATGCGGTTCATAGGTGCAAAGATTTTTTCGACTGCAACAGTCGAGCTATAGTATAACTTGGGACACAGTGCCTTTAAACCTTTCTGACAGGTAAACCTGGGAAGGCATCAAAGATTTCCTCTCTTTGGCATATCTCAAAACTGCCACAGAGAATTGAGTGACAACTTTATTTCTCATCTGTTACATAAATCAAGGAAATAGTGTGAAAGTCAGCTCTACAAACTAAGAAATTCCCTGTGCTTTCTAAGCTTCGAAGGATTTCTTTAACAAAGTTTCACACAGGAGCGAGAGAAAAAGTAATTTCTTTGACAGGCAGACATTATGTGATAGAGGAGACTTTTCACTGCATTAAAGAATAGGGCTCCAAACAACAAAGAGATAGTAGCTGTTTAAAAGGCCAATTTTCCAGTCCACATTGTCATTGTCACACTCTTAACTCCAAAGGCAGACATGCACTCTGGCATCAAAGGCCATTGATTTTCTAATCAAGAGCAAATGATGATTAAGGCATATCTGCCCCCTTATCTTTCCGTTTAAAATCCTCCTTTCTGGATTCAATTTGACTTTGGCTGTTTCGCTGCTGAGGGGAATCAGGACAGTCAAAGACAAAGACACCTTGTAGAGACAACGGGCGGTGTCATGAATGATTAAGGCTAGTGGAACAGAAAATGATCACCCATCCTCCCCTTCTCTGGGTCAGCGACGGTTTACATTGGTTATCAGGTCTTTTTTCTTCCCCGACACGATGAAGGTTTATTGAAATGGATGCCTAACAGGCAGCGCCGTGTCACAGGGCACACATCCACCATTTCCGCATCCACTCGAAAACAACTGTAAACACGGGGGGAAAGCGCAGGTCACCCACCGGAGTTATATAGACTCCCGCCTCAATGCTCTCTTAAAGTCCCACGCCGGGTAGCAATAAACAATGTTAAAAAGGTTGGGAAATGAAACCCCCATCTCTTTTACCTTGATAACATTGAGAAGTAATACCACAAAGCAGAGCTGGCTCACCCTTAGGGTGCGAATGCTCATTTCTGAGCAGACTTCAATTATCAAAACTTTCTCCCCTGGTCTGTCTTCCCATGTATATGTTTAGCCTTTGTGATACACCTGCCTGCGGATGAGGGATTAACTTCCACCCCTCTCTCTAAGCTTGGCTTGGACTTTCGGTTTAACCGTCCTTCAGGACCAGCCTGGAGCTCAGCTTAACAATGATGCTCAAACCCCTCATTGCTCTTGCGGTCTCTCCTTCGCCCACCCTCCATTTCCTCGTCGGAGCTCAGACCATAAACATTTCACTGGAGGGGGGGGGGGGGGGGGGGGAGTCAAAGACAGATGGACATCATCAGGCCTGACCTTCAGGCAATGCCAACCGAACATGCAATGCAATGTGTTGTGTTGTTAAAAGTATAGTTCTGCTGGTGGTGAAATAAAACCGAGGGACAGACACCGGAGACGGACAGACAGGGACATGTTATAAAACATGCAGGTCCCCAATATCTTTGATGAATTGGGGTCATTGTGTTACAGCTGTTTGTGCTAATTACTGCAGTTTAATGAGTTATTACACCAGGTGTAATTCACCCGCACAGCCAGATAATAAGACACAAGGACACTCATTTCTAGATTTATGGGTCCCAGTTAACAACTTCTAAATGTTCATCACGGCCAAACAAGGCTGACTCATTGTGATTGGAGGGGGTCACTCGGGGTGGGCTCCGCTCCCTCAGGTGTATTCATCCTACTCTCCTATTGGCTTTGTTCCTCCGAAGCCTCCGACTCCGTAGTGTCACTACACCTGAAGTGATTGTGAGCACAGCATCCATCATGGCTGGGATGAAAGAGTTGTGGGACATCTTTGGTCGCGCAGCGAGAGCTGACTTGTGAGAAAGAGAAAGCCAGCAGGCCACTGCTGGGTGCTCCAAGTCCTCTGCAGACAGATGGGACAACAGAGGGAGCTAGTTCTGTTCCTTTAGTAGTTCCGTCTCTTAGGGACGCAAACATATGCGAGATGAGTTTTATTCTCTCCACAATAAGTTTGTTTCTCCGAACTCAGAGAATAGATCAGTAACTGAGGGGAAGAGAAAAAAAAAAAAGATAAAGGCATTTTTCTGAAGTTTTATTTGACTAAAATCCCACAATCATCTAAATACACAAGTCCCAAATTATTCTGCGGCTTCTACCATCAACTCGTGATTTTAATGTTTTGCTACAAAAACGAAGCTTCAATTTTTCTCAGTGGAAGGTTTCGAAAAGTAGTCAGAGTGCTCGATCTGGGGGTTTTTTTTTTAGGATGGAGAAAGGCACAAATATGTAGCTCTGTCACTTCCATCATCAGATTGCGGAACTATTTACCAGTCCCCCGTGATTACCTCTACCTGTCCTTATCACTGCGTACTGATGTAACCTGCTATTGGCTGCGGCGAGATTTATGTTTTCTTATGGAGAGGTTTCTGTAGATTTTAACCTTAATCCTATCAGCTAATGTGAAGGCACTGATCCGAGCCTGTCTTGAAGGTTATCTGTGCATGTTTCACACCCACAGGCATTCATTATTTACATAGCAGCTCCCCTGAGGTACCAGCCACCGCAGGAGGTGTAGATGGGAAATCTACCTCCCAATCTGCCAGCGACACATCCATATCTATACTGCATGGCTCACTGACTTAGGAGGATGTAGTGTCAGGATTATCATCCGTTCCCTGGAAACTTCATCATCATCGGCACCAGCAGCTGTGGCAGCGGCATCCGCCAGCCGTGTTTGCCTTTTAAATCTGGGGTTCCCCAAAAGTGGAGCCTCCCGAGACCCTTTTTTTTTTGTGTGTGAAATATAAGACTGTAACAATCACAGCGCATGCAGAACTCATTAAGAGCAGTCTTGAGGATAGTGATTAATAGGAAGTCGTCCCAGAAAACTAACAGCGTCACTTGTGTCAACAAACACCTAAAAAATGATATATGCTCATAATCCAGTTATAAAGCTCTCTAATGAGAATAGAAATTGTGACTCCGGTCTATTCGTGGCAGAAACAGAAGGAGCGTGTTGATTTTACACAGACAGAGGTTGGCGGTAGATGATGCTTAAATTCCAGACTTCACCCACCTGGTTGACACTGTAACTGTGATAAATGGCTCACTTTAAAATTAAGTATTAAGTTTAATCTAAACCAGTGGTGTCCAATTATGATTATGGAGGGCCATTTCATGTCTTGCATGTTTCCGCATGTCTCCCTGCTCCAAAAGCCGAATTTAATGATTGTGTTCCCATCCAGTGCTGCAGAAAGCGGAACAGATGAGTCACTCATCTCACCTAATCAGGTACAAAAGAGCATGGAGGCACAGAAAAATGCTAAAGCGTGAACATGAGAGATCTTGACTGAACAACACTAATTCAAGCCATCCTTTTAAACATCACCCAAAGCACACCTGGAATACAGTGTTTTTTTTAGATTACACTTTTTTTTTTTTTAATAGTAGCCTGTAATTATTTAATTCAACAAGGAGGGCTGTGACACCAGCGGGCGTAGTTTATATGCAATTTGGACATCATAAAAATAACTATAATTCACATAAAATAGGCTCGAACGCGAGCTATAGTTTGTGAATTTAATAAACATCTAATAAGACGTGCGCCATATTGTTTTGAAGGTAATATATTAGCGCTCAATGTTTCGGTAATGTCTAAATCAGTCACTCATCCAACTTCCACACAGCCATGAGGAGTAAGATAAATGGGACGGCGTTTAGACACAGCAGTTTCACGGCCTTATCCCATAACCCCATGGATAATTAATTCTAATGATACTTTTTATCTGCGACACCCATCACGATAAACATCAATGTGCAGAGCTACTCATATGAATGTGCTATTGAGCGTGACACTGACCTTTCCGGACCCCCTGGACCTGCAAAGACGTGAGTGAAAAAAAACCAAAAAAAACACCTCCAACACCCAAGTCAGCCTTTTAGTCTGCCGGGCTGATTTGATATTAGCGTGACGGGGTATTTATAGAGCAGCGCACAGCCTCATTCTCGCATCCTCTCTACAACACGCGCCCATTCCAGCGCAGACACTATATTGGCAGCCCTGCTCACTCACTGGAAAAGTCATCATGTCAGCACACTGGCGGGAGATAGCATGTTGTGCTAACAGGTTTGGGTGCCGCTACAAGGAGCCCAATGCAGTTCATTATGCAGGGACAACGTACGTTCCTTCCTTGATGGCTCATTCCACGCCACCGAAACAGTTTGTCTAAAAATGTTGTTGCTTTTGTATTTTTTATTTATTTTTTGTTATGAAATCTAATACAAACATGATCCTTTACCACAGTCTGATAGCTTAAGCTTCTGCCAGCATACTTGTAATTATTGGCTTATACATAGTGATGCAACCCTAAGAAACACAGAGAAAGTGGTGCCTAAAGTATTATGTACACAGCTTTTGCTTGGACCTTACTCCAGCCAAAGTCACAAAACTTCAGAAAAGTCTTTGAAGGAGTAACGGTATGAAATGGCTCAAAATTCACCATGCAGTTGGATATATTTCAAATGATTCTATGATTTTTTTTACAGCCTGCGCAACACAAATCAAACGTAATGCAACATTAAGACCATAAATAACTATCCCTTGTTTTCAAATTCAGAAAGAAAACAAAACTGGGAAAATTGCAAGCGCTTGAAAAGGATCGGCAAAAATTATGCTGTCCTAATTGCTTCCGACAACAAAAAATCAATTATTTTACGTCCTTGAGCATGTGTCAACCTGGTAGGACTGACTAAATGGTGAGAGCCTTGGTACTATTATCTCTCTGTGTTTATCCCCAAAGAAAGGTGAGAGACATTTACATAACTTTTTCAAAAATATGTGATTGTCGAACAAACCTCAAAGAAAATAATAACATGGAACAAAGTCATTAGCGCTGCACTAAATTAAAAAAAAAAAAAAAAAGTCAGTAATCCATTATTCAATTTATTTATTTATTTTTGTTTAAAGGTGAGGTTTTGAGCCGGGAGGTTATCCAGGACCATTTGAGCACCCTCGACTGTTAGTAATGAGGCTTATACAGCCACATCAATCCCAATGCAGCATGTTTATGCTAACAAGCCCCGGTTCAAAAAGCCAAGGACGCCGGGAAAACGGCCTCTACATCCCCGGATTTGGCTATTAAGATCAGCCCGTCATCATCATCATCCGTAACAGCAGGGAGAGCGAAGTAAATCAAATAAATAAGTGAGAACACCCCCAAGCAGATGTTTACATAAACATTATGTACGAATACATTATGTATTGCCCGGTGCCCTCACCGCTCCAACAGAATTCTCCATTAGGTTTCCAGGTGTCCCTTTATAGTACAGTGATACACTGCTTTGATCAGCCTATCAGAACAATTCCCTCTTTCATCTTGGCGAATATGATTTGGTTTAGGGGTGATTTTGGATCAAGGTTCAGTGTGCACCCCCCCCCCCCCTCTCTCTCTCTTGTTTGGTATTCATGCTGAGTATGATAATCTGGTGTTGCTTTACTAAAAGTCATCGACAACATCAATTTCTTATTAATACAGAGTGCAAACATCCAAGGGGAGGGTGTATAGAGCCCGAGCAAAACACAAGTGTGAAGAGTTCAGCGGGAAAGGAAGCGAAGATAAAATGCAGAGGAGAAGCAGAAAATGTGAATTTTAAACTTGCTGCTGTCCTTTAATTTACTACTTAGAATTTAAAGTCTTGATTTATTTGTGTGAGAATCTGGTCTTTTGGCAGAAGGCACATCCTAAAAGAGTTTTGACAAGTGAATTAATGCAGTGCCGGCTTTAACTATTACTCATACCATCAAAATAAATTCAATGTTTCTAAAATCTGTCAGACACTAAAAGAGAATGAGTTTTTTTGGGTATTATTATTCAAATAACTTCAGAGCTACAGCTAAATTTGAAGGGCTGCTCTTGCTTTTGTCTTTGCAAAAAAAATCTGCAGTTTGTCCTTGTAAATAAAAGCCATTTTCCTTTGCCAACAAAAAGGTAAATGTATTGATAGTAAATGGGCTCTTCTCTTATATAGAATGTTTTCACAGCTCAGGCAGTCTCAAGGGGCTTCACACTGTTCAGCCATTCACACACCAATGGAAACAGCTAAATGCTGCATCTCCATTGGGAGCCTGGCAGGGGTCACGGTTTTGCCCAAGGACAGGATAACAATACAAAGGGGATCGAACCGCCAACCTTGGGATTGGAAGACAATCAGCTCAGAGTCACAGTCGTGTCTCGATTCGACAGACTCTGATCCGAAATGAACAACTTGGGAGATCCGTTTAGTTTAAGAGATGCTGCCCAGTATTTTGGTAACTTTACACCAGGTGGAATATATTATGAGTTTGCAGGAGAAGTGAAATGCTTGACGACGGAGTTTTACAATCCAGCGGGGCTTTTAATTAGTCGTGCCTAATATTTGCAGTGTCTGACCTTGGAGTTTTGACCTTTACAAAAAAAAAACAAAATGCAGATCCTTTGTATGTGTCCCACTTTTTGTGTTTGCAAAGTAACAGAGAGGGATGAAAAGTTAGACATCGCTTCCGCAGTCGCATCGAGTTAATCAAGTTTGAGTCTCCTATTTTCTCCACTTTGCGTGGAAAACATCCATCTGTGTTGGCGGGCCAAACTTGTTCTGGGCGCCACTGACTAAGTACAGTCTAAGCTTAAAAGCTAAATTATTTAGCCAGCGAGTCCAGTTGATAAATGTTGGTGCTGTAGGTCAATACATTACAGGGATGTGTGGACCAACCCTTTGGTAGGATTTATTATGCATTGGGAGAGATAAAGGCCATTGATTGTTTCCAACAAGGTCACTATAAGGTCTCTTTCTCCACCGAGAGGGCTCTATCTGCTGTGGCAACAACTTTAGGCTACTATTTGGTAATACCACGCCATAAGGTTAATCAAATCTATGGGAAGAAACCATGAACCGTCTCACTTCTACCAAGGATACAGAGGGATAATGGGCTGTATTTGTATGAAGGGATATCTTACTTTTACATTATTCATGGGGATGTGGAAAATGCAATGGCAGTGCTAATATAATATTGACCTAACCCCAACACTACATGAATGGCAATAGAGGCATAGCATATGCACACGCACACACTCGCTCACACACACACTTAATACAGACGTTGTGGAAGGCTTTACTGGAACATATCTCTTCCTCTTATGATCAATTCGCATACTACACACGATACTTGGAAACTCAATACCGTCGACGGTCTTCTTAAAGGTCACGTTAGTGACTGGACACGGAGAGAGACAGAGTTGTGTCCACAAAGAAGCGCCCTTCATCAAGAGACGTCAGAGCCACACGGACCAGATTGTTTTCAGTGGAGAAACACTCAGAAGGGAGTTTTCTCTCTCCATTTGTCGGTGCCGTGTGGGCAGACTGGAATAAATGGAAATAAAACAGTGCTCGAATGGATTAATGGTTTATCAACCGCCGTTTAATGAAGATGTGTGCGCAGCTGACTTTATAGTAAAACACAATCGTCCCTCAAAGATAACGGCGGAGTGGAGCCTTAAAACACAATCAGATTTGCATTTGAAGATGTTTTTCTTAGTCTGGAGGTGAAAAAAAAATAAAAAATAAAAAATGCAGCACAACAATCATCACAAGGAAATAAATCTAGATATCAATCACTTCTCAGTCAACCAGCACAAGATGTCCAATTTCAACAGTGCCAATGAGTGGTTAAAATGTGTTTCGCTCAAATAATGCTGAAATTGTGGGAGTGCAGACAATGGCCACAAGCTGTGCAGCTGTTTATTGTCACGACTTCCAAAATCATATAGCATTTATTATTCTTATTACGTTAATATATTTTGCATGCAAGAGTAGAGTAATAGACATATTTCACCGTGTTTTGTTTCAGTGTTTCACACTTCATTGCCTACATATAATATAAACAAAGGAAACTGCATGAAGTGCAGGGGAGGGCGGAAAAAAAACCAAAACTGTGCCTTGCTAAACTGAGAAATGCACATGTCATGGGGGAAAACAGGGCACAGCCCAAGTATTCATGCCTCCAGTCTAGGGGAGATTTCTAAGCATTTTCATTGTTAGATACCATCAAAGCACATTCTCCCCTTTCTACTTATAGTATATAAACATGACTTTGAAAAATACCCTGCAGTGGGAGAACAGCAGAGCCACTGTGGGTCCATGTTGCCTCATCAACAGAGATTTCAAAAGGCAGTGCAGAATTTCAATGGTGCTTCAAGGTTCTGCTAAAGGACAGGCTTGGAGGGGAGGGGGAGGAGGACAGGTTATTATGGACTCTCACGGTACACTGTGTTGACACCTCAACCTTTTAGGCTGAGGCTGGAGAGCAAACGCTGCTGTCTCTCACCAAAAAAATCAACAGCCGCCAGTGAGGTGGGGGCCAAGTAGCCATCCACTTTACATCAATATATAAAGGTACGACTGCTCTGATCTGCAACCTCCCCCACTCCTCCCTCAAAAAAAAAGACCAAAGAAAAATCTACAGTGTAAAGACAAAAGATTAAAAGATAGAAAGAAAGAAAAAGTCTGCTCAAACTACTGTCACTAGTCGGAGAAAGTAGTAAAAATAAAAAAAGCCACAGCTAAGCGCATTAGAGAGTGCTGTGTTAGACACATTGGCTATCTGTAATGTACATTCATTCAAATAAGTTTCAGGTTCAGTGCTTTACAAGCTCTGACATAAGGGATTAAACAAGCTGCATATCTTGAAGTACAGCCATGGAAATATTTAACATTAAAACCATATCATGAATTTATTTTTTAATTAAAAAACCCCCTGTAACGTCAATCGGAAAAGGTTTATGTCATCTTTTAGCCGTTGTTTCCCTTTCAGCCTTTTGTAGTAAGCGGAGACGGCGGATTGTGCAAAGTGAAATTTGGTCGGTCGCGTCACAGTGCGGACATCTTTGTACAATAAGTTGCACAGATCACTCACGGAAGATAGAAAAAATGCACTTGTACAGAAAATAATCTAAGGGGGATGCCGAATAATAAAATAAACACCTCACCCTGCTGTCACTCATCATTTCAATGTCCACACTTTCAAAGCTGACTAACAGTCATTCTTCTCAGAAAAAACTGCTTTGTCCTCAGCTGTGATTGGATACATGCTTATTCAGGGAAATAGTGTTCCGTTTTCTTTTTTTTTTTTTTCTTTTAAAGCATTTGAGGGACTGCTGCAGCAAAGATAACTTTTAAACATTCAGGTGACTGGAGCAATGCAGAGCAAGAAGAATAAAGTGGGTTCTGTCAGTCCTGTCCTACGTATGACTCCAAAACAAAAGGATCGTTGGGGGAAAATAATAGAATAAATTATCTACCACGGGCGTTAGAAGACAAACCCACTGAGAGCATTCACGTTCTGAAACTTTATCCGCGCTGAAAAAAGAGGTTTTTAAGAACTCACTCAGTCCTGAATCTGGGACCGGTGGGATGGATCGGGATGTCCTTGTCAAATTCAGATCGTTTTATTGATGTGTAAACATCTTAAAGAGTAAAAAGAACTTCACATACTGCCCAGCCGAACAAAGCGCTCAAGGACTACCAACCTAAAGGACGTCTGAATCCTGCAGGACCGGGATCCTACAAGACGCGCGGATGGGCGGCTTTGATAGGGGGGAAAAAAATAAAACAATGTGCTGATGGTGAATAACCTTTGATACACTGAGCCACTAAAATACAAATCTCTATAATCCTAAAGGTCAGGGAGACCTGTGCAGGAGTGTTACAAAGTAAGATATATTGTCGTGCCATTGCAAATAAGGGACACTCTTATATTCTTATATTTGTAAATCCGAGAGACTAAATTAGACAAAGTCACTTACAGTGTGACTTTATTATGTTTACTGATTAGGTATTTTTCTTGACTAAACAATAACTGCACAGTGAGAAAGTTTGCATTCAGTATGTTATTGTAAGTCACATACAATTGATGTATAAGCAATTAAAAACAAATAACATTCTGACTGGGAGCTAACACCCTATTAGAGAGTCACCATTGCTTTTCCATGGAAAAGCCAGGTTTCAGATGAGAGCGAGTGACAGCCCAGTCAGCTGTGCTCTCCACCGTCGTGTCAGTCTGCCAAGCGCTCAGGTTCCTTGTCTGCATTTTTATTTTTATTTTTTTTATAAATACCTAACAAGTGCAGTAAGGGAGCTAAAAATAAAGGTTTAAGGTGGACAGTGTGTGGCTCCATTAAACACAGGTCTCCCTGACACTTGGAGGAACTGCAAACGTCAGCTTAACAGCCCCTTTTGTTAAGAAAAATAGAAATACATGATATCATTAAACACAACCAACGTTTGATAAATGCATGGAAACACTTGTAATTTAAAGCCGTCCCTGCTGCTTACAAACAAGGTCAACGATAGCCCTTCTTCTAGTTCTAAGCCTTTGACAATGAGAGAGGGTGTAATCAGATGAAGGCCTAATGTAGCAGGGCTACAGAGGCACGGCCATGCCTGGAGCTGTCCATCAGATAGAAAAGGGCATGATGGGCTGGGATCCAAACAGGCCCACAGAGAATCCCAGCCTGCTGTTGTTGCTGGCTCTTCACTCTCAAGGACCTTTAGAGATCAAAGACCAACGCACAACAAGAGAGACAGCATGAGCGCGGGAGACGGAGATAGAGGGAGATGGACCAAAGAAAGTGAGTAGGGTAAGCAGGAAGGATGCCATGAATCAGAAGAACCCATGTGGCCTTCCACTGATTACCCATACAGCAGGCCTCCTACTGAGTCCAAAGAACAGTCAAAGGGATTTCCTGGAGAACGTCTGTGAAACATCCACTCTGAGTCAGGACCGCTTCCTCCATCCGGCGCCAGATGAAGTATCTTCCGACCTCGGCTCCATCTGAACGTTACATTCTGTAGTGTGGAAATGATGTGCTCCTTTGATACTCTAAAAAAAGATTTCCCCCCCCCCCTCCTCTGAGGAATAGTTGAAGTAGCTCCTCTCCCTGCTTTCACTCTCTCAATAAAAATAAAAAGATACACGATGTGCTCGCGCCGGCCAGCGCTGTTGTTTAACCTTGGCAAAATACAAAATGGGACAAGCAGCAGAGCCGAACAAATACTGAGCTACATGGAGCGTTACGAAACAACTTAGAACATCTAAAAATGGACAACAAAAATATATAACTGAAAGGGCAAGTTTCCCACATACGAACTCGGTCCAGGCTCAGGCCAGTAAAGGAACAATTTTATAGCAGACTTCCACAAGGAGTTGCTATGTATTTTTTCAGATAGATGTACCCTATCAGAGCCATCTCCTGAGCTTTACCTAAAATGTTTCTGTTTTGGTAGCCTTATACAACATTGATGAAAACCCAGAGAAATCCTCCACTCCAACACTACAACCTTGAAATGAATAAAGCATCTTAATAAACACCCTATTTACCTGTTTCTAGAACACAAGTCAAGCTTGGAAAGGTACGTGGAAAAATCAGTAAATCGTGACAGAGGCTGATTTGTTATTGACCAAGAAAACCCAGTTGGGAGAGACTAACTAGAAAAATTATTATATTTAATAGTGTGCATGTTATAATAAGCCCCCATGATGAAAATGTGTGTTTTACAAGTGGCTCTTTCGTCATATGGCATCAAATTAAAGTCCACACGTCTCTGGTTGCTGTATTCTTTAGGTGTATGATTTACTTTTAGTTTGTTTAATAATGTGTTGTCTACAAAGCTGAAATGGGATTCAGCTAGATGAATACAAATATTAACCTTAATGTTGTGTTCTGGGACCGTGAGACTCCAGACTCTCGTTAACACCTCTAAATACACACTCAGCATTGTTTTAACAAACTTTCACCAAGGTAAGGCTCTCACCCTGGAATAATTTCATTAAAATTGCATATAAATGTGACTGTTTGTACTGGTGACATATTTCTAAAGCCTCCCAGTGGCTGGAAAAGATGGAATTTTAAAATAAAATGCATGTTGTTGTCAACGAATCTGCGAACGAGAAGAATGTTCCCAACTAAAATACCATACAACATTTTCCTATTCAATACAAAAACTGTTTCATTGGCATGCTTGTTTTTTGACTTTCTTTAGATGCCGACACTCTGGCGTCAAGTGATTGGTCCAAACGTTTATATTTGTCTACAGATCATCTTTTTCTTTATTTTACCATATTGTTATTATATATTTTTTATTGTTTTTTTTGTTTGTTTTTGTAACCTTGTATGGTTTTATGTGGGACAACGAATGGAAATTGGCCTTGTGCTAAATCCGGGATATTTACGGTAACCCTATGAAGAGATGGCTTGTTGATTAATATGCACCGTCCCGTCCGAATAAACGAATACAATCAAATGAATAATAAGTCAAAACAAAGGTCTGAAATAATAATAATAATAATAATAATAAATATGGATTCGTTTGAATATGTGATACATAAAGTACAAAAGTGCAAAAAAGCTGTAAACCTACAGGAGAAATGTTTGCATTTAAAAACATGTTAGGTGCCGTTTTAATCACAGTAAGAGCCTCTTTAGGAGCAAAGCTGTGGATTTTTTTTTTTTTTCCTGCACTGGCAGCGTTGAGTGTGAAGAGATGTTTGACTGATAAGGAGGGAGAACGCTCCTAAGCGCAGGGGGGGGGGAGAGGAAAAAATTACTATTAGAAAAGAGACTGGAAAGGAGTCAAAGTCGTGTATTATTTCACAACGAATGTGGAAACATATGCTTCTCATTAGGCTTTATGAAAGGAGGATTTCTCAAAGATAAGCATTTTGTCAGCCGGTTAGAGGATACACTGGCAGTACAGCTGCTCAGTTACACACAATAACCGCTACTGCCGTGTCAAATTTAATGGCGATGGTTTATAGGAGGGGTTCCTCAAAGTGTGTGTGGGGGGGGGGGCCTCCCCTGGGGCGGGGGGGCACAAGGTAATTTGGAGCATTTTGGGGTCTGGGGAATTCCTTTTCCTGGCATGATTAAAAGAAATAGGACCGTAAAGCTGGTATTTTCAATAAGCTACAGTGTAAAACACTTGAGCGTAACAGTTACAACAGGTGCAGACTATATACTTACCATTTCTTTATTCAGCCATTCATTCTTTGGGGGCAATGTGAGGGATGGGGTGGGGGGGGGGGGGGGGGCTCATCCCCCAAAGGCTTTGAAACCACTGCTGTATCGCGTCTTCATTTGTTAATATTGTTCCTGTCGTAAAGTCAGGAGAAGAAACTTTATCCTCCACAAAGGATCTTTTGGCTGAGGCACAGAAAAATCAAACGGCGTTCCTTTTCTCTTGTGTTGTTTTCTCAGACTGGGATGTCAGCCTGTAAAAAGTTGATTGTTCAGGCGGTGGTCCCAAAGCATTAAGTACACTCACTGAACAATATAGCACTGGTCATGAACAATACTTTATCTGAAGCAATATGCATAATTCAGAATAGAGTAATTTTATAGCTTACCAGTCGCGGCGGCGGCCCTCTTCTCCGCCGCAATCTCCTGACACACTTCTGACAGGATGTTAAACCACTTTTTTTTTTGTATTCCACTGGGCACAAATGGCAAGAGTGAGGCTGGCATTAATTTTGTTTGCCGTCTCTTTTCATGCATCTTATTTGTCTGCTCTTGTCAATGTGTTACTAAATGTCCCTTTTATTATATGTTTTCCCGGGTGTGCCTCCTCGGCAACTGGTAGGCTTTTCCTTCGAGCTCCATTTTGGTTTTCTTTTTGTTTCCATTTGGCCAATTTGCTGCAATTCCACTTCTATCTAAATGGTTAGAAGCTGCTTGTTGTTAATTTCATATCAGTTAATTGCTGCTGAAGACAGAAAGAAAAAAAAAAATCCCGCAAAATTATATTGCGTTCATTCAATATATCCATTTTTTTTTTCCTGAGTATGATATTAGTTCAGAAATCAGGAATTTATTAAGAAGTAAGCACAGTTTCTCCCAGTGATTAGTACTTTAAATCCTGATTAGAAAGCAGGATACTTCCACCAAAGTTTCCATACGTGAAATCCACCCATTGTGTGCTAATCACCCTTCCGTAATTACCGGAAGCTTAAAAACAATATGCAACGAAACGTTATCTTTACGAGCAACACCTCCACTTGGTGAGAAGCTTCAAAATGCTGAATGACTGCAGGGCAGCCAAGGGTAAAACATATTATGGTTCACACATATATCCAGTTAAAACGATCATCCCAGTGTGTGGCTATGGACTTAACAGTTCCCAGATTACACACCAACACCATAGAGAGGATCCTGACAGTGAATATGATAATACTACCCGCCATTCAATCCCACTCAAGGCTGGCAGGTAGGCACTCGCTCATGTGAGCGTCGGCTGTATATGAAACAATATAGCAGTTTATTGAAGCGTAGATGTGCACATCAAATGCAGAACTCATTTTCTTTTATCTAGTAAATAAAGTTAAAGCCCATTACAAAATGGTTCTGCACAGGAAAATCCTGACCAAGCAGTTCAGAGCGAGGAGGGGAGAAATCTTTCCGTCTACACCTGAAAAGCTTTGCAGCTCAGTGAACACATGAGGGAAAAGGGAACGAGACAGAAGATAAGAGTAAAAGAGGGAAGCCAGCGGAAGAGAGAGAGCGAGAGAGAGAGAGAGATGGAAAGCAATCGAAGACACAAGCTGGGTTCAATTTAGAGGCTTCCCACAGGAGGTGGAGTGACCTGTATCTGCTACAATAGAGGTCATGCAATTTTGAGTGGATACCCCTGTCTTCAGAGGATACTGAGGACCCCTGCCTTGATGTGCACATCCACAGGAAAAAAAAAAAAAAAAAAGCAAAAGGGTTCCTGTAGCATACAGGACCCCCAGAATGACCTGACCGGTGGGTTCCTATTACAACTGCCTGACTACACCGTGGCTTCGCAATTGACACTTCACAGTACGCTACAACACTGGCAATCAGTAAAGCTATCAAGCTCGCAGGAAGTTACTATGAACTCAGCCATCCAGAGAAACTCCACAGATTCCTTCTCGTCCTGTCTTATACTGACGAAAAAAGAAAAAGCCCAGAGAAATACATATTATTTAGCAAAACTGTAATTGAGTGGAAAATACTGCAGATGAAAGTATATGATCGCTCAACATAGTAGACATAAATTAGGCCGGGTGTTCCTGTTAAAAACACTTCGAAGTGAAACGGTGAAATGTTGACAAGCTGCAAAACTGTGGCCGAGAATGTGGGGAAACTAAAAGTGAGTAAAATAAATCCCACGGGCATTTTGCCGTCTGAAGCAGGGCGATCAAAAAACGGACGGCGCCGACCTGCTGGATGGCAGTGTGCAAGTTAAAAACCACAGAATAACTGAGTGTATATCAATAGAAAGTAATTATTCTATATTGAAAGAACTGTTATGACACTGATAACCCAGAAGTGCAATGAGATGCTGACAATTACCTGTTTGTTAAATCTATACCATGAGAATGTTAGAAAAAAAAACATGTATGGTGAAGGCTGCAGTAACGGGTGACATCATTTAATAATGTTCACAATAACTTTTCTGACTTGTGACTTATCGGCTCCAAATGGGGTTCTGAGCGTCTCCTGAAAGACACGAGACCGACAGCACTGATCTGAAACCTCAAGTGCACGCTTGATTGAAGAACTTATTAAAAATAAACCCCGGTCTTTCATTTTCAATGCTCGTCACCTCCTCCATCTACTCACACGTCATCAGGACCTTGTCATGGAAGAAACACCACATCAAACACAGAAATTATTAAAAAAAAAAAAAGAAAAAGAAAAAAAACCAACACATAAACAAACAGATAGATGGACAAACATGACCTTTAATTTTCTCTTACTGCCCGAGAGAAGCTAATGAACATTTCTGTAAACGTGTGCGATTGGTGGGAGTCATTTTAATTACTCTCCTCAGAGAAAGCCTCCCATGGCAAAAGGGCTCAAATGAAGATAAACATTTAATCAAGCATGACCTTGTGTTCGATTAGGTGTACGTCCACACACGAAAAATAAATAAATAAATAAATAGAAAAAACACTGACAGCTCAGATTTGGCTGTGTAATGACAGAAATGAATCAGTACTGGTAATAAAGAGACAAAACGCCAGGGTAATTTGACCGGGGTAGCCAGACCTCACTAATACGAGCCATTTTAATCCATAGGAGAACGCGTCTATCCAGCCCGTGTTTTAATGAGGTCAGGATATTCTAAAGGGGATGCTCCAGCTTTTGCGCAAGGAGTTTTGAGCCACAGTCTAAAGCCCCGCAGTACATCCTTTTCAAAAAAGAGCGGCCACACCCGCTATAAGTCGAGGTCTGTCTGTTTAATAAACGCATGTAAAAACAAAAAAAACAAAATGGAGATGGCCATGCAAGGTTTCCCACACAGTGTTTTGTTGTGGAGGTACTGAAATAAAGAACAGCCCCAAGAATGTCAAAGGAAAATGCTCCCATTTTTTTTTTTTTGATTAAATATGATATTAGGTGTGGTAAACTTTACAGAGACTAAGCAAATGCCATGTATTCAGCCACAGAGGCAGCGGTTTAAACTGCCATCTAGTAACTACATTAATAACAGAATGAGTCGCTCCGAGGGCTGTTTGAATCGACTCGGCACCATATGTTTGCTCTGCAATAAATAATCATCACAGCACTTCGCCGCTAAGTTTATTAAATAAAAGTATTGACCAGCTTTACGTGTCATAAACAGGTGTGATCAGACGTGGAGGGGGGGGGGGGGGAGGGGGTGCTTACTGTGCAACTGGGAAACTTTGAAAACTACAAAGTTAAGAGAAGAATATGGTGCGAAAGATGAGGAAGAGAAATGCTCAGGCTTGGCAAGGCTTTGACGATTCAGAGGTGACAGTGTAATCGGGACGACCGATAAACCCGCACTGGCGTTACAAGGCGTCCACTTGCTCCACCTCCTGTGGCCTTGCCAAAAAAAAACACATTTTTAAATACGAATTGAAAACAGCAGCTGGTGCTGAATCTGACATCACACCCACACACATGAAACATACAAATATCAATCTAGTTAAATACTGTGTACATCTGGGGTATAGAAAGCCAAAAAATCCGGATGATTGTGGTATTTTGTAGCAAACGCATGACCCATGGGCCAAAACTTGTGTCAATCAGTGGTTCAAATCTGCCCTGCAGCATAACATCCATAAGTCTAAAAACGACAAAGGAGACAATGCTGCATTCTTTTTTATTAAAGTAACTGCGACTGATGATTTTTCCACTGGGGGTTTCGATGCATTGTTTTTTTTTTGTAAGATCAGCAGAAACATGAAGAACAGTTGATTGTATCCAGGTGCCGCAGTGAAAGCCGCTTATTTCGCTTGGCATCAAAGCTATATAGTGAGAGTTAGTTTATTAAAACGTTGCATCCCTTTTGCCAATCAGGTCTGCAGGCAATCCTAAGATTTAAGGGTGGCATTTATTTCCAAAGGAATTGAATCAGAAGTTTTGTCCAAACTGCAAAAAGTGTGACCGTTCTCAGAATGCATTTGTAGTTTCTACACTTAAAGAGGGGGAGAAAAAAAACATTTACCGATGAGCTTTCATTAGGCCTGCACAGTATATGACAAATAGCATTTGCACTACACAATGCGAAGGACTGAGTGACCTGCATCAAATTATATGTTTCCATGCACTGTGGAGTCAACATGTTTCTCCACTTAGAACGAGCCCTAACGCCCTCGATTGTGTTGACAGTGGGTCTATTTTCCTTTATCATTTCAAAATGACACCCTATAAAGGGGGGGTAAAAATGCAATGAAGTCAACGTGTTCTCTGCTTCTGAAACGCTGCCGGTGGAAACCGCAGACAGATACTTAAGTGTTCATCTATTAGAAGTCATATTGCCGCCGCGACACTCGACAACATTATCCCATGTGGCATGTTTAACTAATATCGTGCAGTCCTGGTTATCATTCAGTGGTTTTACTGATTAAATGGGACGGGTATGTGGCCTCTGAACTGAAATGAGTTTGACCCCTCGGGTCTAGACAAGACTACAGTGAACTGAATTATTATTTTATTTTTTTTAACACTAAAGAAAGATCCATTCATGGAGACAGATAATAACCATAATACATACGTGGGCTATTGTTGTGTTATCCTTTCATATTTTAGATTAAAATATTTTTGTTAAAAAAAAATAAAAAAAATAGTAGGGGAAAAACACTGAAAAAGAGTCATTACTGTTCCCAAAGAATAGATGAATTCATAAAAAATGATTCATTTCCCCTCCGTAATTGTATTCAAGCGAGTGTATTGTGCTGTAAAATCATAACTGCGGGGATCCGAGTGACTGCAGTGGCACGGAGCGGGTTAACACAAATTATGTTTTAGTCAGAGATAAGGGGTGAATGATTACGCCACACTGCATCCAAGTGTGCTTGTCAGTGTCGCAGCTATCTCGCGTGTTAGTGACAGTCTATCCGATACCGCCGGTAATTTCATTTGTTGTGGATTTTGATCACCGACGTCCCCCGCTTGTTACCCCCGCTGCCCCCGGTGAGTCCAACTAAGTGTTTCCCGACTGCCTCCCCCCCCCCTTTTGCTCCGTCCTGAGCGGTGGCATATTGCATGCGGGCGCCATGCTGCGCCGCGCCGCGCTGGCAGCGGGCGTGAGGCGGGGAGGATTATTCCTGACGACAGGGGCATTAAATGTGTAGCGGGCCGGTGGAGGCCTCAGCCGATGCTCCCTTGTCTGCCTTGGTTCAGCGGCAGTTCAGACGCAGTCCCCTCTCCGAGCTGAGTGGGAAGCTCGCGGCACTCGGGAGCGCCGTGGCGTTCATTAAAGGCTGAGGGTGTCACACCAGCTTAGGTCCAGTGTCCTCCCTCAACCAATGCCTCACGTCGTACTCCTCTGCCTTTTTTTTTTCTTAAACACAGAATGACGAGTCACTTCTTTCAACGATTGGCAAATGTCCTCGTTTTGTCAAACGCTTTCTAATGTCGCGCTGGAAACACTTGTGAAAAGTCTGCGGGGTGGGGGGGGGGGTTATGTCTACAAGGAGGCGAACATGAAGGGGTTCTAATACAAGCATGTTTGTAGTGGAGAAAATATCACTCGCTCTTGTCCTCAGGACCGAAGCAAGTAAGTCATAAATGCTGTCATTCAGCCTCGACACCCATAAGAGCTGTTACCAAAGTACACAGCTGAGGGACAATTCAAGCTGAATGGCAGAAAAGTTGAGTGTAACGAGAGAGAAAAAACAAAAAACAAGCTCCTTTCTTGACTGGTAGTTCCCCCTGTAGATGATACACTCACTTTGAATTGGACAATAACAAACGGCCAAGTGAACAAAAGAGTAAAAAAAAAAAAAAAAAAAAAAAAGTCCATCTTGAAAATAGGAATTCTTCAGCACAACTCTGGTCCTGCAACCTTCATGGCGGCATAACCAAACACCGGGCTGACTGTGTTTGATCTTGAAAGGGATATAAGCCTAAAGCCCCTCCTGTGTGAGATGTCCTTCTTTAAAAAGATTCTAATCTCGGCCGAAATGTCTAGCAAAATAGAGGTCATCGTGCCGGAGCAGACAATAGCAAGAAGGCTGCGGACCTGAGAGGAATTCTGGGAAAGATCCGTTCCTGCGCGTCTCACCTGAGAGGCACGGTGGCATCAATGGCTTAAAAGAGTAGTAACACAAACAAGGTAAATATAGACTCTTTGGAACTATTTCTATTTTCTTCTGAAACTTACTCGCTATAGAAAAAAACAAAAAAAAACAAACAATTAACTATCATCTTGTCACATCCTGACAGATGAGAAATCAAAGAAATGTTATCGATTACTGCAAGCGAGAAGTACAAAATAAAAGTTATTTCAATCGTGACCTCCTTTTGTATTTCTTTCACAAAAACTATGTTGTGTTTTTTTTTTTTCTTCTCAAGCAGTGCCAGGTACTTCTCCTCCATTGATAATTTGAAGGCTCCCAGCATATCCGCACCTTGCACGCTCCTCGTGATTCACTGACGAGAAGCACCATTCAACCTTCTAAATTCCCATCCTCTCCCCTGAATTTTGATTCGATTGGTTTATCTCATTTTCCAGTAAATGCTTGAAATGTATTCCTGCGCACCTTCTTCTCATGAAACTACACAGGGGAATCATGAGAATGTTAGAAATGAATAGTTCTGCATTAGCTTCACTTCACCGACATCACCAACGCCCCCTCCAACCCCTCCCCCTCCACCCACCCCCACCCCTCCACTTACTCTCCTCTCAGATTAAAGTTTACAAGTTTGCATCCTCTCTCCTTTCCACCCCCAAAAAAAAAAAATGAAATGAAATAAAATGACACCTCCTCATCAACCAAAACTGAACCAGAAACATCCCAAAATTTCAACAAGAAGCAAATGATGTGAAAGTGCGGC
Source organism: Blennius ocellaris (assembly GCF_963422515.1). NCBI lineage: Eukaryota > Metazoa > Chordata > Actinopteri > Blenniiformes > Blenniidae > Blennius > Blennius ocellaris. The sequence continues at coordinate 27,894,430 of NC_137654.1, forward strand.
GAGGAGTGGGCGGCGGGAGAGGGGAACAATCAATATTTTATGAATATTCTTTCATACGGCAAAGTGCAACTTCTACGTGGTTCTGCAGATAAGTCAGGGAGGCAGAGCGGAGTCTGGCACAAATAAAGCGTCGAGTGTTTACTGAACTCTTTGAAAAGCAAATAAATATCATCATGCATGGAATAGTGGCTTTGTCAACTACACTCAATGTTTGAAAAAGCTTTAATTTCGCAGAAAAATTAAAGAGAGGTAAAAAAAAAAAAATATTAATGGAATGATTGCTATTGTGTTACACAATGCGGCACAAATAAAATCTATAATCTGCACAATATTTGGCTGATTAATTGTTTGGTCTGAAGACAAGGGGAGGAAATTGCCCATTGCAATTTTGGAGAGCCCAAGGTAACAATAATCCGATGTCTTGTTTTGGTCTGTCAACAACACAAAGATATCCCATTAAATAAAAAGAGCATAATGTGCAATAAATCTTGTTTGACCAGAAACAAGAGAGCATTTTTTTTTGCATGAAAAAAATGCCTCCTGATTAATTTCTGCTCATGGATTACTAAAATGCATCATCACAGCTTTAGTTACTTCACAACCTGAACCTTTTGACTGCATGTTATTGAACTGAATTGTTTTTATTATAAATTGGGGGGGGGGGGGTAAAAACAATCTTGTGAGATGAAACACTGAATTCATTTTCAAAACCACAGCAACATGAGTGTCAGACCCTGCAGGCCAATAACACTCCAATTGTGTTACGCGTTATCCAGTCCAGGATTACTAATCGAGTACAGGGTTATTTGGCAAGTGGTTTAAAATAATTTCACTGCAATTTTGTCGACGAAACTCACTGCCCTTTTTTTATTCTTTCCGCAAGAACTTTTAGGAGAATAAACCATAACACAGCCAAAATTGAACAGCTGATGGAAACAATGAAATAGACCAGCGACGCAGCTTTGATTGATAGCTTCCTTAATGCTAATAAAGTAGCATCAATTCTGCAGAAAATATGTAAAGAAAACTGTATGGGAAGTGTCTGGATTGTTCTCACAGCAGTCTGAACAAAAACAAAGCAGACGTCAGATTGCCTTTTTTTTTCTTTCTTTCTTTCTTTCTTTCTACTGAGAGATTTCATGATATACTTTGTAAGATGTGAATTAAATGTCAACATTTTCAGGATGTACTCTTGCCTCTGAAGGGGATTTTTTTTTGTAGCTGGCATTTCTGGTTTATTATGGTTTTTTTTTTTTTTTTGGGGGGGGGGGGGGGTTTATAGTCGTCTCTCCAAGCTGAGATCAAACTGGACTGTATGCGGCTGCTGAATTAAAATCTCTGCTTTAACGGTGATGCACACAGCAGACTTTTGATTAAAAACATAAGATGCTCTTAACAACACCAGCCATATAAGTGACCAGAGTTTCCAAAACACCTTCACTGCCGAAATAGTGCAGCAGACGGGAAATAACTTTTGTGTACGTGACACAATAATTGCCCAAATGAACTTCAGCAGCCAACTCAACAGAATGCTCCGATTCCTTAAACGTTTTAAAAGAAGAAAAAAAAGGGGGGGAAATTAGTGCATTAAGCATGCCGGGCTGGTGCCAGAAATATGCACAGAATTGATGAGGTGTCACTTTCACTAAGAGTCACACAATTGCACCGACAAGAGGCGCTCTGATCCCTCCCTTCCTGCCTGTCTGCCACCAATGAGGCACAAACACACTGATTTGCATGGTCTGCACAAAAAAGAAAAAAAAAACGTCCTTGGTTTTGGAAAAGGTTGCCTTACTCTCTTCAGCCCTGAAAAACACGATTGGCATGCATACTCCAACACCGGGGCACTTTTTTTTTTTTTTTTTTTTTGGGGGGGGGGGTAATTTTTGTCCTATTTCCCAACAGTTTGTTAAACATCCAGAAGAATCTGCAGCCCCCTAACACGACCCCCCCCCCCCCCCCACCACCACCACCACCACCCCCAAATGTCTGTTATGGTTTCATTTCCTAATAAATGACAGAACATGCTAACAACTGTGGCCGACAGCATTCCCCAGCAAATGCTTGGACTTACATTTTGAGATCAATTTCAAAGCCGTGTTAATTAATTTAGACCGCTTGCGGCACAATGCAGGTCAAACGGGGCAAACAACTTACAACAGCAGCCAATTAGAAACACACAAGCGCCATGCATTTTTTTTTTTTCATAGCTAAAGCAGGGCCAGCGAGCAGAAATATGACAGATAGACTCTCAGATGGAGGCGACAAGAGAAGCAATAAGAAACTGTTTTTTTGGGGGGGGGGGTTTTTTTTTTTTTATTCCTTCCACATTAATCAGCGCTTTAATTTTGTCTCCTTATTTAAGTTTTTCCACTCCCCGCAATATACCGACGACATAAAACTCCTGCAAAATAACATTTAAGTGCATGTCAGTGACAGATTGTCTTTTTGAATATCCTGTTTCTTAGAAATGAGCCTGTCTGGTGCCTTATCATCTGGTTGTTTTTCACTCAATTAACTTTCATCACTGCAGATGACTATATTTATATGGTCACAATTTGTTAATCAAAAGCATGGATGGTTGATTTTTGCATATTGGTTTTAAGATTTGTCATGGAGTGTATTTAGGTCTAATTACTACCAGTTATTCCGCGAGAGGAGGAACCGGTTTTTCATCTATCAATAGTGGAAATGAAAGCGATAAATTCATCAACCTGTCCCTGGAGAAAAGCGAGCAGGCTGACAAATGAGTTCTGAGGCAAATGAAGCAGCACGAGTCCCCGTTAGGGAAATACAGTGTAACATGTTTAAGATCTTTGGTTCCATTCGCTTTAAAACAATCACGGATAAATTCGAGATTAATCGATCACGAAGGGACGGTGTAAAAGTGCAACAAAAAAAAACACCAAAAAAAAAAGAAAATGTTCATGTTTTCTTTGTTTTTGCAAGAATTCATATTTAAAAAAAGCAAATTAGACAGAAGAATCTCTCTCAAGCAGTCTCCAAATTTCTATATAATGTAAATGTCTGGTCTTTAGGCAGAAGAGAAGAAAAACAAAGGCCATCTGTGACATCTCACAAGAAGCAAAACATTTCTGATGCAGAAATGTTAAGTGGTACGTTATCCTTCCCTAACGCGAGGCAGCAGTGACACGTGAGGCACCTTGAGCTTTCGCGGCACCAACAATAAACCCTCTTCATATTTGCACGAGGAAGCCCGTCATACTGCCGGCTGTATTCAGCAGGAGTGAAGTTCTCAGAATAAGACTCAACATTCAATTGACTTTAACCTTGGATTTACGTCTACCGGGAGCTTTCTGGCAGAAACGGGTTACTGTTGTAGCTACGGCGAGCACAAAATACAAGCTCAGAGGCTTTTTCCAATTGTCTCAGTCTGAACACGAGGCGAGCGGGAGCACAACGTGTCAATTCAGTGCCTCGTTCTGAAGTTCGACCACGGAAACACAGGCGCATCACACTCAGCGTAGCCAAGAAGGGCTTTATTAATTAACTATATCAGCGAAATCTTTGGGTCGATGGAAGTCAGTGTGAAAATCATTTCGGTCAAAACTCCGGCAAAAGGTGAGGCCGGTAGAAACGTCTCCCCCAGCGTAATAAATAACAAACACTAAATATAAAGGGAAAGGTAAATACAGGGAATAGAAAGTACTCTGAAATCCATTAAACACCTTTAACATTCACGGTGACTCATCCAATAGACGTAGAGGTAACAGAACGGTATTAACTCACTGTCGTCGTGCCATAAATGTGTCACAAGATGATCTGTTGAACGTAAACCCGGGGCAGTTTAAAACAGGGGGTGTCAAACCTACGGCCCGTGGATTAAAATCAGCCCTGCCGGGGCGTCCGAGAAGACGTTAACCCTTCGAGGTCATAACTGAAACCTGGTGACAGACGTTGCCGAACAGTCGCCACGAGCTACGCGGCACTGTACGCCCGGCTCGCAGGAACTCATTTATGCTCTACGGCGGCAAAACAATGCCGAGTCGGCACCTTTTACACATTGGACTGGCTCGCACCCCGACATCGTGTCTCTGCAGAACCCCCCCCCGAGGCACGGACGTCAATGTTCTTTTCCGTAGCGCCTTTGGAAAGTTGTGTTCTCTAAAATAAAAACACGGCGTGCCCTGGTGATGCTTGCATATGACATCTGACGTGGTTCGAGTGAAATCGCTTTGGTGCCCGTTCACACTTCCGCCACGTGTGATCTGATCACGGGAAGCCCACGTCAACGCCAGGTCTGAACGGGGCCCTTTCATAGTGTCCATTGAATTGGCATTGAGTGTTCAATCTATCCGCCAGAGGGCTCAGAATTAACAGGCCAAATATCAGAATAGAGTATTTTTCTCGAAAGTCAATGATGAGCTGATATTTTGACGGCAGAGGGGGGGTAGGGTAGGGTAGGGGGGGGTGATGCTGATACTTACGGTGGTTTGTGAGGCTGTTAAATACTTCCAGGAAACCAAATTCCCTTTAAGGCTCTCTGCCATTTGTGTTTATCGCTCCTCATCTCGTGACTGCCTCCGCAACTCCCGGAGGTACCGCAGCGTTTGGTCCGTGTCCGCAAGCTTCCTCGAGACGCACATAATGAACGCAGGTGGCTCCGTGTATATCCGTACGCATATCTAATGTAGAGCATAAATGAGCCGTGTAGGTGAATCACCTTAGCTGTGAGAAGCGTCTCAAGTAGGCTAGTGAAACAGCATTAGCATCAAAGCCACGCCGTTCGAGAGAGTTTGTGAAAACGCGTTCGCTCCGTCCTGTATTCCTAGAAAAGAGAGAATCTGTGTGTTGAAGAGAAACACTGCGGCAGCTTTGATCTCCATGTGGTTTATTTCATAGATTTTGTAAATCTAAAAAAAAAAATGAAAAAAATTGCATTTGGATTTGTTGTGATTTACAGGTTGACACGTTTTCATTTTCACAGTCCAGAACCAGCGAGACATGATATATTTTGCTGCATGTGGCCCCCTGAACTAAAAAAGGTTTGACACTGCTGCTTTGGACTACTTTTTTTTTTTTTTTTTTTCCCACTCCGAGCAAATATATTTTTGTGGGAAATCTCGCAGATACGAGTTGCGTTGTTTTGCAGAAGGTCCACATGACTTACACATCTGTCTGAAAGGGGCCCCCGAGAGAACAGCGTGTCTTACAGACGGGTATCTTTGCGGGGAGAGATGGATTTAGCAGAAAGAGGCACGATAAGGAGCGCTGTCCTTACCTCATTAGTGTTCCACCGGTGTCTCTCCTTTGGCAGCGAGGTGCATTTTGGTAGACATTCAAGCAGCTTCTTGGGCAGGTATATTTTCAAATGTCCGTGTTCATCTACAAAAAAGAAAAGAGACAGAAAAAAAAAAGGAATATTTAACAGGGGCTTCATCCCTTATTGACTCGCATTATCAGTCTATCAGTCTCTCTGCTGCAAAATGCTGACGTAAAAAAAAAAAAAATGACAATCCCCTGACTGAATTAGGAAATTAATTTAAGCACAGAATATTGCATACATTTTATTTTGTGGTCGGCCAAATTATTTTACTGTGAAACGTATTCTACCAGGGGAGTTCAGCAGAAATTTTTCACTGTCAACTTGTAAAGGCTGTGTCTATTCATTATTTAGACACAATAAACACCCTTGAGTGATTTTATAGTGTATGGAGATTTAGTATGAGAATCAGTGCGCTCCACACCACGATGTGTATTATATTATTCAGGGAAATAACTGCAATTACCGGGCCCAATGCTTACATCATAATGCGTGTAGTTTGATCTATAATTTACATTTCACAATCAGTCCACAAGAATTATAAAATGGTAATGCTTAGAGACGCCCACTTGCATGAACGCTATCAAATGTTCACTTCATTCTTTTGCTACCCTCTTACTCAAACATGCAGATGGCTTAAGTGGGAACAAATTATATTTGTTTAGGAAGCGGGTGTGGGGGGGAAAAAGAAAAAATCTTAAATTTACACTATTATGAGGAATCTTATATTAATCCTTGGTGGTTTTTGTAATCACAACATGACACACAGGCTTGAGTTTCAATCATTTACACTACAAGTAGAGATAATTGAGCAAAAGATATTATCAGTGACAATTAGTTGAATGCAGAAGGATGCACAATGGGATGACAGGGGAACCTTTTTAAAATTGACGGTTCTACACAGCCAGGAAAAAATGTTTTTTTGTTGTTGTTTTTTTAAATCGGTGGAACATGACTGACTGTGAGGAAAACTAAATGGTTCATCCAAAAAAAAAAAAAAAAAAAAGTGGATTCAGATTTATGTCAGGCTGTGACACCGGAGAAATATTTTGGTATCAAGAAGGAGTATAAGACGAGGTTTTTCTTGTCTCGGTAGCTGCCAGAGAAGTTTGTATTATTCCTGTCTCCTGCATTAACCGAGAGTGAGCCTCTAATCTTTTTTTATACTACTACTATCACACCTCTAATGCATTTAAAGACTGTAACACTGCAAATCTCCGACGTGGAGTTAGTTAATCCAGGTAATGTTCCACCATGTGAAAACGGATCTATTATTCAGGTTTAATGTGTGTAAATTGAATGTAAATGAATTCACTAAAGGTAATGCAAAATGCCGCATGTGTCTGTAATGCAACGCAGCTTGGATATAATTCACGGAGGAAAACAAACATCATATACTGAGCTGCACTCTTTCACATTTATGTAACTATAGGTTAGAGGAAAATGGGCAAGTAAAAGCGAGAGAATATGAGTGCCGACGATGGGTCCCCGGGGTAGCAGATATCAGTGGTTGACTGGAGAGAGAAAAAACTTCAACTAAAGCAAAATAACACTTTAAAGCCAATAAAAATAATCCAGGAGAGCGCTTCATTATGAGGGTGCATCAAAGGATGCTGTAGTTTGTTTGCTGTATATCACAGGAAAAAGTGCCCATAAACCTCAACTTGGCTGATCCGTAGAGATGAAGCCAGTTTGGCGCCTTTGAGTGGAGCGCGTAAGGTGGAACGCCATAGCTCCCACAGGAACGCACTGGAGACGTGTAATATCTGCAGTACAATCCCATCCGTAACTACATTTCTACATGTAGACGCAGTTTTGGGGGGGGGGGTTTTGTTTTTTGTTTTGTTTTTTAATGCGAGGTATCTGTAATCACTCGCTTCGCCCAATTAGGAAACGCACGCGGCATCTGCTCCGAGGTGCCACCGGAGCGGTTTCTGCCGCCAAAACCGGAAAAAAAACAACTGAAGGGTCACAAGAGGTAGAAAAGAAAAGGGGGAGTTGTTTTTAATAAGTCGATGATTTATTATATAGCTGCGATGTAAACTCCTGCAGGAACGGAACAGGGAGAAAGAAGAAAAAAGAAAAAAAAAAAAAACAGTGGATTCACACTCAGGGGTCAGTACAAAGTCTTGGCCGGCTCCCATTTTTCACCGTGTACTGTGAAGATTTCCTGACAGACAGCAGTAGCAGCAGATACATATGGCGAAAGCCGGTCTCTGCACAGATTATTCAGGATTTAATGCTACCCTCTGGCACACCCTCCTATGACACCATCAACACCAGTCTCAAGTATGTTGAGGATTTTCTCGCTGAGGAAAGTTGAGATAGAGATCTACAGGAGCAGGATATGTCTACTCGATGTGCCAGCAGGCTAAAATATTTGGGGATGAGAACAGCACAGAGGCAGGAAGGAAAAAAACTTGACGAATGGAGTAAATCTCTCACTTGCTTTTAATCACTTCATAACCTTAAAATTACACTGGTCAATGCACAACATGTTTTTTCTCTCGCTTTTTTTTTTTTGGCGCAAAGCACTTTTGGCTGCACAACTCTGCCACGGATCCTTGAATTATGCAAAGTGCGTGTCAGCTCAGTATGCTGTGCACACGAAAAGGTGACACAACTGCAACATAACTGCATTTTACTCTCAAATGCCAGTCTTGTATTTTGTCAGCTAACAACCCCCCCCCCCCCCTGAGCAACAAAAGCAACCTATGTAAACCCCGCAGGACTAACAAGGTGTTAACTGGGTTTCTCTTAACCTTACATGGACACTTCTGTAATCAGGTTAACACCTAAATTGGAAAATGACTGGGTTACTAATGCAAGTGTACACATGCCGAATTTAAAAACACACAATGGGGCTTGTAAGATATCATCAAAGGAGTCCGCTGCGTAGTCAGATATTATCTTGTCTGCGATATTTCTTGGATACATTTACTTGACTCGTCACACGAGCAGTATTTTCATGGCTTCTACGTCGTACAGCACTTCAAATCTAAGGGACTCCTCGGATATTTCAGTCAGAAGTGTCCCTCCAGCACACTGCATCTGATATGGAACAAAAAAAAAAAAGAAGAGGAAAAAAAACAAAAAAACTGTGTTTTTTCTTTTTTAAAGTGCTGAGTTTCAGTATTTGATCGTCTATGCAATGTTCCTGACTGGCCAAGTCAGTCAGCTGACCTCAATCCAACCGAGCATGTGTTCCACTCGCTGAAGACCAGACTGAAGGCAAAAAAGCCCCCAAAACAAGCAAGAAATGAGTATGGCTGCGGCACAGGCTTGGCAGAGCATCGCGAGGGAACACGCCAAGTGTCTGTTGACGTCTATGGATCATGGATTTCAGACAGCCATTGACGGGTAGATTTGCAACCAAAATATTTAACAGTATATGTCTGCCGTTCCAAGTCACGGAGCAGAAACTGAAATATCTGAATTTTTAACTTGATGAATGCGCGGTGCCATTTAACAATGTTGTAATCAGGCCAGATATTCACGATTCAACCGTACAGACGGATTACATTGTGTTTCATTTATAATAATCCTTTTCTGGCATTCGTTCTGTTTCTTTCGGAATAATAACAGCACACTGATGACAATCATACATTACATTAGATTGTTGTGCTAAATATTGAGACAGGTGCTGCCGCTGCCGCTGCCGGGATGTTTTCCCTCCTTTGCTCTTACAAAGCATATCTGAAGGTAATTGTCCCTGAGCAAAACAATCAGTCCGTCATATTTAGTGTATTTTTGCTGTGAATAATACATTATATAGTATGACATGCATCTAATATCTTTCCACTGAGAAATGTATCCAATATAGAGATGTTTTAAGCTCGAAACAGTAAAACAGATGTGATTTTGGTCATCGTAATGCGTTTCATAAAGTATCACGCGTTAAGGGTGTTTTACACTGGCATTAAAGTGTAGAAATATCCCTATAACACTCAATTTCAATGAATTCCTTATAAAGAATTAATGACATTTAGACAAACCAAGAGGGGGCCGTGTGGATATTGATGCTTCCCGATACAATATGTGAGAAAAAAACAAAACAAAACAAAGTCTGTTAATTCCTAACGACACAAACAATGTGTGTACACTAACAGCGTGGAGCCATTGTAGTCAAGGTATGATCCATCTCAGACACGGGCGACTGTGTTTCTTTGAGGGGCAGGCAAAGCTGCTGTCCATGTTATGAGCAGAGTGCTTCGCTTTTAAATAAACCATGTGTTTCAGATGAGGCATGTCTTCTTCAGATGTTTCGCGTTGGCTCTCTGTAATCTGGGAGTCCTTGTCTAATTTGAAGGAGGTTTTGTTTTTACACCACTACGAGGCACTCAAAACAAACAATAGTGAACTCGACGTGTCTGAGGTTTCCTTTTTTTTTCTTTTCTTTTTTACAGCCTCGCGCGCTCATAACTCTAAACTGTTTTGTTCTTCCTGCTGCTGTTTATCCACAACTAATAATATTTTAGCGGCTGCACAAAACGTCGCCTTTCCACTGATGTGTGCACACCAACAAAGTATTGCTTACTAATTAAAGCTCTGTCCACCGTCGCATGGAAATCCACATATAGTTTGTGCATCAGCTGTAAACAGCCCCGAGGGAAATAGCAAGTTTACAGAATATGGACAAGCTCTTCCTAATCAAATTGTCGGATTTGATCAGTGCATAAACAACAAATTACCCACACACACTATAGCTCTGAAAATGTAAATGGAGCCTCTGTCTTTTTTTTTTTTCTCTTCAAACCAGAACTGATGAAAGCCTAAAAAAACTGCTCCGCTGTTTTACATTTCCTCCCTTGTAAGGTTTAATATTTATTTTGGAGTTTAAACAGCAGGCTTAATGAATGCCTGTGCATTAGCCAAGCGAGGGATACACAGGAAAACTACTATTTGGTTGTAAAACACTAAAGTGCAAGACAGGCTGATACTGGAGCTTGTTACATGAGAGGATGTGCCGAGCTGAGCTGGCACACTGGAGCCAATTACATTCCAGGTCTAAAAAGGCTAAACAAGGGGAGAAACGCCTTCGGTGCCGAGACGAGAGGTCCGCGGCTCTCGTGGCGCCACGGCGGGCCCCCGCGCACGCCAAAACGGCGGCGTTTCTGTGCACGCTGCTCCATAATTCACGTCGCCCCCTGCCCGAATGAGTATAAAGATATATTTTTTTCTGCGCGCTGATGTTTGGATTATCACTGATCCTGGCTGCTAAGCAAACACTTGGGCCGAATTTAGGGGTATCTGTCATGCTAGCTTGCTCCAGCCCCACCCTAGAGATGAGAGCGAGGGTCATGAGACTGGAAAGGCTGACAAAAACAAATCTTTAATCAATATCTGAGCCCTGAACGCAAAACCCTCTCTCTTCCGTCTCTGTCTGGGAGCGCTCTGGGAGTGACAGTTTTTCTTTTTAATCTGTGCCCACATTGTGGAGAAATTGCAAGCTAATGTTTTGGCTATAGATCATTCAACAAATCGCTGCTGGCGGTGCATATCCAAAGTAACTGTTTGAATGCAAACAGTTTCCACAAGAGTTCAGTGGCTAATGTGGCTCATGGATGTGAAGAGCGGCGCGAGTGCTTCCTCGCGTAAGCTATACCTGGGACACGTGGGAGGGCGAATCACACAAGAACAAACAGTCCTGCGAATAAACATTTGGCTCTCATCTGCGTCCAGTAAGGAGTGCTGTGAAACTAAATCAGGGCCGTGGCAATGTTTCTTATCGTTACGTTGGACGACGGCCATCCTCTGGCCAGGACCTAAAATGCCCCTTAGAGTGGAGCTCTGAAATCAGCCAAATGAGATTATTTCATCAGCAGGGGTGACAAAATGCCAAACCACAAGAAACAAATATACAACACTTTCATGGTTTGTTTTTTTTTGTTTTTTGTTTTTTTTTGGGGGGGGGGTTGTTTTTGCATGCGACGTGTTATAAAGGATTCTTCATTTGTCTGTTATTTGTACATCCCACATATAACTGACGGCATCTAAACTGACATAAACTCCTTTCATTTGACAACACAGGTGTCTTTTAAGGATGAAATGAGCGGCATCCAAACACTGATGCTCTTGTGTGTTGCGCCACTGGAAACCAGACAGTGATGTCTGCTCTCATAGCTTTTAAAGGAGCAACATACATTCTGATCACTGCACTGTTTATACAGACTGAGGAGGAAGGGGAAAAAAAAGGATCAGAGGCACTTATTATTGGAATCATTAGCAGAGGACTTCACTGTGTACAGAAAAAAAAACGTGCATGCACACCAAAAAAACAAAAGAGCATAGGTTTACAATAGCAGAAGTAGCAACGATAAGATATAACTGTCTTTTCATTTAAAAAATGTTTTAGCACTCTAAAGAAAGCATTGCATGGATTTACTTGCATGCAAACTATAGGCCTAATGATGAATGGAAAAGGAAAAAAAGAAAATCTATGGGATGTGACAATCTGTCGTTGGAGCGTGCACAATCTGTCATGCAGGCGGTGTAATGGCGGGATCTATAGGAGGCCAGGTGTCAAACCAGTACGTCGACGGGGTGGATCCGAAAGCTCGGCGCATGGCGTAAACTACCTCGACAAAAAGCAATGTGGCCACATGTGAAGCAGAGATGAACTCAGACAGCCGAGCGGAAGCGGTCAACTGCCGGCATGCTGTCAGCTGAAAGCAATCAATCCGGTTGCGAGACGTGAAAGAATGAGGAAATGGAAAGGGGGGAGTTTAACCTGCGGGTGTACGCTTCAGATTAGGACACTTCCCTGTTGCCGAGTCCCCACAAACATCAGCTGACATCATAAACTATCTGAGATCGAATTTCATGACTGGAAATGTAATCGGGTTTTTTTTTGTGTTTTGTTTTTTTAACAGAAAAAAAAATATCCATTATTTCATCCAGTTCACAAATATGAAAAACATGTTTTCCCTTCACGAAGTGTAAAAAAAAAAAAAAAAAAAAAAAAAATCACTTATTTCAAGAGGTTTACGTCACTGGGTGCTACAACAACTCCATTTAATTTGCATTGAACTTCAATACGTACATAATTGATTCCATACTGCGTCTATGAGGAGGACTGATGGTACTTGGCCACCAGTGAACACAACACTTGATTAGACCAAATGTCTATCGGCTGGTACTTGTGGGAGCTCCTGATCCGAGCTCTACAACAAACACAGGACAATTTAAACTGTGTCAGATTTCCCTGGCAGTAATGACAATGATTCCTATCGTTCAGGGGGCCGGTCTCCCTACAGCCTGATGGCTCTTGATGGGGACACGGGGAGGAGTACGTAGACTCAAAATAGCCATGTGTTAGTGTAGGACTGGGGAAACCAATTATCTTTATCATTTGGCTGCTAGCCTGTTCGATAACGCTCTTACATAGAGTGAAATTACTAGTCGCCCACAAGCGACAACAAAAAAAAAAAAAAGAGAGAGAGAGAAGTTACGGAACTTCACTGGAGCTTTTCCATATTACAAGACAAGCAAAAACAAAGAGAGGCTAACATGGCTTCTAGCGATAGCATCTAGGGTGAGTGTTTGACCTGAAAATCACACAACAGCTGTTGTTAAAGATACAAAAAGGTGGAGTTTTTCTCTCTCTCTCTCTCTCTCTCTTTTTCCCTCCCGCCGAGGACGACAGGAGGTGTCAGCGTGGCAGTGAGAGGTCTGCATTACACTAAAATCTCACTGGACAACATTTCTTATGCAACTGTGCCACGGCGAGACAAGAGGCAACATGTGCAGCGTGGCAGATTTCACTGTTTGCAATTACACTGTTCTCGTTCCCTCAATGGCTACACACTGGAAACACCACGTCTCTGTGTGGTTATAATAGCATGGTCTAATATGGCGTAATAAGGAAAGACTGTCAAAAAGTCAAACAGCTAAAAAAAAAAGAAAGAAAGAAAGAAAAAAAAAAAGAGCCTGGGCCTATTACTGGAAGTTCAACAAACATGCACACACGGTTAACTGCCTGCAACAAACTGAAAATGACTCTTTATGTGTTCTCAGCCCTCACCAAGCTCACCCATCCATAAAAATCCCATCTCAAGGAGAGCAGAGGTGAGGTCCCTCTCTCTCCCTCTCTCTCTCTCTCCTGTTCCCTTTCACTTTCTCCCTCTTGCTTACACATGCACACAAACAAAGCCCTCCTTTCTGTATCATAACTACTCTCACAATTACTCAGACGATTACTCAGATCAATGGACTACCTGCCTGTTTGAGCCTCGGTAACTCTGCTCCTACAAAAGCGTCCCCGGTATCCAGAAAAGAAAAAGGCTCCAGGCTGAACACATTAAAAACGGGGTTGTCTGACATGGGTGTGGGATACTGTAATATCATGCAATAACGTCTGTGGGGGGGGGGGGGGGGGGGAGCAAGACCGGCAAAACGTATTGTCAGTCACAGCTGTCACACATGAGGGGGTAACGCAAAAGTCTATCAACAATGTGGCTGTTACAGCCCGCATCCCAGTGTCATAGATCTGCGCGAGCAGTCCCCTGCCATTAAATCTCTCAAAACACGCTAAAAATACCAGAAAGAAATGCGGCGCAGCAGAGCTCTTCCAGTGGCAAGACACCGAGTGAAGAGACTAACAAGGGGTTGGGGGTGATTTTAGACTCTCTATTTAAATATGACAATACATGAGCACACTTAATTACCCAGTCTCTAGTCTAGATCAACAGAGTCTTCCAGCAGTGAGGAGACTGGTGTATTCATTAACAATGAAGGGGCTGAGAAACAATCTGCTTTAGAGGGAAGGGGGGGGGGGGGGGGCACTTTCTTTTTCTATTTCTTTTTTTTTCTTCTCAAAGCTACAGACGGAGGCTAAAACTCAGACACATTCTCTAAAGAGGAATGAAGGGAAAATCACCACAAATAAAGTCGAGACTTGACCTATATTTCTGACTGATTTGTTTTGGTGGTGACAGAAAATAGCACTTGTGCACAGACTCGTAAGAGCACTGAAGCAATTCCCAAAGAAGCCGCTTTTAACAAGTCATAAAAACCTCTGCTCTGATGTTGTGTTTGTCTTTGTTCTTTGCCCCCTGGTCGACACTCCTCATACTTCACCAGTGTAATGAGAGGGATGCAAAGGCGACAGGAAAATATATCTATATTAACTCATTTGAAGGCACAAAATATCACAGGGCGCTAATTTTCCGAGCAAGGCATGAATTTTTCATTCATACAAAAAGAAAATTTGGCAAGATTTCAGAGCTAAATTGTTAACTCGACTTGATACCCCCCACCACGCCGTCAATCACAGGCAGGTTTAGGGAAAGCAAAGAAAAAGGCAAGTACAGGGCCATAATTGATGGTTCAGAGCTTAAGCTTTCTCTCAGAGGGTCTGCTCAGGTCCTGATCCCCTGGCCTCAACCTGAAACAATCACTCTTAGTTAACGACAACACTTCAGCTATTGACAGCGTGATCCCGTAAAGCAGACACTTCAATCAACAGAGCAGCCGGAGGAGGTGTTGTGTTGGAGGGGGGGGAATAAAATAAATTAAAAAAAAAAAAAAAAGGAGGAGGAGGGGGGCATGGGGAAGAATGAAATCAAGAAGTAAATAAATGAATTGATGAATGAATAATAGATTGGCCAGCTAGTGGCCTCTCGGAGCAGCGATGCAGTATTAATAACTGACTCTTACTGTTCGTCTCTGTGTCATCACTGATACTCTTAGGTGGACCGTGGCCAGCATAACACACTGCTGATCTGTACATTCGATCCGGATTACGAACTTTCTTCAGTCCTTCAGGAGGCAAAGAGAAAAGTAGAGAAAATCGAGGAAAAGAAGCATTCTCCCAGTCTGTGATAACCAAGCAAAGTCCCCATGCAAGCAATATCAACAGAAACCAGACAGTATGATGAAATACATTTAAAACACACAGGAGCTGCGGGGGGAAGAAAAATACGATGCAAATAGTATTAACAATAATAAAGATAGTAAAGTGAATAAATCCCACTGAATTTTCCTGTCGTGTGGCTTTGAAACAGTAAAGTTCTCCGTGAACTGAATATTTGTGTCCTCACCGGAGAGAGAGAGAGAGAGGGAGGGGGGGAAGGGGGGGGTCTTAATAAGGGCGGCTGTCGCCCCGGCCTGCTTTGATACGGGTCAGTAACATTTCTTATTGTATCAATGGGCAAACTGGATGAATCAATACAATCAATCAGAGGAGGGCCGTTGCAAAGCAGTCGGTAAAGGTCTATTACACGCCAGCATTAGGAATGATACGTCTCAGCAAGCACAGACTGGACCGGCGTCCCATCCATCCATACCTCACTGATTCAATTAAAAGGGAAGGGAGGAAAAATGTAGCGCCTGATTCGACACAAAACTGCGAGAGAAAGTGGTCCGACATGATGTGGGGGGGAGGGGGAGGGGGGTTGTGAGGGGGGGTGAGGGGGTTAAATTCATCCTTCTTTACAAAACAGCAGAGAAATATTTATACCAATGCTGCACAAGCACTTTTGTGAGTTAATGGCTGACTGCGTGCTTACTTGATGTTTTGCTGGCGCTTCACCCTGAACTTTTGAGTGAAATGATAACATCGTGAAAGTTTTTTTTTTTTTTTTTTTCTTCAAACTGCACTCACTTCGAAAATAAAGGAGGAAAATTACTTCCTGCGTGGCAGACGCTCCAGACCTAATTTGCCACATTTTGCAGATCGATTTTTTGTTGATTGTTTCTTTGGTCACCAAAGTCTCAACTAAATTACCCTCGGATTTATCTTTAAACTCACCTGTGTGAGCGTTTGGCATCCACCGTCGTGAGATTTGCATTTATCAGATTTCGAATTAAAGGAAATATGCCATATCTACAGGATAAAAAAAAACCTGCCAGTATCGAGATGCAATTTTAGAGGGAAAATGCAAGCAAATTTAATGCAATTTTCTTTATAAATCTCCTCATACTAATTCCTCAGATTCCTCGCCTCAAGCACAGACTTAGTAGTGTGAGACTTTGCTCTTCATAAGACCACTGGCTGTAGTTTCATCCAGAGAAGTGTCGGTGTAAGACATATCAAGCCTGTCCTTTCACTGCCCTCCAGGCCTTGTACTTAAAGTAACGGACACAGAGAGCTTTTTATGAGTGTGAAGGGAAAAAAAATACCCCCAAGGGCCCGGACAATCAGTTAGACTGGAGAGAAATACCCCAGGATGTAAACATTACACCACAGAGTGAGACTGGGTCATGGCCCCTGGGTTTTAACACAAGATGCAACCCTCAGTTGTTGCGGACCATCATAAGACCTGCCAAACAGCTAAAAGCGACCAGAATTGCCCGCCTACCACAAGGACAAAAGGTCAGTGGCTGCTGAGCGATAAGGAGCACGTCACCTAGACACTGGAAAATATGAAGTGCGTCGTGTGAGCCGCGCTCTATAAAAGTGAGCAACTTAAAAGTGAGGGACAACTAAGTGCAGGAGCAAAGACTCATGACAGCTTCATGTACAAGCTTCAAGGTCTGGGTTTTGCATGAAACGACATTACATTTACATAAAGGTGTGAGGCACACTCTCACTCTTTCTCGCTCTCTCTCTGTCTCTCTCTCTCTCTCTCTACACTCCCCTTCCTCCTCCTCCTCCTCCTCCTCCTCCTCCTTTTTCCACTGACCGGCCTCACAGGAGCACTGAAAATAACTTGACCGGCTCAGCAATGGGACTTTCAAGTCAGGGTTTTCAGCGAGAGCTCGCCGCGTTGGAGAGGCATGGAGATTATCAACTACAGCGTATTTGTTAAGTTGGGCTATGTGGATGAATACATTAGGACTATACACCACAGTGAAGTCATTACTATCACAAACCAGATGTCTTCATTTTTTTTTTTTTTTGTCATGGCACAGACAGATCCCTCATAAGTGTGTGCTTCTGTAGCTCAATATCACCCCCTGGTGGGACTCGGTTTAGTGGTTGGCACACTGACATGCAAACAGCTCAAATCCCAGTGTTTTATCATTTCCCCTCATATGGACAGAGGGAATTTGAAACATTACAGTAATTCT
Organism: Blennius ocellaris; assembly: GCF_963422515.1. Taxonomy (NCBI): domain Eukaryota; kingdom Metazoa; phylum Chordata; class Actinopteri; order Blenniiformes; family Blenniidae; genus Blennius; species Blennius ocellaris. The sequence continues at coordinate 27,911,726 of NC_137654.1, forward strand.
ACATCAGAAAGAAATTGTGTTTGAGGTTACGGACATCAAAGTCTGACGGGGTGGGGGTGTGGGAGGGAGGGAGGGAGGGAGGGGGGGGGGGACTGTTTAATTTTGAAGCCTGCAACAAAACATTACAGGGAGAGCTGAGAAACAGCTGGAACTGACGATTTATGCAGAAATAGTTTTCCTCTCTTTCTCAATTTATGCAGCCAGTTTTAAAAGTGTGGGATGAGTGTTTCGCTGCATCCTAGGGCGCAACATAAATCAATAGCTCGGAAGAAAAAAAAACATGCATACACTGTATAAATGTCCCATCATTGCACTAAAGTATTCCTATTTCAATGAATTAAAACAGGAGACAGACAACACTGGCGTTTGCAGGAAAGGTAAGGGAGACAGTAAATATAGTAATGAAACAAGCAGACAATGAAATCAAGCTGAGGTATTTTAGCTTTGAATCTATTTTTTATTGTATGCAAATTACTTGAAGCAAACAGTTAATTGACTTATATCTGCTTCAAGTAAGAGCCTCTGCAACAACAAAAAAACCCAAACATGTCCTTATTCCTAATTCTTCATTTTCATGCAAAGCATTGTTTAATTACTCACCCAAAATTTCCATGGGCCTGCCTGAATGGGAACAGATCCCTCATGCATATGGGTTGCAATAAAATATCCCACTAGAAATGAAGTCTAATGCATTTCATTTCAAGTTAGCGAGCCGTAAGAAAGCAGCTGAGGAAGAAGGAGAGAAGAGAGGAGGGGGGGAAAAGTCATGATTTGGCTCCTATGTATAAAGTAGTGTAATGGGCAGGCTGCTGGAAATCCTACTCTCCATCCTTCTAACCCCCCCCCCCCCCCCCCCCCCCTTCTGTTTCCTCTGTGATGGCATTTCAAGTGCGATGGGGCAATTGAAAGCGGAGCAGGCATTTACAAACGTTTTGATGTCCGTGTCTCTCAATACAAATATAGGCCAAGTAGTGTCAATTGGCGTTTGGAAATCCTAATATTTTGGGATACATCACTTCGGGATCGTAAACAAAAAATAAATAAATAAATAAATAAAAGGCTCGCACTTCAATGAGGAGGAGAAGAGGGGTGGGGTGGGGGGGGTTGGGGGTGGGGGGGGTGGCGAGAAGCGCTCGAGCCCCGTTTTTAACAGAATAAGAAATAAATAAACTACACATTTTTTTTTTTTTTTTAACTGACAAGCCGTGATTATTATTACAATGCGGCCAAAACAAGCTGCTGCGGAAGCGGCGCGCGCTGACAGATAAACTAACACACGCGAGGCGCGTTAAAAAGCTGGGTAATAAGGGAAGAAGTTAGTCGATGCCAATGACATGTTGTCATTAACTTAGCCTTGTTGTTCACAACTTGAAAACGGCTCGTCTCTTCTCGACCACGATCCGCCGGAGCACAATACGCGGTGAACAACGGTTGTGCCCCCGGACCACGCTGGCCCGTTCATCCCCGTGATGAGCTTTGCACGTTGGGCTACGACGGGAATAGTAGCTGGCTAGAATACAAGCTAATATTAGCTGGCTAGGTGATCTCTCCACGTTTCAGCGGAGCCCGTTTTCCGACCGAAAAAAATAAATAAAAAAAATAAATAAATAAATAAAAAACCTCGCTCGTCCCCGCGCGAGCGGCGTCTCCGCACGGAGTTGCAACTGTTTTTTTTTTTTTTGTTTTTTTTTAGATTATTGGAGAAAATAAACACACACACAAGCACACGGCGGTCATACTAGTAAATTAATCCCATTATATTTCTCTTACCTTCCGGCTTGTTTTCGGCAGCCATTTCCCCTTCACGCGCAACATCCTCCTCCTCCTCACGACCGTGGGTACCACGCGCGTGCACGGCGAGGACAGCACGAGGAGGGACCGGAGGAGCACGCGGCGAGTCGGTCCGGCCGAGGAGAACTTACCATTGGCTGCGAGGCGGTGACTGACAGAGGGGCTCCGGGATGAGAAACAACACAGCTCCCCTCACCTTGGCACCGCCAGCCGACTGCTTTATTCTTTATTTAATTTTTTTTTTTTTTTAAACGCTGAATTTAAAACAGCTCGGAGACGCTGCTGCTCCCCATTGACGCCTTTTAAAACATAATGTCCATCCCTTTAGAAAAAAAAAAAAAAGAAAACTGACATTCAGAACTCGACGTTTCGCAACTTGGCTGCATAAATCATACATTATCAGATTGGAAATGATTCCTGCTAAAGTTGTTTTGTACACTGTCCTTCATTGTGGATACAAATCTTGTCAATATTAAGATAATAACCTGATTTGATTGATTTTTTTATTCATGCTTTAGTCAGTGATATGTGACCTCGTGGTGTCAAAACCTATTCATGTATGTTTTAGATGTCTTCTTGACTCAATACACTTCAATCTAATGATTATGTTTCACCATACTCTCAAGGAAGACCCAAAAGCAGCTCCTCACCTAATGAATGTATGAGTAATGGGCCATAAAGGTGTTAAACGCAACCAACCCATTTGTTTTAATGAGCCATTTGTATATATTTTACACAATCATCCAATATGATGTTAGTTTTGGTGTCCCTTAGTTTAACTGTAAAGCAGGGATGTCAGATTCCTTCTATCATATTGAGTTATGTGTACTAATAAAACGGTAGCATAATGACCTTTGAATGCAACATTTTGGACAACTCAAAAGACTGTGTGAATTGATTTATTATATTTTAAATATGAAAGAAATATAAGTGCAATTCTACATTTTTTTACATCTACTAAATATGGTGGCAGTTCCCCAAACCACACCCTTTTCTTATGTGTGCTACTCTTGGATGCTGGATTGGCCGGTTTAGCCATTTGTTGACCGCAGGCCGAATTTAGAGGTTCATTTCACCTTAGTGAACCACACTGAGTATCAGTTGTGGCTTGCTCAATGTCCATGACACATGCACTCAGCAACAATTGCAGCTTGACTTCATATTTTCTCATTTATTAAAACTAATTAGATTGTAAACAAGCTATTAAATGTTTCACTTGAAGTCTCCCCTCCTAAAGTTGATGGACAATTTGATTCCACGGGTGATAGTAATCGAGCCCATATACGGGTAAATTAACTGTTTAAAAGCCTCCATTAGGTTGTTTTTAATCGGATGCAAGGATGCTTATTTAATCTGATAGGAGATATGATCTGTTGAATGCAACAGCTGATGGCTGCAGAGGCATTATGCTCAACCACCACAGAGTGTGGTTGTATACCATAAACCTCCATTCTGCTTTATTTTTAGTTTTGCAAGCAGAATATGAGATGTCTTTTCCAAGGAGACAGAGGCGCATATAGCCTATTAAACACGAATGATAAAACATTTGAGAGATATCACACAGTAGTAACACTCCATCAATCAAGTGTCCAGATGTCAGTTTACATTTGAGTGCCTGCAGACTATTTTCTCCCCGCCGTGTCGACTTGTCTCAGTGATTTCGGATTGTGGCACCATAATGCTGAAGACTGAAGGGATGTCCGGGAGATGTGGATCCCATCTCTTGTGCAATTACTGGAGACTGTTGGTCCAGTTCATGAAAACAGTTCTTGTCTGAGTTGGGGGATGAGGCCATGTCCACACAGTCAGTGCTTTAGAACTCTGCCTGTACCTAGACATTCAGACACTATCAGTTTGGCGCAATCACTTGACGATATGTTAAATGGCCCCGGGCAATCTGATCATTGTGCTTAATCGCGTCGGCTCTGGCACTTTAGGACCGGCTGCACTGCTGCTGACCGTCAGTGCTGAAAGGCAGTGTATAGTTTGAGGTGGTGGTGCTGAAAGAACAGCTCCCCTGCCGCCTGCTGCAAGTGCGCCCTGTGCAGTCAACGGCCTGTTGTTATTGCGAAGACAGTAATAATAAACTAATGAAAGACCTAATGTATTGAGGTGATTTTTCTCGCCCCTCCCTCGCCTTAATTGCTTCGAGCTGGATATGATATGCAGACAACATCCCTTTAGAATTAAGGCTTACACGTGCTTCTCTATTATAAGCTCAGTATGGGGCTTATTCATTCCCCTACAATTTAAAATGTATATCCAAACACGCCTAATATGTTTTCCCCCAAGATTATACACCCTCGCTATGTTGTCATTTGCAAGAAAAAATGCATTTAATGAACGCTGAAAGTAATTGAAGGTTTCAAAACATCTTGCCAAAGGACCACAGTTGAAGATTTGCCAACTGGCTCAGACTTGTGCATTCAAATAAATGTTGATTAATGTGTGCTGTCTTTATAAATAAATCAAGTGAAATTAAATGAATGGAATTATTAAAAACAAAAAAAAAGAAAAAGAAAAAAAAAGTACCGGTCTTTAGCTGCAGCAGTGTTGGTACCTCTGGGTTTTTATTATCCTTTTAGAAACACATTGGTGGAGTATAGCTACACTATTTGTTAAAAAGTCCTCAAAAACAATGAATTATAGAAATTTTAATTAACTTTATTGAGTATATGTGTAGCGTTGCGGAGCGATGCGTCCTCCCCGGACAGGAGGGGGCAGCAGAGAGCTCGTTCACACACGTTAACGCCACGAGGAAGAGATGACCGGGTGTAAACATGGCGTCTGCCTTGGACGATGATGATATCAGCAGTGATGATTACTATTCCCTGCTTAATGTCAGGAGAGAGGTACAATGCGTGGCCGCGCTTCGAATTAGTGTCTGTGCGCATGTGTTTGTCAGTCATCCCATCAACTTTCCCCGCTTGAAACGCAGCGGCCGCCGGTATAATGTACTGTGACGTTAGCTATGGGGCTAGCCTGTGACCCTCGACTTTGGTTCAGGTGCTGTGACTCCTCTGGAAAAAAAAAAAACCAAAACATGAATGACAGCGTGCAGATCGTGGCTCCGCGGCTCTGCCGACATCAGCTGTCCTTCATAAACCTGGGATTGAGTTGGGTGTGATCGTGTCGCAGACCGGGGATCGATGAGAAAATGTGGTTTTTTTCCCCACTTTCGGTTGGATCGCATGGTCTGTGAGAGGTTGCTAACGAGCTAATGCTAAAAAGTAACGTCGGCTCCATGGAGCAACAGGGGGGTGTTTTTGATTACAGTTTGTGAGGATTTTAGACTTTTTGGTTATTTGCAGCAGCAGTTGCGTTGGTCCGTACACGACCTATTATTTCTCAGCAAAAGGTATGCGTGTCATATGGATAGGCAGGGCTAAATATACTGCTGCCTATATTTACTTTTCACTTGCATACAGTCAGATCTTCTGAAGGTACAGTATACATATCTTCTTTTAAGCGGTAAGGCTGTTGGTGACTTCTTGACAGTGATATAAAAGGATTTGGTTTGACAGTAAACTATCCTGCTGTATTATGAATATTATATCCTAACTATGATGATTGACAGTGTGTATGAATGAATTTCAAGCCTTAATATGCAAATTCCAAGGACTTTTTTTTATTTTTAATTAACTGCAACTCTACAAAAGTAGTAGTACTCGATGCTTAACGTGACGAAGTCTGACATGATCCACAAGCTGTACAGTCACAACAGGGGGGGGATAATTTCTCGGACCACTTTTTCTACTTTTACACCTTATGTCAACATTATCAAATCCCACAGTCCTGCATGTTATCCGTGTCTTCCTAACGTAACATCTGCAATCTGTTTTTAATGTGTAGCTCACTGTCAAACTTTCTCCACCTTCAGTCGATTCAGTGTGTTGGAACAGCATTCATACAAACGGCCCTGCAAAATCAGTATCACTTCCAGTTAACTAGGAAAGGGTTTGCTGCTTTGTGACCATGAGAAAAAGGTGGTGCTGAATTCTGTCGGGAAGAAATGATAGCAGAGGGTATATTTTTACTTGTGTAAAAGAAGTTGGTTTTGCTGCTTTTAGCAGCATTTCTGCTCGAATAAAGCCTGCATACTCTTGCTACAATATTATATCTTGGCATACTTATCATTATCCATTTTGTACTGATTGACAGAGTAACTTTTGAAAGTGCTACACTCATGCCAGCTGGAGTTTCTGGGTTGTAGATTAACCCTCCCGCTCACTGGTTCTACTACCTGCTGCTGTTTGTATCTGATAAAGATGCTTGAACTGAGTTCATCCAGTGGTCAGAGGAATCTGAATCCAGTGCATTTTTACTCAGTAATTATTATGTACATTATGTATACTACTTTATTTTAATCTTGGTCATGTTTAATATAAGTGTCCCGCATTGCAGTGTTATTTTTATACATAATTAAAAATGCAGTAAAGCAGCATCGTTCCTCGTTCTGCAGCATCAGCAGTCCTGGTCAGGGAGTACCGTACTTGTTTTTATGGTGGGGCTGTGGTAAATTTCATTCCTGTGCTCCAGGCCACACATGATGAGCTGAAGGCGGCGTACAGGCGACTGTGCATGCTGTACCATCCAGATAAACACCGGGATCCTGAACTGAAGACACAAGCGGAGCAGCTTTTTAACCTCGTGCACGAAGCTTATGAAGGTACGAAACAAAACCACGATTTGATCATTCACTGACGTTTTAATCTAAATATCCTGCCATCTGCTTGAATGTATTTTGAGAAAAAAATTCATTTCCCCACTGTAGTATCATATGGAGCTTTATGTTTCTTTCTAGTGCTGAGTGATCCACAGGCTCGAGCGATCTACGATATCTATGGCAAGCGAGGACTTGATGTTGATGGATGGGAGGTGAGACTGCGAAAGTCTATAGTGGTCAATTATTGTTCCTCTGGGCCTCCAAATACAGTCAAATATATCTTATTTATTCATATATACACTTTGATATGATTCCTGGAAAATCTTAGTGGGAGCAGCTACATGATTGTCTGGCTTACCTCATACATTTTTTAAAAACTCATGTTGAATTGATTGTGAATGTCATATGTGTTGTACGCCAAATGCAAACGTGCAAATACCATTCAACTAAAAGAAATGTACTTTAAAAAAAAAAAAACGACTGATTTGTGTTGGCGAATTCAAACTTTGAGAATGATTGCAATCAAAAAAACAGGCTGATCTCCAGGCATCCATAATTTATCAGTGGTATGTTAGCTTTAGCAAAGCGTCGGTGATAGCTTTTAAGTGGAACAAAGATTTGCAGCAGATGTTTTTAACGTCCTTCTGTTAGAATCTATTGTTTTGTATAAACACCTATAAACATCTGTTCGTAGGAAGAAAAAAAAAAAAAGTCTTCATCTGCAGAATGTGAAGCAGCCAAATCAGTGTTGGCTTTGTACTCACAACATGTCTTCCTCCTGCAGGTGGTGGAGAGGAAGAGGACCCCTGCTGAGATCCGAGAAGAGTACGAGCGGCTTCAGGTCGAGCGAGAGGAGAGAAGGCTTCAGCAGAGGACGAACCCAAAGGTTTGTTTACAGGAAGATAACCGGACTCGTACTTAACTGAGCACAATGTAGGTATCGTGATTCCAGTGCAAAATATTCCCAGTGCTTCAATTTTTCAAAGTTTCATGACCGGTTTTGTCATATTAATATTAGTCCTTTCATAGACAGGAGTTGGTTTTCTCAGATTTTGTCCAGTCGACTCAATTCATCACAAATTAAGTCGTTAAAATGCGATAGAAAAAAGTGAAATGCTGTGGCTAATTCAATCTTGATTTATCTTTCAGGGGACAATCAGTGTGGGAATTGACGCCACAGACCTGTTTGACCGATATGAAGAAGACTACGAGGATGTGGTCGGAGGCGGCGTTCCACACGTGGAAATCAACAGGATGCACATATCGCAGTCCATAGAGGTGACGAGTTTCGAAGCAATGTTTTGCCTGTGACGTTTCGGGTTGAAGGGACGCCAAGTCTGCGATCGCTCTCGGCGGAGGACGCTTGATTTGATTTGCGTCAAATACTCTTTGCTTCAGGCTCCTCTTACCACAAAAGACACAGCCATTTTGTCTGGCTCCCTGTCAACACACAATGGAAACGGAGGTGGCACCATTAACTTGGCCTTGAGAAGAGTCACCTCAGCGAAGGGGTGGGGCGAGGTATGCTGCGTTCTCACCGAGCACCACATATACACACTCTGCAACGAGACTGTAAAGTGGCACACTTTTATTGTTTCTCCCACAAAACAGCTGTCCTTGTTTTTAAATGCGCAGACATCTTTTTTTTTTTTTTCAAAAAAGGTGTGAAAGGCTCTCTGTTATTTGTGTTCATGCAGATAGAAGTTGGAGCTGGAGACACTCATGGACCTCTCTTTGGAATGAAGATATTCCGCAACCTAACGTCACGATGGTAAAAAAAAAAAAAAAGCCTATAAAGCGATGCGTCGTGTCTTCGCAGTCACACAAACAGATGTGTCTGTCTTCCACCTCAGCTTCCTGACTGCTCAGTGTGGGCTGCAGTTCTCTTCTCGGGGCGTGCGCCCCGGGGTGACCACGGTGCTGGCTCGCCATTTAGACAAGAACACTATGGGCTACCTGCAGTGGCGCTGGGGGATCCAGTCCTCCATGAACACCAGCGTCGTGAGGGACACCAAGAGCAGCCACTTCACCTTCGCAATGCAGGTTATATTCAGCTTTATTTTATTTTATTTATTTAGCCAGGCTGCAATTTAAATCAACAAGCTTGTCAGTGGTTCTGCCAAAAATGATTATTTACTTCTTTTTTTTTTTTTTTTTGTCTCTGCAGCTTGGCATTCCTCACACTTTTATGATGATGAGCTACCAGTACAAGTTCCAGGATGACGATCAGACCAAGATCAAGGGCTCCGTAAAGTATGGCGTCAAAAGTTTAATATGTGTTATCTACAGGATGTTCTCTTGAATTTACATTATATAACAGTTGTAGATCACGTTGACGTTTGCTCAGTATCAATCTAAACAAAGATTCGTTTCGTTTTTGCGGTTGGAAGATGTTTTGGGTTTGTTTTTTTTGCGGGATCCATGCATCCTCGTTTTATCCAACTTAGTGAAAGTGGGATACAGCCTATCAATCACAGTGCAAACACAGAGAGACAAACCACACACTCACATTCCAACTACGGACAGTTTGTTGTCAACGATTGTGCTCAAATGTGTGACTTTTGGACTTGTGGGAGAAAATCAGAGGACTCAAAGAAAACTAACTCATACATGTAAACTACACAGAAAGGCTGATAATGTGATAAAGTTCCGATATGATCATATTCAATTATAACCATTTTGAGGGCTAAATTACAGCAACTACTGTATTTCTTCCGACCCACTTTTCCGAATTACATTACCAGACTGCTGATGTTTGTCTCACACTCACACATCCGGGTCATTTAGAAGTAACGTTTAATCTAAAAAGTATGTCATGTACTCACCATTGCGCCAATATGCAGCTATCTAATTGTGTCAGTATTTTGTGAGCATATCAAAAAAGTGTGAAAACATGTGCAAGTTACTTTTTTTTTTTTTTACAGCAGTATAGCTCAGACAGTTAAAGACTAAACCAGTTTGAAAGAATCAACAATTTGACGTGTATTATGCCGTTCTTGTTAGGATTGAAAAGTAGTGAAGCTTTGGCTTTTTGTTTTTTTTTGTTTTTTTCTCTTCCAGATCAGGTTTCTTTGGGACTGTGGTAGAGTACGGTGCCGAGAGGAAGATCAGTCGACACAGTGTCCTGGGGGCCACCGTCAGCGTGGGAGTGCCCCAAGGTGTTTCCCTGAAGATCAAGTAAGCGCGGCTCCTCGCTCCACCGTGATGCTTCCGGAGGCTTTTCAGCACGGTGCTTGTTGCCACGGCGCCCATAGGAATGAAAGACGTAACACCGCGCCAGCCCGATGAAATTAATTTTCTACGCTTGCGTCTGAATCGGGGCCTTGGCTTCGAGCACATACCCCCTTCCTGGGATAAGATTTTCAAAGCATGTGTACACACAAGTTGTTTAGTTTTTTTTTTTTTTCTTAATTTCAGACACATTTAGATGTCTGAAAATAAATATTTCACAGAAATTTGCCATCTTCAAAACAAACGGCTCAGTGTCATCCCGAGCTGAGAAATGACTTGCGTTTTTCACTCGGCCGCCTTTTCAGCTTTTAGCCACAGATGGCAATAATAAAACCGACTCTCTCTCGCCTGCAGACTAAACAGAGCCAGCCAGACGTATTTCTTCCCTATACACCTGACTGACCAGCTCCTGCCTAGCGCGGTGTTTTACGCCACAGTCGGACCGCTGGTTTTCTACCTCGCCATCCGGCAGCTTATTATTCGGCCCTACGTGCGGGCCCAGAAGGAACAGTAAGAAACTCTTCACTCCACGTCGGGTTGTTTCATGCAAACGATGTTATGGGAAGGAGCACCACATGTATTATTATGGCTCGGCTTTTTTACGAGCTCATTTTATTCCTCCCATTTATCTTTTAACCCAACAGAGACCTGGAGAAGCAAAGGGAGAGCTCGGCCTCTAATATCGCCCGGAAGAAACAGGAGGCGGAATCTGCTGTGAGTATTTTTTTTTGCAGGCTTATGTGAATCTGCAGCGCCAGACCTGCAGCCGGGGGTTCAGCGTTCGATTGGAAGACGCGGGTTTCCGTGTCAAACTATTAAGAAATATTAGTCTCACCAAAACAGTTAAATGAAGGGCAGAGATGGGATTAGATCAGATGGAAAGCATTAGAAGAAAGAAAAAATTCATTAGTATAATCCATATGATGTGAAATCTCACTGTTTGTATCCTCCTCTGTGTGTCTTTCATCTCCAAAGGTCTTGCTCATGCAGGAGTCTGTGCGCAGGATTATCGAGGCTGAGGAGTCCCGAATGGGTAAGAGCAGTAATATTTTAAGGCGCGAGCTTATCCTGGGAAAATAATGTTTTCTTAAGCAGGTTGTTAAACTACAGTATTTTAATTCCCGTCGACTCGGAGCTGTTTTTCATACATTTTTGGGTGAAATCTATTGATGTCTGAAGTGTAATTTCGCACACACACACACACACCGTGCTGTTTTTTTGCTCCGCGAAACAAAACTTCTCCGCTTCACTACTTTCAAAATCCCACCTCAGACATCAAAAGAAGAAGAAGAAAAAAAAAAACACTGCAGTGATCTTCTTCAGCAGTTTATTGAAATCCAACTGGGTTGTGTTGCCTTTCCTTTGTAGTATGAAGAAATTCACCCTGAACGCTAAGACGCAGTCACATGGCGACGGTTTTGTCAATCGGCTCAACCTGTTTGACATGAAGGCCAATCAGTCTTGATTTGTTGGGATTCTAAACACCAAGATCATCGTCCAATTCAGCCACTGGCTTAATCCCACGTGGCTCTAAACTGTAACCGTAAGCTCCGACCCCGATCTCGCAATCCGATGTAATGTTGACGTGAACTCTGACTGGATCACAACCGGTATAACCCCAAATCACCTCATCGTATTTCCAGCCTAATCAGATAGAAGCGTTTACACGACCCACTTCTAATCGGATTACCCGTGGCCCGCGCTAGCGCAGCCGCGAGCTACGCTCCGGAGGCGTCTCGTCGAAATGGCGGTCGCCCATCCAAGCGGGGTTAAAACGGTTAATAGAGAAGTACTGTACATTTCATTGGGTTTTTAATGATCCTCCGGCGTTCTTTTTAACCGGTGATAATTGGAGGCTTTTAGTTTCCGCTTGATGAGCGGAGTAACAAAAAGCTCTCAGCAGACAGTGTAATTTTCACCTGAGGGAGTTTGGCATGTGATAATTGGCGTATGACACCTGTCACCGTAGAAGCGGCTTTGATTTTAGTGGCATCAGAGGTCCCCTTGACTTTGCACTTATGAAGTAACAGTTAATAAGCGACTGACACGCAGCTGCTCTGCTCTATTTTAATGGACGGCACTCTGTGAAATGGTTACTGTATTGTTTATGCAGCTTGTGATTAAAATAAATTATGCTGTCTTTTTGTTGCATACTTGCTGAGTGATTTTTATTTTTTTTGGGGAGGGGGCTGCACAAGTGTTGTTAAGTGGTGTCATTAAAACTCTAGGGCCGCAAGTTGTTGGCAAGCTGGAAAAAAAACAATTCGAAAACAGTTTATCTGCCATCTTTGCATTTCTGAACTCCGAAGCTCCTAAATCAAACCAAACAGGCAGCTCTGTTGACAAATTTGCATCATAAAACACTTTGTATTAACATACTGCAATGTCACTGCCGCTATCCTCGCTCAGGGCTCATCATCCTCAACGCCTGGTACGGCAAGTTTGTGACGGACAACAGCAGGAGACACGAGAGGGCAAAGGTCATCGACGTCACCGTGCCTCTTCAGTGTCTGGTGAAAGACTCAAAGCTCATCCTGACTGAGGCCACCAAGGTAATTATGTCAAATCTTTATCAGGCAAGCGACCCTATTTCACAACTATTGCATTTCTTCTTCAAACTCCAAAACTAATGATTGTGAGTTAGTTGATTTTTTTTTTTTACTTATTATTTATGCACACTGTGAACAAAAAAACTGAGTTACATTATGTAATTTGTCAGTCATGTACCCAATGCATCCTTAAGGTTTTATTTAGACAGTTTTTTGTGTGTGTGTGTGTCTGTGTAATTTACACATCATTATGTTGTACACCAGTACTCGGGGTATTAAATGTGGTAAAAACATTCCATTTGGAGACATTTTTAAGAAATAACATAAAACTGCGTGCCAACATTTGATCAAATACAATTCTTAATAGTTTTTTAAGCCACTACAACATGTAAAAACATCTATAACAATGAGGTCGTAAGATTTAAAAAAGAATTTATCAGTGGCCTCCAAAAGGCTTTTTTCCCCAACGTCTCCTGAACATACGTCTTTTTTTACTTTACCCTCTTCCTCGACATGATCGCCTGTTTGTAATTCCGCTCTGACCACTGCGTTACGCACAGCAGAGCTCCGCCCTGACACTAAGTTGACCGAGAGCACATGTCGGAGACCGTGGTGACGGTCGTAGCGTTCGACCTCCCGCTGGCTGCACCACTGCATATCCAGAAACACACACAATCTGAAGTGTTTCTGTTGGACTTGTAAACTCGGGGAAAACTCAATAACCGTATTTTTTTTCTCTCTCAATCCAAAACAGGCTGTAAGATTATTTTAATGTCTATAATTGCTATACAGTGTGATTCATTTGTGTTGTGTAAACGTTGAATGAATAGTAAGAAACTTGTGTCCTCAACATTTTGCGGGGCGATGATTCAGCCGGCTGCTGCTGTGTGACTTGATGTTGTCTCCCCAGTCGGGGCTCCCTGGCTTTTACGACCCCTGCGTGGGGGAGGAGAAGAGCCTGAAGGTGCTGTATCAGTTCCGTGGAGTCATGCATCAAGTCCTGTCAGGAGACGCCGAACCGCTCAGGATACCAAAGCAATGTAAGAGGCTTGGACGGGGCCCCGTGTGGCTCGCATGTTGCGGGAACATCTTACTCTTAGACCCCAGCTTTTTGTAGATGCGGTCCAGAGTCGCACATTGCAGGATATTTCCTCCCCACATTAACGAAAGCTCTGACTTCTCTGTTCTTGCCTCCACTGCACAGCTCACAGGATCGACGCAGACACATAGAAGCTCGCCTGCTGACCAAATTAGAAAAAGGAAAAAGAAAAAGGACTCGTCTCTCGACTGTTTGACAGAAGATGGATAAACCTCCATTTTAGATACGACTTGGATTTCAGTCCTCGTTACTCAGAAAATGTGCATTTACCTTCTTTTTTTTTTTTTTTTTTTCATCTTTGTATTCATCTAAATATGCAGAGTGGAGTCAAAGCATCACAGACTGGATCGATCTGAACCAGGATTTATGGACATGGTTGTGGCCTGCTTAAAATTCTAATGTGACATCAAAATCAATGGCGACCATCGCAATTCCCAGGTCTCCTCGCCTCATCGGTACCCATTTATTTTTGGTATGGCTTGTAACATATGACAGAGTCCTATGTACCGACTGTACGGGAAAAAAAACAAACTGCAGTGCCTATGTGAAATAAGATGAATGCACCTCTGACTATTTGCCATATTATTAAAAGTTGTCTCTCATGTTGCGCAACTATTTTGACACTTTTGTTTAAACTGGGTTGCAGTTTCTCCTCCCTGAAGTTCCCACATGCAGATTTACATAGAAATGACATCCGTGTTAATGATTTTATGATTATTTTAAGCGACGACATGCAAATCTACACAAACCACACTATTAAAGCTTGTTATGCTGATTATTTCGGTTAAACCAAAATACTTGAGTTTTGTCTGGAGGCCTGCCACATCTTTTTCATGCAGAAAAGGGGAGGAGTAAAGCATGACAAAGTGAATGTTGTGGATGATGCAGTCGACGGAAGAAAGGACTTATCGACATGAACAAAGTGGAATCGGCACAGCAATGACTGATTGCCACAGGGACAAACTGTAGATAGAAAATGTCACTTAACAGTAACAAGAAAAAAGTTTGATTAGAATGTAATTAAACAAAAGAACAAAAGTGAAGCCCGGGGCTGCTCAGCGGATGAATGATTCATAATGAGCATCCTTGCTTCATGGAGAGAATTTCCTCAGGTCAAGTCCAGGTTGTTGTCTGGAGTTTGCATGTTCTGCTCATTTGCTCAAGCTACTCCAGACTAATACTTAAAAGTGGAATTGTTTAAATTGGTGGAGATTTTAAAGAAGTATAGGCTGAAGAATTAAAAAGTCAAAAAATAATATAATTATAACATTTTTGGCCCCGTCCTCAGATATTTTGCAACAATTTGAATAAGCTTTGCTCAACAATCCCTTTTCTATTTTTCTATTACCATGCCAGTTTTGAGGTAAATTGGAATTACCCTCTAAGACTAGTTCACTCTAGAAAATTCAATTTGGCACAAAATTGGTGAAAATCCAATATATATTTCAAAATAGCAGACTTCCTGTTGAGTTTTTAGTGTGTGAGATGTTTTTGGGTGTGACATATATGTGCCAATTTACGTAGCTTTGGATGAAACGGGCTTCTTGGGCTACCTCTTGGGCTAATTTTGCAGGTGGCGCTGTTGAGCCAATTTGCCAGTCATGTATAAATCCCCTAAATTATCACATTTCTTTTCCAGGCCTGATGAGTGTCGCAAAAAGTTTTGTACGTTTAGGCCCTCTCAAAAATGCATTAAGTAGTGTCCTCCGGCACTTTCAGTACCTTTAATTCTATGTGATTTCTGTCTTTGATTTAATCTGTGAGAACTTTGGTTTATTTGTTATTTTTCAAGGAATGCCTTTTACTCATGTATTGTCATATATCTGACTTGTTGCTTCTCGGATCTCACGAAAGCTTCCCACTTCTCCAGTGAATAGTTTTCAGTTTCACATTTCACGTTTTTCCAGTCTTCCAATTTTCCGAGCTGATCCTGAACGCACCACGACACATTTGACCTGGCGTGTTCGTCTTGGGGTTGGGCGATGGTGTGATGCGTTCAGGGACGGTCTGGTTCGGTGTTTGTTTACCACCGGATAACACACTCCTATTTCCTGTGAGGGCACTTTCTAGCGTCTTGCTCGTTGTTTTTTTTTGCACCATTAAAAAGTTCCCGAGTTAACGAAACGAAACGAGAAAAGGATTTTTTTTTTTTTTTTTAAAGACGTATTTGGATGCAGTGGATGGTTGCGTTTCGGACTTTATTATGAGAAAAGAGGCGCAGCCGGGTTGACGAGACAAGCTGAGGAAAGTATGGGAATCTTTGGTCGCATGTTTACATTTGAAACGAGGTATCGTCTCTTTATGCGCCAAAGTTTTGGACTGCACTTTCCGCGTCTTGTGTTGTTTCGGAGAGGAAAGCTATTATGGGCGTAACTCACAGCAGGAGACCAGCAGCAGGACCACCACCAGCCTGTCTCTTAAACCAGAATGTGAGTCACCTCGAATGAACTCCTTATGTTTAAACAAAACTGTCTTGGTGCTTTTTGAAGACGATTCAGACTTGGAGTGAGAAAAAAAAAAAAAAAACACCTGATCGATCAAGTTTACCACAGATCAATCAATACCACACTATATCAGCATCTATGGCCCCATGATGACAGTGATGGTAGTTTTAAAATGTGTCCATCAAAACAAAAGATTTTAAATACCTTGCCAAAAAAAATGCGTTGCGTATCAATTAAGTTAATGAATACCTTCATTCGCACTCTTTTAAAGAATTAAGTTGATACTTTCACTCTTTTCAAAGTCTATTTTTCTTTATTTCTCAACTATCGACTAATATTGAAGTAAATCATGTGAGTATACTTTTGCCAACTCAGCTTCTTTGACTCGGAGGGAATTGCTTGAGTGCCGAACACTTTACTTTAAAGCATTTAAAATTATGATTAAAAAAAAAAATTCTCATATTGAAGTTATTCTGGGGTCATTAATACACCACACTGCCCAGAGCGCCACAGTTTAATTTTAAGTTTCCCGGATGTTTCTTACTGGAAGAGCTTCTATTTTGTTGTTGTTGCTGTAATAAACAAAATGGACAAACAAGAGGGAAAGTGGAAAGTATTGGACTTTGTTTCCTAATTTTTCTTTTACAAAAAAATTACAAATCAACAGACTTATTATCAGACTGAAATTAAATTCTCTGTGTACCATCCCAGCCTGAAGTGTTTTCACGGTTCAGAATGTTTCAGACAGAACTCCTCTGGTAAATAAAGTGAAAGAAATAAAAGACACTTAAATAAAAGTATTTATATCAACTCAGAAATTGAGTTTTCATTGAAGTTATGATTAGAAACAGGTTTCGGGTTCATTTAATCAGTAACGGTGTCCTTTAATTTCAAGCCTACATATTTTACCAAGCTATTGATAGTGGAAATCCAAAAAGTAAAGATTTGACATTTTTTGAGCAATATTTATTTTTGCTGTCTCTCAGAAACCAAAATGCATCCCAGTGTACACATTATTGTTGAGTTGTGTTTTTTTTTTTGCATCATGTAACCTCTTGTTCTTCTCCTCCTTCTTCCTCCACTAAAGATTTTAGAAGAAATCTTCCTCAACATTCCCCACCGTCAAGTGGTTTGTGTATGTCGGTTGGTGTGCCGGCGATGGAGGGACGTGGCTGACACCGAGTCTTTGTGGAGGGAGAGATGTAGAAGAGAGCGATATCGCCTCCGTGACGCCACCGGAGTACCGCCGGACTGGAGGACTTTTTACTTTTTGTGCAAAAACAGAAGAAACCTTCTGAAGAATCCCAGTGGAGAAGGTGAGACGCGACGTGCACGAGTTGAATTAACGTTGTTTTCCCTGCGTCACAAAGCCTCGTGTTTGTACTTGTAGATAAACTGAAGGGCTGGCTGATGTTGGAGAGAGGCCGTAACAAGTGGATCGTAAAAGGACTTAGACAGCCACATCCAAACCAGAAAGTCCAGACAAACTTTGCAACCTCTTATGGGTGAGCGTTCGCAGAGCGGTCGTCCAGAAAATCAACGGCAATTACAATTATACAGCGTATGCAAACGATGTAGTAACGACCCTCGGACCCTGTGTGATGAGTGCAGGATGTGCAGGAAGGCGCAGCTGATTGATCTGGGGAAGGAAGGTTACGGCGGCGCGTTTATGGACGAGTTCCAGCCGGACATCAAAGTAACCGATTGGTGAGAATGCCCCACCTACACTTTCAGTGCTCATTAATTATTTACTTGGCAGAAACACCCGAATCAGTAATGAACAGAACAAAAAAAAATAATAAAATGGACGTGATATAGTAACTTCCCACGGAAACACCTGCTTGTTACAATATTGTTAGCATTCAATGAGGCAGCCTGAGAAAGTTTTGTATCTTGTGTTCAAATGTGAGAAATAAAGTGTGCATGTCTGGGTTATGGAAGGTACTCGGCACTGTGGGACCTCGGGAGTGAATATACCATCTGCGTGGAGCTGCTTAATGAAAGAAAGGAGGTTGTTGCCGGGTTTACTCCTGACCCTATTGTCTCTGAACGATTGGATTATCAGGGTTGGAATCAGGTGTGTACAAAGTTCGAATCGTAATGAAGTGCTGACGGAGGAGTTTCTTGCGCCCTGAGCATAACTCCGGACTTGTGATGTTTGCTATTTTAGCTGATCCACGTATTCCGGGGCTACGGTCCGGGAGTCAGGTACATCCATTTCATCCACGGTGGCAAGGTCAGACGTTTCTGGGACGAATATTGTGGGATTCATATCGCAGACAGCCGCGTCGAGCTGTTTCCCACTGGAGACTCGTAGCCCTTCGGGACGAATCCAACGTCTTGATCTGTGGTCATTATGCACGTTATCACACATGTTTAAGTACCTTTATTCAAGGGAAACGTTATTGTCTTAATTGTTACTGAATGTAATGAATGATTTGATACCAAGTTGTGATTTTCTGACTGAACCAACAAAACCGACTGTTTATTCTGGTTCTAGCCAAATTGAGTATAAATGTGATTTTGTATTATATATTTTAAGGTAAAGATGCAATGTTAATTATAAAATTCAAATAAAAACATTAAAAATGTTTAAGTAAAACTATTTAACTCTGTCTTTATTTATATCTTAGCAGGAATGATACCATCATTTTCGCAGATACAAGCAGTTTTCTAGGCCCAATCACTCTTTGCTTAGTATCTGTTGTGTCAATAGGTAAATGTGACATTGGTTACCTCGAATCTGATCAACTGTAAGTGCCTGCAATATGTAGATATTTGAATGTAAAGAATTGCATGTGTAATGTGATAATCAGACTGACTTACTTCCAGTAAAACGAATTCATTATAGGACTGCATGGTTTTTTTGTGGCCGTACGTGTTCTCGTCTCATGGGGAGAATGTTCAAGTCTGGCATATGTCAAGTCTCTATATGGAGTTTGTATGTTCTCCCTGTGCATGCGTGTTATTCTGATTTGCTTCCATAAGAACATTTGCATCGAGTGAGTAAATTGATCGTCTGTCTCTTTCTGTTTGCCCTGCGATGGATAGGCAATCTCTCCAGTGTGCATTTGCCAGTAAAGAAAGGTCATATTAAAAAAAAAATATATATATATATAAAAAAATTTTTTAAATCACGTGTGTTTCACTGAGGTTACCACAAGATCAAACATTTAAATTTGGGTGGTTCACGACCACGCAGTATATAGATATTTTCACTGCTTTACACAGACAAACTGTCTAAAGTCTTATAGGGGTGCCTCGGCCCACTTGTAAAAATCGACACTTCTATTAAAAATATTTAATTATGTTTAAATTGAATACTGGACAGGACAACTTTCACTTTCCTTCAAAGGGAGGGCGGGGTTCTGACCCCCTCTGCCACGATTTAATTTCCGCCCATGCTCTGAATCATCCAATGACACATACAAGTTTCCTTTAAGACCGCTTCGTCAGGGTTCGTTATAAACTCTGTCCGGCGTACACCGGTATACTTCTAACCGATAAAGCCGTCTCTTTTTGAGACTTTGCAGCGTCGATATTTGCCGCTCATCCATCAGTAATTCTATTCTCGCTCCTTTTGTGAAGAACAGAGTCTCCTCTCATGTTTTCCCTCCCCTAAAGTGATTATAACAAGAAGCTCCACCCTCCCGGGGTTTGACGGGGCTGTCTTGGAGTGAATAACAAGCGCATCCCTGTGAAACTGACGTTCGCGTCTTACGGGAAAACACCGTGACACCCCGGAGACCCGAAAAATACCCCACGTTTAATCTGCAAATGACTCCAATCGCTGGCCACGGGTTTAATTCAGGCCTGTAAGTAAAACGATCGGCTTTAAGCGTCACTTTATCAGTCAAAGCATCTTCACCTCGAGCTGCACTTCCGCGTTGTCGGACATTTTAACTGGCGCCTTAAACGCTCGTGGTGTTGTGGCGATTTAAAAGCCTTGACACTCTGGCACTTCGGTGCCGTTTAAAATAGTAAATGCACATTAGGCTGGACTGCGCCTAAAGAGACGGTTTTTTACCCTGGATTGGTCCCAGGCATGAAGAGGAAAGCTAAAGCTATGGGTGCAGCTCAAAGCTCTGACAGTTGGACTGTGTCTCCAGCCTCGTCTTCAAATGAAACTGTGAGTAAATAACAACAACAAGGGGCTTCACTTTGGGCGTTTTCGGACTGAAATGCTTATGCAACACCGCCACAAGACACAGTTGATATTGTCAGCATTTTACTTTCCCGTTTTTTTTTTTTTTTTAACTGACTTTAGTTAACTTCATTCGTCTTTTGGTGGCTACCCCCCCCCCCCCCCAACCCCCCTCAAAAAAAACCCCCAAAACAATAGATTTCTTGAGCACTCGCATTGACAGCACTTCAAAAATAGGAAACGTAAATCCCTTAGTCATTCAGAAACCATATTAAAGTCGTGCTGTTTTCCTGGTGTGAGCTGATGGAGGTTATTGATTGTTCACACTGCTTCTAGTCGAAGTTATTTTCCAGCTGTTTGAGAGGCGCCTCTCATACTTCTGTGGCTGTCCGGCTGGAACAAACCAAGTTTCCTCTCGGGAGGGGGGGGCCGGGGGGTTTTGCGCGTGTCAAGAAAAGTTCAACAATAAGACATTGCCAAGCCAGGCCGAGTATATTCCAGATTTCATTCTTGAAGCTAGTTTAATCACCGTCGGTGAAACTGAAGTGTAATTATGTGTACGTGTAAAAATGTGAACTTTGTGAAAAGGGCAGCACCCCTCAAGTTGACTGGGCGTTAGGGCTCGACCAACACGGACCAAAAGGAAATGCACTGATGGTCAAATATGGCCCCGAAATGATTGTTTTGATTTATTTTTGGAGCCTTTTATTACATAATCGATGACAGAATCAGGAAGTCTCTAAATAATTGCAAAATCTAACCCATTAAAATGATCTCTTTGACCAAGCCCCCACTTTTCACAATGAAACTCTCTTGGTTGCTTCATAAATAAGTCAACTTTTTGACTTTTGTATGTCTGAAACTTTGGCTCCTCACCATTTTCTTCTCCTTTTCAGTACTTCCCAGTTCCTCTGGAAATCCTGGAAGAAATTTTCCTCAATCTTTCCTACGAGCAGGTGGTTTGCGTTTGCCGGTTAGTGTGCCAACAGTGGAAGGAAGCGGCGGACACGGAATCCTTGTGGAAGGAGAGGTGCAGAAGAGAAGGATATCGCCTCCGCGACGCTTCGAAGGTCCCCACGGACTGGAGGATGTTTTACTTTTTGTGCAAGAAGCGGCGAAATCTTCTCAAGAATCCGAGGGGTGAAGGTGAGGCGCCCAGATGAGTGAGCTTCATTAACATTTTTATTTGTTCTGCTGAGAAATAAAATTAACGACGCAAATGCTCACACCTCTAACCCCTTTAATAGAAAAAATGAAAGGTTGGCAGATATTGGAGAATGGCGGTGACAGGTGGAAAATAGAGGAACCTATGGTGCCACACCCAAACGACAAAGTGAAGATGAACTTTGTGACTTCCTATGGGTGAGTATTCGCCGGCAGTCGTCCAGAAAATATTTAGTAATTATTTCATATGGCTCATTCTGTTGCTGTGGTAACGACCCTTGCGCCGCCCCCCTCCCCTGGGCAGGATGTGCAGGAAGGCGCAGTTGATTGATCTGAAGAAGGAAGGTTACAACGCTGCGTTTATGGACGAGTTCCAGCCGGACATCAAAATAACTGATTGGTGAGAATACGCGACACGATTTCACTGCTCATTAGGTCATCCTTTATTAGCTTTCAAATCTCAGATCTGGGGGGGGGGAAAAACACAATACACATTTGAACACTTTTTCTACAATTTCGAAAAATGATTTGAAACTTTACTGTAAAGCAATATTCAAGTAATTGCTAATAAATCTAAACAAGCAGTATGCAGCGACTAAGTATAAACTATCCGCAAAACATAAGGAAATTGGTCTTTGGTAGGTTATTTCTCTTTGATTAATTATTGGAAAGCTTGTTTATTTCCCCCTCAAAATTCTACCATTGTGCATTTGTGAGATTAACAGCAGAGCCGAGTGTGTGGCTTCCACCGATTGAAACTTTGCCAACTCTTTATGAATCGCTGCTCCTTGCATTTGTTTCACGTTTCCGTTGCCCCGGCAATTCTCATGCTATGTATTCATATTGAGTTGAACTGGCTTTACAAAACATTTTAACATTAGAACTTCTTATTATTGGCTGTTGGGATCCATAGGCAACGGTTTAAACTCTTGGTTATAATTGCATATTTAATATTTGTGCTCTTATTGTCAAACTTAGATGTGTAACTGCTATTTTCAATTTAGAAAAAAAAAAAAAAAACACAGCTGGGGTTGAATTCTGATCTCAGATCTGCATGTGTGTTATCAGGTATGCGCCTCGATATGACTGCGGCAGTGAATATGGCATCTTTGTGCAGCTGCTCAATCAAAGGAAGGAAGTGGTGGAGCGATACACGCCGGACACCATTTACTTTCAACAGTGGAACGACCAGCAGTGGAATCAGGTGCGTGCCACTAAACGAATTGACACGGGGAGTTCAAGTTAAAGGTTTCGCAGTCCAAATTACAACTGGAGACATGAGATGGTTTAACTTTTCCAGCTGGTCTACGTATTCCGGGACTACGGGCCGGGAGTGAGATACGTCCGCTTTATCCACGGCGGCAAGGACGCGCAGTTCTGGGCGGGATGGTACGGAGTTCGTGTGACGGACAGCAGCGTGGAGATATGTCCCGCAGTGGACACGTAGCCTCTTTGTTTTCATGCAATGGCGTCTGTCATTCTCGTCTATAAAATTAAAAGTACCTTGTTATTTAATTAAAAAAAGAAAAAGTGATGATTACTGGATGTGCTTCAATTTTAAACACCATCTCAAGGAACTTCCAACGTTGCATTAAAGGGCGACTTATATTAGCATAATATCTCTGTTGAAAGAAAAGGATCGTGAGTTTAAGTGGCACTGAAAAGCTCTTCTACACGTGAAGCTAGTTTCTTCCGCGATATAATGAAGTCGAATCACTTGAAGGGGGCTATTTGAAATGTTCCGACCTTAAGTACATGTGACTGAAGGTTTATTGATGATATAAGATTTCCGTGCACATCTTCATGATGAAACTATTTGTCAGACTACCAAAGAGCCATTCCAGCCGCTCCACTTTAGCTTTTAGCAGAAAAGTCCTCATAAACTTCATCTTCTAACTTTGCTTGATGTAATGACAGTCACAAGTAATTGTCAAATGAATATTGTGACACCTACATCCACTTTTTTTTTTATTGAGGTTAAAAAGTGTCAATCTGAATATAAAATGCAATTTGAAGAAATGTCTATTGTTGCACTTTGAGAAGACGGGTAGGTTTACGTGGGAATAGGCTGACGAGTTCTCGTGGCGCCTGAATGTGAAATAATTTACTTTCGTATTCATCGAGGCGAGTCTCAACTTTGAAAAGTTATCGTGAAAATGGGTTCAACTCGTCACCGCCGTACAGACGGGAAGGTGACGGTATGTGCTGTAATATCAACGCTCCCACCTTTCATGCTTTCATTGTGCTAGAAAACAATGTGCTTTAAATATGATTTAAAGAATCTTGCGTTGCTGCAATGAGAAGACATTTGCTTGTGGATGCTTTTGTCAGATCTTGGCACTGAAAAGATGAAATGTATGTAGAATGATTTGCTTTGCTCAAACCATCACTACTTCTGTGCCTGGTGTAAAAAGATGTTATAGATCGTCTTTTGTGCATATATTTGTGATGAAACCAGTTGTCAGAGAGTCAAACTAACCCATCCCACCTCGCTTTTTTTCTACATGAAAAAGTAGGAAAAAAGTATTTCAGTTCGTGTGAACATGAGGGGAATCGGTAATGCTAACTTCTCAGATTACTAGTATTTCTATCGATACATTTTTTTTTTAATGCCCCAGCAGAACTAATGACCCTATTTTTATGTTGCTGATGAACCAGTTCCTCCCCTCCAAAAAGATTATGCTTCCGTTCCATGATGTGCACTAAATATACAGCTTGTAAAGTTCATGTAACAAAAAGAAAAACGGTAATGTCTGAAGTATGGTTTAATCATAATACTGGTTTATTGTGATGCTTTATTACAAGCAAGATACAGTACAACTCTGTCAAATCGAATAATAAAATAAAAAAAAACAAAAAAAACCCAACTCAGACTCGGTTTCTTGGTTAATTTGATTTCAGTGTCATATCAGCTCCTCTGAATCTTGTTATCGGTGATGCGCATATTTCATTCAGTCAATAAGTTATGAGTTACTCTCACTATTATTTACAAATGGAATTCAAGCCCACAATCGAGGCACGCGTGTCGTGGGAGACGGGAGGCAAACCTCACTAGTTCAGTCATTTCACAGGATCTCACGCCGTTAGTGATGCACCAGGAAGGTTCACTTTACAAAGTGGTTAATTAGCCCGAGCAGTGAAAGTGGATACGCGCCTCCAAACGGGCACAATTTGATCATCATTGGAGCCACGCGAGTGTCTTTTTTATTGAATCACTTCTGATACAATTACTTAAGTGACGAGTTACACTTGTGCTCCAGCTTCTTTAACTGACTCTGTGATGCGCGCGATACGTTTGTTTGCTCTCGGGTGTCTGCACCTTTTTCCAGGTGTCATTTTATCGGGCCTCGTTTTTTTGGCAAAATATAGAGCGAGGAAAAGAGCGTAGCCTGAAAATGTCATATTCCATCATATTTCCTCCGTCTGCCCGGAAGCCAAAAAAAAAAACAACCCTTTTTTAAAAGACTCTGAAAACAGAAAGTATTTGAAGTCAATGACGTTTGCGGGATTTATATTGCTGCGGTAGGAGCTCTACTGTAGATGAAGATGAGTCGCTGCCAACCAAATGCAGCAAAGGATACAAAAACAGCTCGAGGGAAAAAGACTTGAAGCAAAAGGAAAAAAAGTTTTGAGAGTCCAGTGGTTCTCAAAGTGTGGGGTTGGACCTCCTCTGGGGGAGCGTCAGAGTGGCAAAAGCAGGAGAAATGCCTTTTTTCCCCAACAAAATCATGATGAAAATCAAAGTGGAGGGCGAGACCATGAATTATTTAGAACCAGAAATTGAACTGCCAGTTGCAGACTACATATAAAGACCCGAAAAGGTTTAAAATTCATTCGGTGGATTGCAACAGTTAATTACAGTATCGCTCATAATGTGAAAGGAATAACATTTCTACTAATAGTTGAAGCACTGTGAGGGGGGGGGTGGATTCATCCCCCCCCCCCTCCCCCCGGCTCTGAGAACTGATGAACTAGCCGATCATTAGCACCTCTTCTTTCTTGAAACAGTATCTCTCCTAAAATACCATAACAGTCGGGGTTTTTTTTTTTTCACATCACACGTATTCAAAGTGAATTAACATCACATGGTCACTCCATAACATCGTCTCAAAAGTGTCTGTTACATTTTGTAGATACAGTTTAGGCATTCGGCGTGTCGCAAACGGCATCAGAGGTTAGCCGACGTCAGAAAACACACTGAATATGCTTTTAGGTGAAGTGAGTCAGAATATTTAACGACATCTCATTTCGTGACGGAATGTGTTTGTGCAGGGAAAAAAAAAAAAAGAAAAAGAAGAAGGGGAAAAAAAAAAAAAAAAACTCCCTCTGGTGTGTGAAGAGGACTGCGAGGAAACTTAGAGCAGAACGCATTTACGTCTTTTCTTAGGTTCGGGAGGCTCCAGGGCAGCCAGTATTGCCTCATCAAACACATTCTTTAATCCTTTCTGTGGAAACAAAATATTAATATTGAAAGCACAAGCTAACTCCAAATACAAATTCACATCTTCTCCGAGTGAGTGCGGAAGAAAAGCGGAGTGGAAGTGGAGCGGAGCGATCAAAATTTTCCTTTATTCAAATTAATTTTTTTTTTTTACACAAGATTCCTCCCTCTCATGATCAAGCAGTCGGAGGAAAGACAAAAGCCGGTGGAAAATTTTGACGCCGCAGTAGGAAAGAAGAGTGATTACTGTTTAAGACAGAAGGCAGCTTAAATGCTTCTGTGGGGTAAAAGTCATGAGCTCAATACTGAGATAATAACAGAATGTCAGTTTGGAAAAAACAAACTCAGTCGTGTCCATTACACAGATTTGCACACACACACACACACACACAAACAGAAAGGGAAAACTGAACATTGGCACTGTATTATCTTAGGCAGCATGGGCAATCATGATTAGGCCGAGTTGAAAAAGAAAAGCACACATGAACAGAAGGAAAAGGAAACCGAAGTTAATGGGCACCAAGTTTCAAAGTTGAGAAGAGCGTGGTGGTTATTTCAGTGATAGACATTGGTTTACAATGACTAAGCAGCAGAGGCGATGCGAGATGCAAGAAGACATCAGAACAAACAGCATTTTCTCTTTCTCTGAGTTTCAGGGGGCTCTAACGCGGCTAGGATAGCCTCATCAAATACGTTCTTCAATCCCCGCTGGAGAAAGAAGAAAAGAAGGGGGAAAGACAGACACACAATAAGAGTTAAGAGTTAGAGGATGGGGTTTTTTTTTTTCAACTCAGTGCTGTTAGCAAAAGAGCAGAAGAGCAGTTTCCACACGAGTTAGAAGAAAGCTGTTTGAGGTACATGCGTGGTCTGGCGCCTACGGACTGTGCGATTTTAGCAGTCTTATACTTTTATTGCTCAACTGCAAGCTGGATGACATCATACACCACTTTCTACGACTTAATACGCAAGAACAACACTATCCAGTCTGTCCTGGGAAAGTAAAACCATAGCGACATGTTTAGCATTGAGATGATACTAAAGGCTTGATTGATATACAATTCATCCTTTGTTCCATATTTAGCACAGATCCGTTCTCCTACCAACACTTCTATCGCAGCTTTTTGAACATAAACATTCCATCCATTGGGCCAAGAAATGCGCTGTCGACAGCTTTATCGTCACATCTGGTATCCTGCTATTGTTTCTGCAAGCTGGTTCGGTGTCCGATACGTCTGCTGGGTCAGTATGATCGAAACTGAAAGGAGCTTTCACAGGTGCACCAACAAAACAATTGAAGAACAAGTCGATCGACGAAAAAGGAATTCCTGTTTCATTGAATGCAACGGCCACTGCTAATTTTCCCTTTGCTGCATGCACCGTTTTGACACCACATAACCCCTTGCAGCAATATGCTGTAGTGAATGCTGCATTTGTGCTACTGAATTTACCGTCAAATCCATTCCGTCTGAGAATTTGTGCAAACATGCATGCTGAAGGCTGCAGAGATCATGTGACCCGAGATGTGAAAGCCCTTTGCTCACATAAGTCTCAGAGAGAATTCCAGCCAAGAGGATCTTACACAAAAGTTAGCTGTTCATTAAAAGTTGATCAAAAAGTAAAAGAAATAAATAAATGCTGCAAGTAATCTACATACAATGCAGGTGCCTTCAGGAAATAAATACAGCAAGCCAAGAATGGATGCATTGTTTTCTTAGTATTTATGTATTCAGGATGCACATGACTGGTCAGAGCTCTGGCTTTTTAATTTGTCGGTATTAACTTAGTGTTTAATCTACTAAGGAGACGCCGCCTTCATTGTCATCCGCCAGCCAGCCACCAGCAGGAACTACAGCGCTGTCAGACAGCAGTTAAAACCAGAGCTACAGGAAACCCAGAGATGTAGTCATCTGTCATCACACAAGAAAATAACAACAGTAGTTTGTATTCTGTGTCAGAAAAAAATGGGATATAATCAATCCACAGGAGAAACGCACAACCTCAACTGAAGCATTTGATGCGAGCCACACGCAGGCTAGTTTGTCATATTTAAGCCTTTATCACCTCTGATCTGACAACAATGATGTTGCAAGATCCGCTTAAACATAGTTGAAAGTAAAGACTTCAATGAAGTGATTATGTTCAGCCTGAACGCACGGAGCACAGCGTCTCGTACTTCAGCAGCCTTTTAAATCTGATCGTGATTGAAGACATGGAATAAAGGCTTCCTTTTCTGGCACTTGTTTTGTTTGGGTCGTCACGTGGCCTATATTAAAAAAGTCTCAAAACTAAATCAAAATATCCTGGCGCATACCGTCACGGACCACAAGATGTCACTGTATGAGAACAGGATAACGGATCGTGAGCTAAAAGCGCGGCTGACTAAAGAGCTGCGGAACAAATCCACGGATGTTTCTGGAACTGGCTACATCTCGGCAAGGAAAACTGAATGCGTATTATACATTTAGTTTTCCTCCTTATGGTGCACTGTTTGACAGATACGACTTAAAGTCCAGAAAATCTGGTACACTCAAGATATTTCGGGGAAGATGTTTAAACTACTTGACTGTTTATTCCATGCTAATTGTGACTATTTTCTGAGCATTTTACTTCTTTTCACACAAAACAACCCGTCTTAATTAAAATTTTAATTTACTCTACAGAGAAATCAAGTCACCAGTCACTTTCCTACATTTGCACATTATTACATGCCTTTCTCCAATTTCTTTTTTTTGTCGTAGCAGTAGTGGATCCAAGCTCTTTCCTTCCTTTCTTCCGTCTGAGACGGCCAAAATCGCACAGTGTGTAGCCTCCTTTGCACCGGTTGGCTGTGGACTCTGGTGTGGGGTCTTACCTGTGTTAGAGCTGAGCACTCCACATATTTCACCGCCTTGAGGTCACGAGCCAGCTTTTCTGCCGTCTCGGGAGTGATGGGCTTCTGTTTGTTCTTGGCTAACTTCTCCACTGTGGAGGGGTCGTCACGCAGGTCGATCTGAGTGCCGACCAACAGGAACGGGGTCTTGGGACAGTGGTGAGTTATTTCGGGAACCCACTAGACGGAAAAAAGCAGACGAAACGCTCAACACCACAGGTCTGATTCAAAGCACTTTGTTTCTTTTTACAACTTACTTATCTGGAAGTCCGCAATTTGATCACACAGAAGGAAAAACATCAGCTGAATATGTGCAAACCAGGTCTGCATTACCATTTTATAACTGCAGTAATGCTGAACTGCACAATATACTGCATGAACTTTTCTCTTGAGTTAACATCCATTTTAATTCATTAATTTACAACTTTAATATTATGATCACTCCATTAATTAATACATGGATGATAATTGTTATTTTAGGAATTCTTAACCATTTACCAATACTACATACCAATAATATAAACAATATGAGAGCCTATTTATTACACTAAAACTGAAATATTGGGAGGCCTTTTTTGTATACAATTGTAGCTTATGAGTCATCGAATTTAAAGCTGTCGTACTCTAAAGTAATATATTTTATAAGAGCAGGCCATTTTTTTAAAAACGGAAGACCATAATTATTATAATTAAAATGTAAAAGTGGTTGAAACCTCTTGATGTGCGAGTGTAGAAATCAATAACACATTTTTGAAGATGCTCTTGCAAAAGGAACAGAGTTTAGTTCTGATTAAGTGTGTCTTAATGAAGCGAGGGTGTAATTACATTTGCAATTAGGCAATAGATGTACTGCACTCACCTTTTCTTTGACATTCTCAAACGAGGAAGGGGAAACAACTGAAAAGCAGACTAGGAAGACGTCAGTCTGTGGGTAGCTTAGTGGCCGTAACCTGTCGTAATCCTCCTGACCTGCAGGCAGACAACACACATGAATTTACCACAGCATAGACTTAAGAGTTAATAGATTTCCAGAGTTCAAATTGCAACTGAAAGAATAAAAAATGGTCGTACCTGCTGTGTCGAATAAGCCGAGGGTGTAAGGCTCACCCCCGATCATTACAGTTACTGCATAGTTATCAAACACCTGCAATCAAAGAATGAATTGCATGTCACAATCAGGATAGGACTTTATTTACAAGCTGTTAAGGGGAATAGGGAGACTTACTGTTGGTACATATTCAGAGGGGAATTTGTTGGTGGTGTAAGAAATCAATAGGCAGGTTTTTCCCACTGCTCCATCACCCACCACCACACACTTGATAGTCTGCATCGTTGTGCTTTCTGCTGCTGCTGGTAATGGACGTTAGCTGCAGGGGGGAGGAGGAGGGGGTGGAAACTCAACCAGATTAGGCCAATTCACGCCAAGGAATCTTCGAACAGACTCTTTTAACAGCGACATTGTATTATGAAAGCCGCAGTCGTGATAACTTGATAACAGCAGAGGGGTCAATGCTGAGTTTTCTAGTCTTAACTAGTTCAGTGTCACACCCCATTATCGCCACAACTGATGGCTAACGGGGGCTAATAACATCGTTATAACTTGGGTACGCGAGTGGGGTTACTTCGATAAGTTCAGGGTTTTTTTTAAACATATGGATTAAATCAATCAGACAATGTGACGTTTAATACTTATTCGTGCGCAGGAAAACCTGCTTGTAGAGAATTTTCACGAGCTACGCTAATGCAGACCTAGCAAAATGCTAACTAGTTTGCTAGCTTAGCATCAGCCGGCTATCGGCAGCGCGTCAGCTCGCGCAGCGCTAAAGTTACCTCAGTCCATAAGAGACGGGGCCGCGTGAAAAAACGAATGTATCGTGGATGTGTGTAATAGGCGCACACGCAGAGGGGTTAGGACGATATTCACCTGTGTCTCTGCTGGCTAACGTTAGCCGTGTGTTTCGCCGGGCGTTGGCACCAGCGAGCAGTGCGCGAGGAGCCGAGAGCCGCTTCAGCGTCACAGCAGAGTCAGGCTGGAGAGAGTGAGACCGGCGCGCGACTTCACAGTAAAACACCGTGGAACTACGCGACCTGCAAAATCACCAAACACAGTAAAACTACCAAACCTGTACTAAACTCAGTAAAACTACCAAACATAATAAAACTACCAAACCTGCACTAAACACAGTAAAACTACCAAACCTGTACTAAACTCAGTAAAACTACCAAACCTGTACTAAACTAATAAACTAAACTAAACATAATAAAACTACATAACCCTGCACCGAACACAGTAAAACTACCAAGCCTGCACCGAACACAATTAAACTTCCAAACCTGCACCAAACACAGTAAAACTACCAAACCTGTACTAAACTCAGTATAACTACCAAACATAATAAAACTACATAACCCTGCACCGAACACAGTAAAATTACAAAGCCTGCACCGAACACAATTAAACTTCCAAACATAATAAAACTACTAAACCTGCACCAAACACAATTAAACTGCCAAACATAATAAAACTAACAAACCTGCACCAAACACAATTAAACTGCCAAACCTGCACCGAACACAGTAAAACTACCAAACATAATAAAACTACCAAACCTGCACCAAACACAATAAAACTACCAAACCTGCACCAAACACAATAAAACTGCCAAACCTGCACCAAACACAATAAAACTACCAAACCTGCACCAAACACAATTAAACTTCCAAACCTGCACCAAACACAATTAAACTACCAAACATAATAAAACTGCCAAACCTGCACCAAACACAACTAAACTACCAAACATAATAAAACTGCCAAACCTGCACCAAACACAGTAAAACTACCAAACCTGCACTAAACTCAGTAAAACTACCAGACATAGTAAAACAACCAAACCTATACCAAAGACAGTAAAACTAACAAACCTGCACTAAACTCAGTAAAACTACCAAACACAGTAAAACTACCAAACCGATACCAAAGACAGTAAAACCACCAAACCTCCACCACACTTCTCATACACACAATATAATACAAAGAATTATTGAAAAAGCATGTTCTGAAAAGGGGAAAAAGTGTTTTCTGAATTAGTTTTGATGACCATCTGTTAGCCTATTTGGTATTCTGTCAGTGTTTGTGACATGAAAATGAGTTTTATCTCTATAATGTAAATACAGTTATAACTTAACATTGTGAAAACCATTGGCCTACATCATTTAGTGTATTTCTTTAATACATTTATAGCAAAAATGCTGCTCATGATCCAATATAATCATTTCGGATAAAACCACGTCTTGTTTTGACAAACAATAATGTGGAGGTTCGTGCTGATAGATGACCTCAGGTTCAAGTCTGTGTTGTGCTTGTGGGTCTTTCTGTGTGGATGTTCTCCCTGTGTGCATTTTCTTCTGTCCTCTGGCTTCCTCCCACACTCCAAAAAATATGCTTTAGTAACACTAAATAGCTTGAAGGTGCAAATGTGACACATTGTCAGCTGGGATGGCTTCCAGCATCCTGCGATCCCAAGATGGATGAAGTGACATAGTAGAGGGATCGATTAGAAAACTGCTTTTGTGAAAGTGTTGTGTTCCGGTTAGAATCTTTGACTTCTCATAATAATCAAGTCATTCAAGAATATAATCACTCTGGGACCATTACAATTTTCCATTGAAAAGCAAACAATAATATTAGTCATCTTGCAATTCTGAGACAATCTTTTTTTTTTTTTTTTTGTGAAATGAGTTTTCCTGTTTAGATTTATTTTCTGATCATTTGAAATCTTAATTGTTGCCCACAGATCAAAGAGGAATCAGTGACAAAACAAACATTTGGATCAGTGAAGCGCCTCCACAGGGCAGGACAACACACCAGATGACACTGCGCTGCTCTCTGGCTCCAGTACAGACCCCGGGAACTGCAGGCCTCCAGTGTAATGGCCTTTTCTTCCAGCATGCAGAGATGCCAAGTTCCGACTTCAATCCGTGGTGCCCCAGTGGAGGCGGTGGATCAGTGTCGATACTGGGTACTATACTTGATAATGATAATAATCATGTTTGACAGGACCACAGAGGAGATAATATAATAAATAAATATGGGAAGTGCTTTAACCTTCTCACGTATCTGCTGGTTTAATTCACATTAAAAGGCTGCACATGAGGATTAGCAACATCTGCTCAAAAACGAATAGAGCAAAAGCAACTTTCTCATCAATCAGAACAAGTCCACTGCCCATTATGTTGTTCTAAATGGCTGATTATTCACTACTGAGTGCACATGTCCAACAGCAAAGAACTACAGTGTTCAAGTACAATGATTATATATGTTTTTTTGCATAGTTTCTATTTTTTAACTTTTAATTTTGTCGATTTTTTTTTAAACATGCAACCACAACAAAATTCTTGCTCTCTCTATTGCAGTGTAGTGGTTAGTACACGCTCAATGTCCTCTGTCTGGTCTCGTGCTTTTACTCTGAAAGCTGAATCTATAAGTCGCACTTGCTTACATTGACTCCAGCTTGTCGACGGGTCCATGCAGCAGAAGTGGTGATGTCACCTAAATCTCACCTTGCATCCCTCTGCTCAGTCCAGCTCTGCAGGTGGAAAACAACCACTCAGGATTGGACCATTTATATGTGACTGCTACATACACAAAAAACAACAACAACAAAATCTTTAACAGAACTGATCAGTCCGGATGGATGGAATTAAAGGTGCCACAGCTTGTGTTCTGCTATACATGTGACATGTTCCATATGAGGAAACAATCAGGTGTAGATAATACTGATGGGTGTAGTGAACGAGTGTGTGCTGACACAGTGTCACATCTCGCCGCAACACCCACGACTAACAGCTGTGCTTTTCCTATTATTGCAAGCCGAAACATCTGATGTGAACAAGGCCTCAAAGCTGTTTCTCTCATTGGTATTCATACTGTCAAGCAATAGACCATCAAAATTAAACTGTTGTCCAGTTAAGGGCCAAACACTTCAGTGGCTCTGTGATAAAAATGATGCTAATGTGTAAGATTAAATGGTATGGCGATGATTCGTGCAGATGTGTTTTTTTTGGCTTTGGAACCGAAATCAGTGGAAATCAGTGGAAATCAGTGGAAATCAGTGTTTCTCAGCTGGTAGTGATACATCGGCCGTTTGGTGAGGGAAAGGAAAGAATCAGGCAAGGTGCAGAATGATTTATTGTCACAAACATTTTAAAAAATCAGCAAACCTTGGATTGCTCGGTATAAAAATAACAAATCAACACAAAAGTAATAAACATCACAAAACGTGAAATTAACAGTGTCATTATGAATCCAAATGAGCTATGAAAGAAAACACGAGAGCGCATAGAATAGAGTATGTGTAATGTGATACATGTAATGGTGAAATATGACTATGGAGAGTGAGAAAGTAAAGAAGCTCAGTGCAGTAAAAGTCTCCCAGCAGTCGAAACCTAAAGCATCATAACTGAAAAAATGGTCCAGGGTGGCCTGAACCGACATGTCAGTGCAACAAACAGAGAGCGAAAGTAACTGAATACATTCATTGATGTTGTAAAAGATGACCAAAAAAAAAACCCCACCCTTATAGACATAACAATAAAAATGTCAGTAACATAATGACACATCGAAGTGACTGTACTTAGTCATCTGATAGCAACCCAAGTCATTCTGGGAAAATTTCACTTCTCAATACCCAGCAAACTACAAAACTAGACGACGAAGACGTGAGCGTTCAAAATAACAGCTTTGTAGATTCTACAAAGTTTCTCGCTGTGGATTTCTTTGCCACCACCGTCAGATTTATATTCCTCAGAAAATCTGACAGCAGAAATCTGCGATTGTGTCACTTCCTGGAGCTCCAGCCACCAGGGTAATTAAATCTACTTGACAAGGATCACTAATCATCCCCGCCGCTCACGGAGAATTTAAAGTATAACATTTTCCTCAGAAATCGGACTGTAATTCACTTTTGATTGTGACTTGAAATTGCCAGTTTACATAATTTGCTTTGGAGAGAGACGCTCATCTCGGCTGCAGGTGTCCCGAGAGACGACACAGCACATTATTCGTCAGACGTCTGAATTGGTGTGAAACTGCAGTTTTGTGAGCGGCACAAAAACATCATCCAACCAGCAAAACAGTTTAACCCTCATTCGTACAAGAAAACACTTTTTCTTTGTCGTGTTTTGTTTGCTAATCTTTGGAGTCCAAAGATAATGTGGAGAAATGCTCAAGGTTAATTGCTAAAGGAATCAACCGGCAGTTTATTTCTTACAGGATGTGCAAATAAATTAAACGAAACAGCCTGAATTCTCCAAGTGTGGCACTTTCAGAAGTAATCTTAAGTCCCGACACTGAAATTAGTTTTTAATCATTTAAATTTTTATTAGAAAAAAAAGTAGCAATCCACTACTTTTGTCAGGTTTAGGCTACAGACATTTATTAAATCTGCAAGAAAGAAGAAGACAACAAGAATGAACATTGGTTTTACTCGCGAGGAGAATGAACAGGAGGCGCCCAAGTTACACCTCCGACCCACTCTGAGCTCCCTGCCATTCTCCTGCGCTTTTATTTAGATTAACAAATGGGAGGGTTTACACAGGAAAAAGAAACACATTGCTATGCTAGACATTTGTAGAGAATCGCAGTGTGATGGAGGCGTGGGATTCTACCGAGACATCAGCTGAGGCAAGGTTGCAGTGTTCTTGCTTATCAGCCTCCATCACAGTGCCCCTGCCAAGGCAGAACACATGTTTATACAAAGTTAAAACAACAGCGTCTGAGTTACGCTGCGAAATAAAGACAGAAGGAATAAGATTGAGATTAAGCATGAATATGGAAACTATATATATAAAAACACTCTGACATATCCCCCCTGTTTTTCATATTCTTGCCTACAGTCTCACATCACTTATTTTTTATTATTATTTTTCATCTGTAAGATCATTTTTGCAAGAACACAACTGTTACTTTTACTAGGAATCTTCAGAGTCTGGGAAAAGGTCGGGCAAGGATGGAAAATCGTCATCCTCGCTAATTTCAGAGCTATGGTCAGCATTCCCCAACAATGGATAAGCCGGCGCCAAGTCCTGTTTCATGGGAGAGATAGCAGTGTTGATTAGGCGGGTGAGAAGTGCGCGGATACATGGAACACAACAACAACCACACAGAGTGAGAATGGCCGTGAAGGTAGCCAGGGACATCAAAACAGACATTACTAGAGCTTTGTATCTCCCAAACAGGTCAACCCAACCATTCCACATCGATGTGTCGACGCCAGAGTGATCTTTCATCTTTTTATTCAAAGTACGAAGACCCTCCACGGCGCGTGTGAGTGTTCCATCTGCTGCTGTGTTTGCGCACACGCCCCCCCTCTCCGCCAACAACACATCAACTGCGATACGCGTCTGAAAAGCCATTGTCGATGTTGCTGAAAGCCGCCCATGAACTGCTGAAAAACCCACTTCTGTCCAATTCCCCAAACGCTGGACATTATAGTGAATGTAGTTTATTCTGTCAACATTTTTATTAGGAGTGATAGGAAAAATCATGTAAACATCAGTCTGCAACAATTTCTCAGAGATTTGAGCTACCTGCAGGGGAAGGAGTCTACTGGAATGATTAAAGTTAGTGCACACAATCCTTGAGCTGGCTTAGGAAGGCCATCATGGATTTTGTTTGGGCCACACCACCACCACACGTCTGCTCGTGCTCATGGTGTGAATTTGGCTGGAGCTTGAACTGTTTCAAGGCACCAGAAGTTGTTTAGGCTTCCAAGGAAATGTTTAGGGTTTGTGCTCGTGATGTTTATGCAGGTGAAGTTCTGAGGTGCTACGGTGTTATGAAAGAGTGGCTTGAGCTTTGTCATGGTTGTGAGTGGAAAGGTTTTGTCTCGGTGTTTGCAGGTTGCGTCAGGGTTGTTTTCTTGCATCAGATCGATGCTTCCGCTATTAAAGTTCCCCAGCTGGTATCTTTTATGTCATTAGTTAAGTAGTCAGTAAGTATGTTTGGAATAACAGTACAGCACATTTTCATATGTTGACAATGAGACAATGTCTAAAAAGAAATAAAATTAAAAAATCAAAAGTACCTCCGATCTAAGGCATCTGTTCCTGTCTCGAAAATTATTTTCCCCAAAAATTTAAATGTAAACTAAGCATTTGTTTTTCCTTAAACAGTTATTTAAACTGAATTTATTAATATTAAACAATTGAAGTTGATTTTGTTGGCGGTGCAGCAACATCAGTTCAGGATACACCTGCAACATCTCACATCAGACTAGACAGTTCGATTATTTTATTAATGATCAACCACCAAAGAAATACTGACTTTAAATTATTGTCATTAGAATTTATTCTATGTGCTCCTTTTTACCAAATGTATCTTTTGAAGATTATCTTTTAACTCTCATCATGTTTTTTATTGCTTTTATATATTTATTGGCATTCCCCTTTTTATAACAGAAATAGAAAACATTAAATAATCTGTTACCTTTAATTCAACATTACTTTTGATTTAAAGTATTTTCTATTTATTTCCTGGTTGGTTCATTCATTGGTTTATTGACTTTATTCATACACTTTTTCCTGTAGAAAGTTGTATAACTAATTTTACACACTCTTCTGATTGCAGTTTTTCGTTTAAATCCGTATTTCTTTTGCTTTACTGTTTTCCCACAATTCCACCTGATGAGTCAGCAATAAGAGGTTATTTTTACTCCCCAGGTAGAGCTCAGTTGACACCGTGTGGTTTTACTGATCGTCTGGGTTTCGAAAATAATTTCTCTTCATACACACAGTCCTTTGGTCAGTCACAGTCACTCGAGTACTTTTTGTTTTTATTTATATAACGCATACCATTTTTGTGTGCTGTCATAACCTTTTTGCATCTTTTTAGGATCCTTTTTAGTTTTTTCTTTAATCGCATTTTGTAAAACTGTTATTTTTGTGTATTGAGACTCCCGTCGAAGTCGTATTTTGTAATCCAGTTATCCAAATGTTTTACATTTTCTTCGCTGCAGCGTTCTACATATTTCCAATCTTTACAAGTTAATTTATCGCGCGGTTTAGGTTTTTTGGTGTTCCCTTGTCCCATTTTGTTTTTAAATTTTGACGGACCGTACTACTTGGGGTAGTCTATGGTACCGTTGGTCGACCTTTCAACAGGGTAGTGGTTAATCTTTACTGATCGTGGTAATTCTCACTTCAACCCTTTCAGGTGGAGAATTCTTGCCTGTGCCTCCACGTCAGCCCACTACTTACTTTCCTGTTGTTTTAAATGGTGGCTGTAACCTAGTGGTTCACAGTCCACCCACTCATTCAACGTGCACACTTTTATTTTCTTTCTCGCGGAATTTTCGGTAGACGCTCAACCGTGGACTCCGCCGTCCGTTTAACATGAACAATTCACAGGCGTCCATTGCCTTAGCGTCTTTTATTTTACCTGTCAGAGTCTAGAATTCACAGGGTTTTACTGTCCTGCAACCCTCAGTCGCACAGTTTCCTTTTTAACCCAAAACAATGCTCACCCCTCGGAGTCTCCTTCCTCTCGCCGTTGGATGCCGTCAACCTGCGGGTCCCAGCACACGAAGTAGTGTCAGTTCCTGGAAAAGGTGCTGGGTCTCACCTAGTGAGGCCCGCCACGGCCGTGGGCTTGCTGGCGACGACCGCGTGCGCTGGAACCACCAGGCGTTGTTGGCATCCGGCTCGAAGGACCAAGTTAAATGTCAGGTTTAGGCTACAGACATTTATTAAATCTGCAAGAAAGAAGAAGACAACAAGAATGAACATTGGTTTTACTCGCGAGGAGAATGAACAGGAGGCGCCCAAGTTACACCTCCGACCCACTCTGAGCTCCCTGCCATTCTCCTGCGCTTTTATTTAGATTAACAAATGGGAGGGTTTACACAGGAAAAAGAAACACATTGCTATGCTAGACATTTGTAGAGAATCGCAGTGTGATGGAGGCGTGGGATTCTACCGAGACATCAGCTGAGGCAAGGTTGCAGTGTTCTTGCTTATCAGCCTCCATCACAGTGCCCCTGCCAAGGCAGAACACATGTTTATACAAAGTTAAAACAACAGCGTCTGAGTTACGCTGCGAAATAAAGACAGAAGGAATAAGATTGAGATTAAGCATGAATATGGAAACTATATATATAAAAACACTCTGACAACTTTTCACTTGATTCTTTTTTTCCGCCTCCTCAGTTCAGTTCACAGCCCCAATGAATGTTCATTGGAAGAAATCGTCCGAAGACTAAAAATGTTCATAAATCAGTCACCGTGACATTATCCGACTTGATTTCATAACTGTTCAGAGCTTTTCCGGTCCAACTGTTTTCACAACGACAATCCCCCCGCAGCCTTTATCCTCCTCTCAGCCATGTGTGTCAGGGCCAAACAACATAACATCAAAATAAAAAGAATCCATCGCAGAATCGCCCACCACCTGAAAAACACACACAATTATGAAGGAGTGACCTTTGGTGCGTACCGCAAATAAACAATGGCACATTCAGCACGATCCGTATCCAGTCATTATTGCTGCTTTACTTGAATATGGATCCAAATGAAATGTTCCAACTCCTCTCACCCTATTTCCTCCCGTTCCACCGTCAGTAATGAATTAATCTGTGTGGTGGTGATTGAAGTCGCTGTGGAAGAAGGAGGCACAGATTACCAAACGGGTGTGTGGAATTGCAGTATTTACATTACCCTTCACAAAAGTTTACAAAATAGTTTCTCTGAAGTAGTCTGAGTATTGTGAAAAGACCCTGGCGATTTTAGAAACGGGTGCAGAAGCAAACTGCAGGACGGGATTGATAGTTCCTGGCTCAAAGTTTGTATACGCAGTGAATACAAAGTAAAAAAGGTCAAACATCAATAGTATACAGCCTATTGTGTCTTTTCTTTTGACCTCAGTGTTTAAAGCTCTTTGAGGGTTTTTTGGCCCCGCTGCAGCTTAAAAATGGTTTCCAATCCCACTGATTCCTCTTTCTTCTATAAACCTAAAAAAAAAAAAAATACAAAATAAAAAAAACAACAAAGGTGAAGTCAAGGGAAAAAAAAAGGTTTTTCTTCCTCACGGACTGTTTCATCAGGACTGTGTGGGCTTTGTGGTCTGATCAGATGAGATGTGACTGCGGTCTGGTAACATGAGCCAATTGCACAACGGCTCCATTAATATCCATCACCCCCACTTCTTTAAATATATTCAACACCCAGTCTGGCCACTTAGAATTGCTTTTTTTTTTTTCATTTTAGCTTGAGGCCACAATAACAATTGATTTTTGTTTTCTTGGTTTATGCAATAAAGGCTATGAGTGTGGAACTCGCTCACAAACTATTACAATTTCATTGATATTCGGTCATTTTTAGATACATGATCATGCGCTATCGCTATTATCTTTTGAACAGCTTCCACACAATATTGAAATTGAACAGGTAATTTCAATTAAAACTGGAAATTACCTTATCACAGCACAGAAACATCAGTCCTTAAAGTCCTCACTCATCTTATTTAGACTTTTAATTCTGCCCTTATGTCCATTTTGGGCCTGATCATTCAGTTGTAACTGTTTGTCTGTTAGAGACTCCTTCATGTACGTAGTACCTCAGGGGTCAGTTCAGTTCTTTTTCCTCTTTCCATCGACTTGTTGCCACCAGATAAATTGTTATTATCATTACTGCTTTTTTTTCCGCAGATGATAGTCCGCTTTCACACAATGTTCTTTTCACTTCTCTTTAGGCATGTCTCAATCACTTTGAGATTCAAGTGTTGTTCAACTTTCTCGTGGCTCCAATGGATATTTCCCAACACAGTATATAAAGAAATGTGTAATTCCAATGCAACAGGAGGATTTGTGTTAAACTATAGTCAACATTAGAGTAAGCCATCTGGACTAGCTTCATTAGGACGTCATAAATCAATATAATCATGCAAGAATGTGAGAAAGCCTAGATAAGATTACATCACATTTGATAACACTTTTTTTTTTTTTTAACTTTACCTGAATGGGAGAGGTAGAGTCTGACGCCGGCGAAGACATTTCTTCCATGTCTCGAGATAACACACCAGTACATGTCCTTATCGCTTTCTCGGAGTGAAGTCATGGTGACGGTGAAGACCCCTGATTCCTTATCATCCACGATGGAGCTCCTGCCATTAAGCCGGCCCCGGGATGTTTTTACTACAATCGCACACAGCTCGTACACGGGCCCTCTGCACCAGTACTTTGTGTTGTCTTTGAACCTGAGGTCGTACTGACAGGAGACTGTCACCGACCCGCCGTACGTTCCAGTCACCGCGCCTGGAGCAGACAGCCGAGATGAGCGCACTGGCTGCTTCATTAGCCACAGGAGACAGACAACTAAAGCTGCAAAATGTCAAACAAAGACACGCGTTACTTTTGGTTTTTTTTAAGATCACTTATTTCTTCAGTGTTTCGATGCTTCCAGACGGCTGCATAGCCAAGAGTTTATTTACCTTTAAAGAAGCAATCAAAACTCCCCGCTGCCCTCATGTTGGGAATCAAACAAACAATGTGAAGCAGAAGCCACATGTGCAACATTTAGAGGCTTCTTCTTACTTCCCCCTTGTGGTTGTGCAACCAGGCGGTTTATGGGAAATCCGCTTTTCTGCAATATTTATTTGTGTGGGCTTGTGTTTGTTATGGACACTTTAATTGGGACTATATATGGGAAAGTGTAGACGAGAGGGAAGCTCAATGCATACTAAAGGTATCCGAAGTCTGAGCGTGTGTGCGTGCGTGTGCGTGTGCGTGTGCGTGCGTGCTAAGCCTTTT
This sequence comes from Blennius ocellaris, assembly GCF_963422515.1. Taxonomy (NCBI): domain Eukaryota; kingdom Metazoa; phylum Chordata; class Actinopteri; order Blenniiformes; family Blenniidae; genus Blennius; species Blennius ocellaris. The sequence goes on from NC_137654.1 coordinate 27,952,927, forward strand.
GGCTCCTGTTGCACCCTGAGAGGCTTCTTGGTCTGCTTTGACCGTTTGTTTAGAATCCTTGTTCTGCTGAATGATGAAATGTTGTCCAATAATTTTGATGCGTTTGGCTCTGTCTGAGCACACGGAGTGCTCCTGCATTCATCCTGTTGCTTCTGTCAGCAGTGAAATCGTCAATAAATGCCAAGGTGCCAGTTTCATTGGCAGCTGCACATGCCGAAGCCTGAACGGAGGCTCCTCGGTGTTTGACAGATGAGGGAGAATGCTTTGGGCCATGAGATGCTCCCTTTCATGCACTTTCCTCATCAGTTTTATAGAGTTTGATTTTTATGTTAACAGTCTGTATACGCAGGTTTCTTTAGAGCCACTGGTTTTATACGTACATGCCTTCATTTCTTTTCTTTTCTTTTTTTTTTTTTCTTTCCTCTCGCAAACTTGGAAACTTTCAGTCTCTGTGGCCCTCCAGAAATTTGCATCTCGCCATCAATCCTCTTAGTTACATTTGGCAAGTTCTCTCTTGAGTTTTCGGCTGGAGAACTTTTTGTTTCTCAGGCAAATGTTGTCTTACCTGCTTTTTAAATTGCACCCAACCATCGCCGGCTACATGCGTCCCTCTTTTTGATATGTTCACTTGCATCGCTCTGCTCTTTTACGCTGATTTGAAAAAAATGAGCCCTCCAGTCTCACGCTCCTCTGACTTCTCATGCCGCATGAACTATTAACACGCAGCTGCCCCCGAACCTCTCAGCAGCCAAGTGTCGTAAGCCACAGGACAAAATATGGAACTGGTCACAAATTTGCAATGTGACATTTCCAGGCTCTTATTGGGTTGTTGGACTTAATTTTCCAGAGGCTTTCCTGTTATTGCATTTTCTCTGGCAATTCAAAACCATTATTACATTAGCTCCAGCTGTAATGTAACCATCAATATAATCATTTCTTCCTTTGATCTTTTCCCATTTTTGGACACAATTCCAAATTCCATTTAAGATGGATGGATTCAACAAAAAAAAAAATCAGTCTTCAGTGCCTTTTCAGTGTGTAAAAAGCAGCTGCAGACTAATTTAAAGTAGCTCTATTTACTTCAGCAGTAGGTGGCACTAAAGGCCAGTCTGTTAGAAAACATAATGTACAGTCTGTCTTTCCAACTAATTTGGTCCTTTTCTCCCCCAGCTTATCAACAGTCTATAGCACAACCTAATCAGACCTTGTAAAACCTTTTGCATTTGGCTGTAGGACAAGCAATATTATCCTTTGCCCCATTGCTTCACACTTATTCCATTTGTCTGTTTCTGCAGGCTCCCATTCCCTTTAATGTGATTCTTTACCATTCTGTGCCAATGTGCATTCTAATGGCTTCGTAATGATTATAACTGATGCCAGTGTTATCCTAAAAGATTATGTGTGCAGTGCTGCCTTTCTTGGGGCTCGTTATTTCATGTGCACACAGTCCCGGTGTTTGAGTTCAGCATTTTCCAAGACGCAGTTCGGACATCCTGACCTGAGGAGACTCCATAAAAGCTTTTATCACTCCGCAGGCTGTGTGGTAGTTTAGTTTCTGAAATAGGCTTGATCTTTATGATGTGTTCTATCTATAAAAAAAAAAAAAAAACAAACAAACAACAAAACTGATTTACTTATTTATTTAGTTCATTCTGGCATTTTTCTGGAAGAATTGACATTGTTTGAAATTGTTTCACTCCCAGCTGGATTGGGAGGGAAAAAAGAAAAAAGGGAAAAAAATCCTTATCTATCGTTCAGAATAATCAGATCAAACCTCTGAGTGTTCCCGGATTGATTTAGCAGCGTGTCTACATTTAAAACATACAGCCAGAGGCGTGAAGATCTATCCTCATCCACAGGAGGAACGATCACTCTTGCAGCAGATGGCACTTCCCCTCACATCACCCTTCATCTCAAAATCATGGATTTTCACGAGGAGGTTGAAGACGCTGAGACTGTGAGCTGCACAGTGGTGTAGTGGTTATCACTCTCTCCTCACAGGAACAACATCAGCACTCCAAGTCCAGGCTTAGGGGGGGGGGGGGCCTTTCAGTGCGTAGTTTGCATTTGGGGGTTTTCTAAGCCAAAATATGGTTTTGAGGTTAATTGGTCAATCTAAATTGCCTTTAGGTTGTTTGTTTGTCTGTTTATTTTTTCAGAAGGGGTTTGATCTGCGATGGACCGCTGACTAGTCCGGGGTGTACACCGCCTTCGCCCCACAGTCTGCTGGGAAGTTGAATAACACAGTAAAAAGATGGAAGAAGATGAATCTGTAAGTTCAAGATGCTATAGGCTGGGAAAAAAAAAAAAAAAAAAGCTGTGTGGGGGATTAAATTAACAAACAAAATCATCTTTTATTAAAATTTCTGCGGGCATCCTCTCTCTACACCAGCTATTCATTTTGTAGAGAGCCTATCTTATATGAGGACGGTCCAAACCGCACCCAGAGTCGCCCTCCCAGGACTCAGATGGACACCGGAGCGCCAATCGGACGCGTGTCGCTGGAAGTTCAACTTCATCATAACAACAACACATATAGCCAAATATGTAGAAAGCAAATATCACAGGGTTGGAGGGCAATGGGAGGAAATACACAATACATTTCCCACAAGGCATACTGACATTTACAACACTAGACACTGAAATTGCATCATATAAAAAAAAAAAAAAAACAATACTTTTTTTTTTTTTCCTCCCTTAAATCAAAAAAAGCTGTTGATATGATTTTTGAGCTAAACCTTTGTAGCTTGGTTGGTGTGGTGAGGTCAGCTCACACACACACACAAAAACAGAACTGCACCGGTGACATGTGGTTGCGACAACGTCAGCAATACGATTACAACACTGCAACACCCACAGCACAACCACAATGATGTTTTAAAAACCTCCTCTAAAGCAGTCACTTATCGCTCCAGCAGTAGCTTTGAGGCTCTATTACGGGGCTCATTTTAGGTTTGTGAATATTAAGGATACCATTGGAAGAGCCGGATTATCTTTATTTTGTAATTGAACAATGTATAATGTGAGTGTGCGTCTAATAAATGAAAAATGTGCCTTTATTTTGCACCTCAAGGAAAGAATTCTCAATTAGGCTGCCAAATGAACTGTCCCGAAATGATTAAATAAACTTAGCGATGTTTTAAATGGGATTTTCTTTCTTTAAAAAAATGGGAACAAAGAAAACGAGTGGGTAGATGAAACGGCCCACTCCCGGTCCTCCTGACATTTCTTTGACTTTTTTTTTTTTTTGCATTTGCGCGTTGCTCAATGAGACGCAGACAGATTTGTTTTGGAAAGCCGAGCAGCATCAGTTCTGCTTCCAGGCTGTGACTCAGCCAAGGTGCTTTCCGCTGACACCGGCGTATCTTTAAATATTACGTTGTTAAAGATAAAGGCTACAATGTAATGGAAGCTAAATGATTAGATAAGCTCTCCATTTACCCCCGTGAATGCTTTAGGTTTCAATGCAAATCGTTCTTCATGACATATCACGATCCTGCTCTCAGCACGATTAGCGTTGTCAAATATATTTATCATCACGTATCCGCAAGTCGAAATAGGTTCTCAAAGGCAATTTTGCTTGTTGTTTGTGTGGGTTGACTTTTAATGTCTGGTGTCACTGCTCAATAGTGACATCAAATTTACTGCATGAGACGAAAGACATATTTCATATCCCCGATGCCTCCATAAATACCTGTCTGTCATCTTGTTTTGCTGCGTCTCGATGTATCAAGCCTAATTAATATGATCTCTTCGATGAGGATTTTAATCATGGCAATATAGTTTGCCAGTTAAGGTGTAATTGGTAAATGATGTTCTCACTTTCCAAACAAACACTCGTGACCTAGTCCTCCAGCGGTCTTTTTTATATTCTTGTGGCGATGTTTTAGATAAATCTCAGGCCTATTTGCGGAACTCTGAATTGTATTTGCCGTGGATAAATGAGTCCTTCAGACAAGGAGAAAGTGTGCCTGTGGAGAATATGCCCGAAAGCCTGAGAAGTAATCACATAGTCTCTTTAAGTTTGATAATCTTCTCCGAAACAATCTTTTTTCAAATAAACACATTTTGGCAGGTGTGTTTTGCAGTAAATTGGATGTGTATGAAAGGGAACTGAACGTGTTACGAGACCCTCTTGTAGGAGGTACTTATCGGCAAAGTACTGTTCCTGGCAGGTGAGGCAGTGCCGCAGTATGTTGAAACAGTTTTATGTGCAGTAAGCGCTCGGTAATTGGTATGTCCGAGATTCTGATATGCATAACCATACAATTTCAACCAATTTCCCTCTGCAGTTTCTTTCAGCTCTGAAACAACCGCGTGCTTTTTCGCTTGACAGATCCGGCCCCGCTGCACACACAGATTGGTAAGCAACCCGTGTGTGTGTTTATGTCTCTTTTATTGCTGCAAACAGCATGCATCATATGTTTTAGTTCTAAATGAAGTATATTTGTGTGTGTAAAGGTTCACCCTACATACAGCTTTGCTGCTGCACAAATTGGGCCTGATGTAAACCATCTATCCATTGAACAGTATATACATCTCTTTATCCAATTATAAGCCGCAGAGGCCTAAAGTTAATCCCGGCGGACTATCTGTGAATGCAGGGCAGCTTTTCCATCACATGCAAACAAGAAGAGAACCTTGAGCATTCTGGCTGTGAGGCGAGAACACAAACCACTACGCCACCATGACGTCAATACGCTTTTCCTCATTATGTTCAAAAATAACTTTTCCCAGTTACAGGAAATCAGACTCAAAGTCATAAAATGATGCAAGATATAATCTTGTATCTAGCCTGCATTGTTTCTTTTCTTTTTTTTTTAATGCAGTTTCTTTTAATAATCTCCCACACTAGAAATAACTGTATCAACCACTCAGATTATATGTTATACACACATTCGCTGAACAGGAAGAACACGAAAACTTCAAACTGGAAGGTTTACCAACTGTAATTAACGGGTAACTAAATCAAACCGACATAACATGACACCAAAAGAAGACAATAATTGGACGGCGATACTATGAAGAACTTTTTTTTCCTGTGTTTTTTGGTTTTGTGGAGGAAAAGACTAAAGTCTAAGATACATTTAGATTTCTCGTGATTTGATATACAAATCTGAAAACTTTTTTTCCCTTCTTTCATTTTATACTTTTGTGACTTATGTTTAATTAATCCAGTTAAGAAAAATGCATTTTTTTTGTTGTAATCCTGGCAACAGTAACAATAAAACCATTGTGACTTCTTCTGCTGCACATTCAATCTGAATATTACTCCCTCTAGTCTCGTGCTCATGATGACAACATCCCTTGTTTGAATCCAGGCTGGTTTTTAGGAAACCTTCTGAGTGGAGGTTTCATGTCTCCAGGTATTCCGCTTTCCTCATAACAGGCCAAAAACCTGCCCCCGAGTCTGATTGGTGAATTGCTCCTGAGAGTGAAACAAAATGAATGGATGGACTCGTCTCTTTGCTGAGGGAAATTTCACTCTATAGTGTAAAATTACATATTTCATGTTCATTCCAGGCTTCTTTGCTTTAATAGATTTACCTTTAATAGATTTAGCTTCTCACAAATGGTTTCCAGCTCTACCAACCGGTGGACCCGTGTCAGTTCAGCCATTACACTCCCGAGGAAGTGTGAATTTAATGAGCTTGACATTGACTAGAAGCACCCAGCCAAGATTAAAAAAAAAAAAAAAAGAAGCCTTGCTCAGGATACACATCGACTCTTTGTTTTTCCTGGAGATTTGTTTGCAATGTCTTTGACTTTTTCCTCCGTGAGGTTTAAATAATTTCACACTTGACAGCAAATATGACTTAATGCTACGATAAATCCCTGCGGGGTGTCCAGCTCACAAGCTAACAACATTACAAATCACCGAATGTGAAATCTGAAGTTCACTCCTTAATATTTTATAACCGTTGGCATTCAACAGGAGAGAGTGAGGCCAAGCAGAGCGACAAGGCCCGTCCACTGATGTCTGTTACAGCGTCTCCGAGAAAAAGGACGCCGTTGATTCTGCCTTTTCTGGCAAGAAAGTACGTGGAGGTGTAGTGGTGATGTATAGAAAAAGCAACTGTAAATATCCTTTAAACACTCTGAACTACTTTTTAAAATGTTGATTTACTACACCCAGGGTGATGTGCATGTGACATCACATTTCTTGGGGAGTCAGTTCATCTAAAAATCCAAATTCAGAGGAATTATCATCGTGTTCTCAAGCTGTTCTCTGCTCCCTTTCAATTTAATTTATTCTCACACTGTAGATACAAAATAATGAATGTTTCAAGCATACTAGAAGTTAGCTGACCACAGCCCATAAAACCTATTTCACTGTTTAGTTTTTTTTCCTGTTGTTAAGCCCCTCTGAAGTTCTCTGCCGCCCCCCAGTGGTGGAGCCCCGCATGTTTTGAAAACCGATGTCGTCACTCATGACTCCCATGACCCGGGGGCCATCATGTCTTAATCTGAGACATTAATGTTCATTTAAACTGGGAACTGAGAACATTTTGTATGCAGATTACATCATGCGTTTCTATAAATTAAGAAATCAAAGTGCCTTACCGTCACATTATTGTACATGTGGTGTGTAACATGTAGGTCCACAATCACACACAGTGACACAAAGTGAGCCAGTGGTGTTCGGGAACCGTTTAGAGATGCTGTTCACTGGGTGTGCCCTAATTTTTGCTGCCTCAGCTGGCTCCTCCATCATCCAAAAGGTTAAAAACCCATAAATCAGGGATCGTAAACTCCTGGCCTGCGTAATGTCAAAAGCATAATTCAAATCACCATTTATTTTCCATTTCAAATAATGACAAATTCACATTAAAAAAAAAAAAAAAAAACACAACTCAGATTAACCCCAAAATCAGCAGCAGACAAAGAAGAAGAAAAAGTCATTTGCGGTAGAAGAAGTGTAAAATGTAGTTTTAAGGATTTGCTTGTAATCTTATGCAGTAATGCGTCGACTTTAAGTGCTGCCTTGTGTTTGGCCAGAATTTTAATTATTTACAGGTTTATTGGAAAGTTTTCTGCACTCAATGTTTGCAGTCTTTATACAAAGATAATTGTGCTTTGTTTATATTACTCAAATACTGAAAGTGCTTGAGTTTGAGACCCCCCCCCCCCCCGTAAGTCATGAAACTGGTGATGGTACTACTTGCTTGGAAAAACTGGAAAAAAAGATCCCTCCCTTTTTCTGGGACAGAACTTTTGTACATAATTCCCTGTCTTTCTATGTCAATAAATGTCCTTAGAGAGCATTTTCTTTCTCCAACAGTCACAGAATGTTCTTGTTGGTTTCGCTGATAAGTCTAAAACGTGTTGCTATTGTGTGTTGTTCCTGTGACGCCCTGATGTTTACCCTGACTTTACTCGGCATTATATTGAGTGGAAAGGGGATAGAAAGTAGATCGATGGATGGTTTTAGTGTTGGAAAAAAACAAAAAAACAACCCAGCTGCATTTTCTTCATCTGTAAGTTATGAGATGTGTGGATTTACATTTTTTCCTCCTCCTCCTCCTCCAGTTTGATACCATAATCTTGTGGAAAATCCAGGGAGCTCCAGCTGAGAAGCAGATAGTTGGTTTTCCTACACACAGCAACACTTTCACTCTCAGGAGCCCTGCTGATAGCAAGAGTAAGGCCTATTGCTGGTGCAGAAATTCCTTGAAAATAGACGGCGTACAAGAAGCAGGCACATGCTTAGTTTCAAAGTATGCAGCCTTTTTTTGTTTTTTTGTTTTTTGTTTTTTGTTTTTTTTTGCTCTATATGTGTGAATATTCAATGGATTACTGTTCACTGACATTCCCCTGCATGCATGCTGACAGAGTAGGCTGGTTAATCACACAAGTACACACTTCCAGATGAAGCACTTAATGCAGTTTGAGGCTGTCATCGATGCATTGCTTTGTGAAATTACAGATCTGTGGCTTTCTGAAAGAGGGAGCACAACTGGGGTTTGGATCCGGGCCCGGGATGTGCCATATGCCTACAAGGCAAACCAGTGGGTGTGCTGTGACAACATCAGGAGCTTCAAGGTAGCACATACACCGGGTGCGTGTTTTATGGTTTGACAGGACAGTCTCTTTGGCTGTGCTGGAATACCTCTGAGCTAAAAATGTCTTTCCATCTCTATACCCAGTAAAAGATGCTTTAAGTATTCTGTATATAGTAAATACTTGAGTTTTCCGTCTGTGCTACTGCAGGCAACATGACAGGGACAGGTTTGCTTGTTTGTTTGGTTTTTTTTCTGCTGCATTACGCATTTCATGTCACTCCTCCTTCTATAGGCAAGGTTAAACAAGGTTATCAGCAAACACTGTGGAGGTCTTGGGATGAATTTAAGTTTGCAGCTGCAGTTAAAATGCTGCGTACGTCGCTCCCTGCTGGCTGTGTGGCTGAAAGGAGGGAACCTTAGAGGTTTTTGTATTGTGGATATGGAAGGCCAGAAGTGCATCGCTTTCACTCAAGAAAAGAATCTGTGGTTTTCTTGCGTGAACAAGATAGGTTCGGCAAAGAAAAGAAGAAAAAATAGCATTATACGTCCAATTTTGTAGATAAGCAGATTCAGATAAATCTATGTTGGGTTTTTTTTTACTTTTACAGTGTGTATCACCTCAGCAAAGGATACATGTTTACCCAATTCATGAATAAAACAAGTATTCCAAATGTGAGGATTATTTATTGATGTTTTTAACCACCCACACTGCATAAAGCAGCAGCATTATAACAGGCACTCAAACTCATCCTCAGAGTCCATCACCTCTTTATCTGTTATCAATACAGCAAATTACTGTGAATTTAGTGTTTGATATATTGTCTATTTAAGTTCCAATACTTTGATATTACTTGTCATACATATTTTTAATTATGACATTACTTTACTTACCATTAGAGACTCTGATGAACTGTAATATAATGAAGGGTAAAATGGCTTTTGTCAAAAGATATGCAATTCTTTTTATGTTATTTCTTTTAGTGCTGTTTACTTTTACAGTCTTATTGTATATTTTACAGCTGTCTCCTTTCTATGTAAATGTGTTGCTTTTTAAGCTGTGAAGCACTTTGGTCTCCCTTTGGGCTGTTGAAAGGCCTATTCAAATACATTTTGATTTGATTAAGTCAGTTTTAATGCATCTAACAATAATTCTCTGTCTGGAACAAATCCTTCACGGAAATTCAACTTAGTCTCAAATTTTAATCAGATTGTGGGTATCAGGTTGGCCAGTTTGGGTTCCTTAACAACGACAACAATAACAAAACTTGTCCTACTTATAAGGCACATAAGAAATTAAACTGCATAGTACACACTTTCTGGTTCAAACACAATCTCACCAGAACTCAAAGCAAGCCAACTTTGATGAAAGTTTACATTATTAATGGGAAACAAAAATGGTCCAAAATCAATATAAGCAAGAACAAGCGTTTCTCAATATAAACAGAGTGAATTCCATAAAAAATCCTCAATATGGGCGATTGATAATGGGGACGTATGTAATAATGGAAAATCACTTCTGAACACCCGTCGGTTTTCTTTATAATCTTCGATATCTGTTGAAAAGACATAAACTGACTGAAATCACACATATTTGATCATTTTAGATGATAAGATTGTCGACACACTGCCGAGTGCCACTGAGGTCATATTATTAACAGTCTTATAAGCACAGCGCTCAGGCTCAAGCCCCTGTCATGCATATTAACACTGCTGTCAGCTTATTAATGAAAATGTAGAAAAGAGTTATTAAATATGTTCACTTCCCGACGAAGGCTTAAGGAGTTGTGCTTTATCTGCTGCCCCGTCTCAGATGTGACCGGCTTCAATTCACCGTCACGCTAAAGGAGAGGCGTCTAATCCTGGAGGGCCGCAGCCCCCACGCACACGTTCCGGATATTTCCTTCAGAGTTCGGTGATGAAACACTTTGTGGATTCGGATGTTTTGGAGCAGGACGGTGGCCCTCCCAGACCACGATTTGACACCTTTGCCCTGAAGGATAAACACATACAAATGATTTGTGGAGTCCTTCAGCCGCTGCCTCTCCTGCCACTTGCCTTTCTTCAATCACCGGAGCGAGCGCCGCTTGTGAAGGCGGCAGCCGTTCTGGTACCAGCAGCATGAAAAATGGCTTGTGCACTAGACAGGCTAACAGCACATACCTGTGCCCAACAGACACGAGCACAGACTGCGCTACTGCAGCAGTGGGAAAACCTACTTCGACCATGTGCCGCCGTTCTAGTTCTCACAGACTCTTCTTCTTAATGTTAAGGTAAAGTTACAGATTGACCGGCTTACTGTTTTAAGGATGTGATGAATATCTTTAACTTTCTGTCATATGGTAACTTTCCAGAGTGCAAAGTCCTTTCCTTCCATGTACTGGATGGATGGTAACCCCTCACCGGGAAAGTGACCATATTTGGAAACTACACACACACACACACACACACACACACACACAACCAATGCAACTCGCAAACAGTAGTACTGAATAATGTATCTGCAAGATTTTACAGAAACAAAGTGAGGATTGTTCAAGCGACATGAGTGTGATTTTGGTCACTTTCCTACATTTGAACTCAACTTATATGTCAATGGCCCTTAAGTGAAGTCTGGATTTGTGATTCAAACTCGGATCCCGAGTGTGATTTTTAATCCCTTTTATGTTTATAATTGCATATTGTTGTCGGATTTTGTCTTGTTTCTCGTCTCCTTTAATCTCATTTGGTTTTAGCATTTTCTCTGTTTTTATTTCTCTGTCCTGACATTGAGCTTCATGATGTTTTATGGGTTTACGCAGGTACGGCTTTTGTTGAAAGCTGATTTCAAAGTGCTCTAGAAATAAAGTGGAGTTCAATTGCTTTTACTTATTAACTGTGTTTTCACGCCACTCCTGCATCACTGTCTCTCCTCGTCTCCTTTAATCTTATTTGGTTTGAGCATTTTCTCTGTTTTTATTTCTCCGTCTTGACATTTAGCTTCATGTATAAAAAGGGTTAAACCAGCCTGCCTCTTTAAGTGACTTTTTAAAAGAAAGAAAACAAACACCTGTATTGTTGATAGTTTATCGTCAGTAACCACATTTATTTTTCTGTTCCAGTCAATAAAAAGTCAGAACTACATTTTTGGCTTTTGCATAACATTTTATTACACATAATTTACTGCATATACACAAGCCAAAAGACACAGGGGGGGTGAAATACATGAAAACAATGATTAAAACAAACCAACGTGTCAATTCTTCTACAGGTAAGAAGTTGAAATATTGAAGTCAAACCCTGACGCGACACAAACAGAGGATAAATCTACAATTAAACGAATAAAGCACATGATGTTAAAACAATCCAAGATCTCCTGCACAACATACGTACATTCACACAATATTATTTGAGGGGTTTTGGTAAAAGATTTGAAAGTTGATGGTGATTGTTGTAACACTTAAACTCCAGAACAGTTGTGGAAGGCTACAACATTGACTGCTGCCCCCCCGCAACCCCCCCTCCCCACTCAGCTGGCCTCCTTGTCCTCTATCTGCTCTGCCCTGGCCGAACCGTTCTGCTCTGCCGCGGGTTCCTCCACCATGGCCGACTTCTTCGACGTTCCTGTTACAATGCATAGGGGTTTGGCGAGGGCCGGTGATGAGTAATGAAAGCCGACAAAAACTCCCAGGAAGCCTACAAATAGTGATTTACAAGTAGCGGTATGAGGACTGTGGTTGACGTGTGTACCTGTGAGGTAATTTCTGTGCATTCGATGGAACAGCAGGAGACCAATGAAGACGATAAAACCAATGCAGGCGATTATCATTCCGCACAGCAGGAAGCTGTAGCTGCCTTCGGTCTGAATAATCTTGGGAGGAGACAGCAATATTAAACCACTAAACATGATTCTATATCTCTGTCGGTCTATTTTTTTTTTTTTTTTTTTCCCAATCATAGGCCCATTCCTCCCCGTCTGCATACGCACACACACACACACACACACTCTCTTTCTATAATAATGACGATAGATATTCAACTTACTGAGCCAACCAGAACCTGCATCACCATCTCTCCCATGCCCGCGCTTGTCACCAGGACTGAGGTTGCACATCCTGGGGAGAAAAAAAAAAAAAAAAAGACACGCGCGGGTTATGTCCTCTCGTCTGGCTTTGATGCCGCTACTTTGTCATTATTATGGTGCAATAAACACTTTATACCCTGGTAATCAAGAATGTCTTCAGTATAGGCGAGCATGCAGGGAAATATGCTGCTGAGGAAAAGACCACATAAAGCCGTCCCAACAAAGAGGAAGGTGCTGCTGGTGTAGAAAATAAGCAGCATCAACACTGTGACAATAGCTCCTGCCTGCGAAAACAAGAGGGCATGCTCAGTTTAGTATTAATAGCACAAGTGTTAATGTGTGTCCTGTCTTCACATAGCACAAAAAGTGAGAAAACGTGTGCTAAGTAGATAAAAAAAAAAAAAAAACAACTCATGTTGTTGGAAAGTGTTTATTTCCCTTTAAAATGGTGCCACATATGTCAAGAAGACAAATTTGTGGGATGAGCAGAAGAGCTGAATGTGTGCTTTCCCAAGAAGGAGAAGAAGAAAACAAAAGGCCAAATTTGTTCTTGCTTTTTGTGCTTTATGTGTATGATGTGATAAGGCCTCACCAGATTGAACAGGAGCAGTCTCACTGGCTGGAAGCGATACGAGAGGGGGATGGACAACAGACGTCCAACAGTGATCGTCGCCCAAAAGATGCTGGCCAGGTACCCTGCGGTCTTATGAGGGATGGACATGGGTGGGGTCACGGCGTAGGTGTACACGAACCCGGCATACGCGCCCTGCAAAAAGAAAAGCCCGGTTGTTTCACTCATTTCAACTCTCTGAGCTTTATGCGATGCAGATTTTCGGGTTGCACCCATAAAAGTTTACACAGAACACAGTAAGTGAAATGCAACATCCCGTTATTTATCTGCTCCCCCCCCTCACTCACCACAATGCCATCGGTCATAAATAGCACCATCCCGCCGAGGATATGAATCATAAAGAAGGATACTGGCAGCCCTCGCAGGTTATCATTCTGACAACAGCTAAAGATATCCCCATGACCTGTAACAGAGCGAAGGAGTCACAAATGACAGATCGGTGCACACAAAATAGCATTTTATAGTTTTGTTTTCATTCAAACTGAGTGAGAGTACAAGTAGAGTAATGCATTATTCATTTTAAAACATAAGTCCTGTTAAAAAACAAAAACAAAAAAACCAAAATTCCATGTCTTTACCTCCTGCTTCATGTTGCCCCTGCTCCTCGGCTGGGCCCTCGGCCCCCTGCTGGTTTTCCATCGCTAGTTCATCCTTGTCCAAAAGACGGGGAGTGGCGCTGGGGCAGCATGGGAGCAGCTGCTCCCGATACATAAGAAACAGGACGGCGATGGGCACGGGGAGCTGCAGGCGCACACAAATTCGAACTTTCACGTTTATTTGTGAAATCAATTGTTGTTGAGGAGGATAAAATGAAGACTTAATCTCTTCAAGTGTGTGTCCGATTGGCCTCTTACATTAATAACTGCCATGATCCAGAAAGCGGAGTGCACAGTGGACTCCCATTGCCCTCCCTCATGATGACTCTGAGTGATGTTGTGCTCCAGCGCCGGACTGTTTCTCAGCATGTTCCTGAAATGATGCATGAGCTCAGTCCCGTTCGCTGTGTGGTTCCCACAGCCCGTCTCCGAGAGGAAAGGGTCTGCAATCAGTGGGCTCACCAGGGCGCCGAACCCAATGAAGAAATGAAGAGCCTGCAAAAGCACAGGGAAAGGCCAGGCACATAACTCACTGCAGTGCTTCGAGAGCTGCGGTTTATGATTAGCTCCTAACTGGAAATGTATTCCAACTGAGCGACTTTTGTAATAAATCCTGACTCATTTTGTGCCATTATATGTATGAGAAAAAATCTAAATAAATTAAACAAAGACGGCATTTATGTCGTATGACAGTATTAAGTCCTATCGGGTGTTTTGCAGGCGGAGGCACTCCGGGCTTGTTTACCTGTAAGAACACAGCAGAGTCCCTCTGATAAATGGTGACCAGCTGGATGTTGGCAATGGTGTCAATAATTCCCATGGCCAGGCCCGACACGGCCATGGCGATGGCCAGCAGGAGGACATTAGTGCACAGGGGGATGATGGCAAATATTATTGAGATGATGAGGGCGGAGACAAATAAGGCCGCCAGAGCGCTGAGTAACCTTGACAAGGAGAGAGGAGACACACACACACACACACACTCACAGTGAAGGACAAACACTCCCAAGGGTCATTTGTGCACTCGGGGGGGGGGGGGGGGGGGGGGAGAGGCCTTGGTGTTGCGGATACTCACGTCCTCTTGAAGACGCCGCCGATGGAGCTTCCGATCAACAAGCAGAACTGCTGAGAGAAGAACACCCAGGTGATCTGGCTGAGCGACGAGCCCGTCTGGCATTGCAAGTCCAAGATTGTAGGTCCGAGGAACGCGATGCAGAGTCCGAAACTGAAGAAGACGCTCCAGTAAGTCAGCGTGTGATGCGCATTTCTTTTGAACAGAGTCACGATACGTTCGTCCACGAACATCTTGGGGCGCGGCGAAACCGGACGGAACCTCAGGGAGAACACTACGAGGTGACCACGTTCTTACTGCAGCTCCGGAAGTTTCTTCATCCCTTTTAAAGGCTTCAGCGCGCTCCTCCTTTGCACTGCCCAAGCGGAGAGGATGTCCTCTCCGAGTTAATGGGTGAAGTGGAGATTCTTCCAACTGCATTATTCCGATTCGGATTTATGTCAATGATTGACACTGAGAAAGAGCGAGCGTGTCGAAACCGTGCTGCATTTGTATGTCCTGGTCCCCTCTGAGCCATTTGGATGGAAAGTGTGTGTGATTCACAAAAGTAAAGACACAGGGATGTCTCACGGACAGCTTGTCTTTTCTTTAACACCTCAACAACTCTAAGGCCCTTGTGTTCATTTAAAACTGCTTCTGTCATATTGGTAATAAATACTTGCTCAAAAAGTTTGTTCGACTGCTGTATTTTGTAAAATATTGTCACCTGATAGTCATTTCATTTTTTTTAATATACAGATCCATGCATATTACTTTATTTCAGGTGTGTTTTGTTGTCTGCACGGCGCCCATTGGTGTTTCTAGTCACTTTGTCGGCCGCAAGGCTACAGGTGCTTTGGTTTGGTCAGAACAAAGTGAGACATCACTCCTTTTTTTTTCTTTTTCTTTTTTTTCATGTGAGACACATTCTCCTTTCCCAATGGCTCATTTTTCCTTCTTTTCCTTTCCATGTGTTCTGATGGATAGGAGCGCCATATTTACGAGTTTCACCAGGCAGCAAGCCGCTATCAGGGGCCCTCAAGTTGTCTCATTGATATCAATGATATGGAACAAATGTCAGCCATCTGCGGGAAGCCCCCCTCTCTATCTACTACATGGTGACAACAAGTGTGGTATGGGGCCCTATTAGGGGCTGCAATGTTTGTTGCAGACAGTATTCCATCATATCGATTGAGTTAATACAATTTTCAGTGGAGTAATTTTACTGGAGTTGAAGGTCATCACAAGATTTTGACCAGGCTTAAGTATTCTGACAACTTTAAAATGATACGATTTTAAATTTGCACAGACATCCAAGTATCCAAGATGCCGTCTGCATAAAATGATGTACGATTGATTTTTTGTTTCTACTTCAAGTACAAATTTCAAGCTTATTTTCAATATTTCAACAGTAAAAGACTTATGGATGCATTATCGAATAACTACTGAAGTGCAGGATGTGAAGTTTTATTGATTGGGGGAAATCATTTAATTAAATCCATCCTTTTCATATTTAACTTTAACTGCATATATGTATAGCCGTTGGGCTTCCATGGCGCAGGGCCCGGGCCAAAGGGGGTGAGCTGTAGGATTCAAACCTACATCTTTGACACACGAGTCTATCACTGCAACTAAATAATATAAACATGATAAAAATGTTAAAAAACTGATTTGAAAGGAAATTTCTTCTTTATTATGATACTCATGTGAGTACAATAATGGATATATTAACAACAAATTAGACAAATGTTTTGGTGAGATTTTTTTTTACTTTTTGCAGTTTTCAAGAGGAAAATTGAGTCTTGGTGATTT
This sequence comes from Blennius ocellaris, assembly GCF_963422515.1. Taxonomy (NCBI): domain Eukaryota; kingdom Metazoa; phylum Chordata; class Actinopteri; order Blenniiformes; family Blenniidae; genus Blennius; species Blennius ocellaris. Next base: position 27,969,080 of record NC_137654.1, read on the forward strand.
TAGTTTGTTTATGCGATTCCATGGTGACTTTCTATTTGGCTCCAGTCTTAATTAGTCACGCAAAACAGCTCAACATCTGGTCTACTAGAGAGGAAAACAATGAAATGGATTTCACTTTGTGAATTTTGAGCAGATTACAACACAATATTACGATACTATCAGATACTATCAGATTACTGAAAAACAATTTATGATTTGGATATTGGACTTTCTCACTGGCATCTCACTACAGGGTTAAACTTCCTTTTATGTGAACATTCCAGTCCAGAAGCTTAAAAGGATTGCAGTTACCACGCGTAAAAAAAAAAAAAGCTCCTTGGACACAGAGCTACAGAGAAGATAATCATCTTTCAGGTTTTTAGAGTCAAACATTAACTTTCAAGGCATGGTTCTGAACTGTGGTGGGAAATATCTGGAGAAAACATACACGCTGAGCCTCAACTGTGGTCTCTAAAAATATAAAAATATCTTTTTAAAAAGCAGTATATTACACTGTCTTGATAAACTACTGTTCCTGCTCTGTCAGTCAAATTTTTTTTGTATGTCTTTGGTGGTTTACCCACTAATAGTGATTCAAATCGTAGTCTTTCAGCACGGTGAAGGTGGGTAAAAGCAGTCTGGGATGTCGAGCAGGTACAGCGGGTGGTTTTCCAACATCAACATTGGTGGTTCGATCCCATATGTTAAAGTGTCCTCGGGCGAGATACTGAACTCTGAGCTGCTCCAACGGAAGCCCAGCGCTTTTACATTTCTGCGCCTGTGTGAATGTGACGGACAGAGAGAAGCACTTTGAGCTGGTGCGGTGAAATTATACTTTCTCAGTGGTTTAGTTACTATTTACCTCTTGCAGGTTAGTCAGGGCTGCGTGTGTCCCATGTCACCTCTCGATGGTCACCATGCATATTGTGACAGTACAGCCTTTAGCGTGTTTGAAAATGCATCGTGCATCTGCATCACACATAGTTTACCTTCAGCTGCTTTGTGTTTCATAAAAAAAAAAAAAAAGAAATTTGCATTGCATAAAGTGTTGAATTACTCAGGCTGAGCACGAGAACTAGAACGAGGACTTAATATCTAATGCCTTCAATGATTGCATGAGAAAACCTCAGCTCCACCGGTTGTGGTCAAATATGGTCCTTCCGGCAAGGTGGCAGTAGATGAAACCACAGAAATGTTACCATCATCATCATCATCATCATCACCATCATCATTATTGTTATCGTCATTATCAAGACATCTTGAAACTTGCACTTTATGACAGATTGCAGAAGCCGCTCGGGGTTCTTTGTGTTATACATTAGAAGGCTGGCACAGATCACGACTCATTTTATTTATAGTGTTATACTTTCACGTACGCTTTTGTGCTGTGGGTAATCAGTAAATTATCTTGTATGTTCTCTGCTTGGTTCTTATCTCACTCCTGCAGTGATTTCCTTTGCCCCCCCCCCAAAAAAAACACAGAAATATGATGCCTATCTCCATGTGTCAGATGTCTTATTTAAAAAATAAATCTTGTTTCTTTGCGGTGTTTTTCTGTCTGGACTGATTTCAGCACACATTGTATTTGCAGCAGTTTCAAAATGTGTCACGATTTTCCAGCGACTATCTCTCAGCACTGCGCTGTATTTCAGAGTCAGACAAGCCAAAGCCTTAAGCCGTGTAACTGATTTGCCAACATCTCCTGCTCCGTGGAGATGCAGGTACTAAAAACTGACAAATATATGTGTTTGTACAAAAGGCATTCATTAACATTCACTTCCTCCTCCTGAGGTATGGCAACATGAGGCGCTTTCTTCGGGTAATTGTCAACCAACACTCACTCGGAGACGTGCGACGATGTGTTAAAAATGAACAGCCAATTCCGGTTACCGAAGTAGAACATCTGCTTTTGAATGAAGTTATTATTCACGAAGGTTGGACGAAGACAAACTCCTGTATGCACTTACTGTCTGGGTGACAAACTCTTGGACGACATTTCATTTGACTTAAAATAGTCCAGCAGATAAGTTTAACATCTGAAAGTTCTTTCCGGCTCAAATATGTGAATCTACTATCATGAAAACAACTCTTGACATGATGAAAATGTTTATTCAATAACAAGATAAGTTGCAGTCGACAGTTTTTTTTATCGTGCCTGCTGATGTTTTTACTTTTGCCAGAACAGATTCTGATTACCTCCCTTTGTTTCAACACTCACTGCCTTGAATAAGTGCTATGCTTTTGATATAAATATTTTTATTGAGAATTTCATTTCACTTGCAGTTAAATGGACACCCGGTACCTTTTGAAATAAAGTAGCACCATCATTTTGGAGATAAACATGTTTTAAAACTACAATTAACTATGATTAGCAGTGAAATGTAATAAAAGCATCAAATCTTTAATTGTAGAACAGCTCCTCTCACATAATATGTTCTAAGCTTTCCTCCAGTGGCATAGATTAGGATACTTTAAAAGAGTATTTATTTTTCGTGTACCTTCACTCACTGCATTTAAACAGGAACATCTCAGTTTTCTCCTTGTTGCACGCTTCAAGCTGTCTCTTTCCTCGCTTTAACCTCCGTGAGGACAATTCAAAGTTAAAGTGAAACGATTAAAGCGGCTGATGGGAGCAGTCATCCACACTGAAGTTGCGGAAGGTGACACATTTAAGAGTAATCAAGTAAAATCGATAACTGCTGAATGCCAAGGCGGCCTGTTTCTGGAACAGAAATAAAAGCTCTTCCAACATTAACGTTCCACGTAAACTGAGGCCGCTTTGTTACTGGTTTATTTATTTGGACGACTCAAAAACTGTGTCACTGATCATAATTAAGCCGCTCAAAAAATAGCAGTGACAGTGAAACGTGTGTTTGCAGATATGTAATAACATGATGAGCCACCACTAACACCACCCTCAAAAACAATCGAGGATCCCTGACAAAAAAACCCCCCAAAAAACAACAACAAAAAATTATGGGTTCCAGGATAAGGGCAGAATATATTTTTAACATTTTCAGAAGTTCAATGCATTTCTCAGATTTTTTTTTTGCCAGAGTCTGACTGTGAAGGATTGAGATAGATAGATAGATAGATAGATAGATAGATAGATAGATAGATAGATAGATAGATAGATAGACAGACAGACACGTGAATAAATACAGTGGCACAGCAGTTTGTGCTCGTCTCCTAAATTTCAACACTAGATGGTGTAAAAGCATTGCTTTGATTCTCAAACACACTTCAGGCGGGTCTTTGGTAGGAATAACTCAAATCCATGGATGAAAGAAAATCCCAACAAATCTGCCAGTTCCTGATTATAACACAAATCCATCACTGCTGGGAGAAATTTTTAACCAACTCAGTCTTTAGGTCTAAAAAAAAAAAATAAACACTCCACGCGCCGTGTCTCTTTTTCAGGATGACACCTGAATTAATGATGGCAGCGAGAAAAAGGTCTGAAAACACTGTCACTTTGCTCCCCCCTCCGTCTCATCTCCATAGCCTGACATTTATCCAGCCCTCAATCAGAGGACTGAGACTGCGACAGGGCAATGTGACAGGAATCATAAGACGATTGCTCTATTTTTTTCCCTCCCTCCCCTTCCGCTCTCCCCCTCCCCTCCCCTCCTCTCCCACCTCCAACGTGCATTTCTGTATCCTAAACTGCCACTTGGTAGATGAAGAAATCACCTTGTATTATACGCCACAATCTCCAACTATATCTGCAGGAGCCGGTGTTAGATTTAATAATGGAGGTGGGAAAAAAAAACAAAAAAAAACCAACACTTGAAAGAAAGAGGAAGTCACAATATGTCTGTCTACCTGTCGTCTTAGGCAGACATCCATGATTCACTGCGCGCATTAACACAAGTGAGCGGATTAGTCGAGGCAGACGTGACACCGACTCCTTTTGGAACATTAAGAAATGTATCAGTCACCTTTCCACATTTCTCTGGCTGGTGTCTGCAGTCCTGGATGGAAATGCCCTGCAGTGCCAAGCACCCACCCCTCCCACCACCACCACACACCACCCACCCTCCCTACACATCTCCTCTGGCCCAAAATAGAGCCAAGGATATGTGGTATGCAAACAGACATGTCTGAGAGGCAAAACAGTGCTGGCGTATGAGCTACTCTGCTTTCAGACTGAGGAAGCGGTGAAGACGTGGTGTGTGTGTGCACGCGTGTGTGTGTGTGTGTGTGTGTGTGTGTGTGTCGATATTTGCAGGAACACGACATAATTTCAAACACTGGGATCATTTAATATCGTCACTTCCATTACAGAACAGCTGTTAAAAACAGGCTAAAGGGTACATAATATATATTTTTTGAATTTTGTGATTAAAACTCTTGCTTGATACACATAAACGTCCCACGGTTGATGCCTTTTTATGTAAAGTTTGAACGTATTGGGGTTTTTTTTTCTCAGCATAATCCTGTCCAAAGACGGACAAAGACATGTTAAATATTGACTAAAATGCCCGTTAGGTGTGAATAAATGTGTGTGGCTTGTCTGTTTCTCAGTGTTTGCCCCGTGATGGACTGGCGACCTGCCCAGGGTGTACCCTGCTTTCTCCCACAGTCAGCCGGGATCGGCTCCAGCTGGATGAAGCTGTATAGAAGACGGATGGACGGTTGGATCCCTGATTCGCAAAGCCGACGGACATGGCAGGACGGCCGCATTACCAGATGTTATTTTTAGGCTTCTGCTACATTTCTGTGAGTTGTTTGCTTTATGCAATGCACAAAATCTCCAGCAGTTTCAACGATTCGCAGACAAAGTCGCACCTTTAACCTCATGTCACAATAAGTGGAAATTTAATTTATATAAGTACGTGTCAGAAAATGATCTTTTCTGGGCGTTTTATGTTTTCAAGGACGGCAACAAAAGCAGCGTCGCACCTGGATAGTCTCCTGTTGTGCTTTATATGCTGTAATGATTTTGTCTGTTGTGTTTCACTCCTCGATTTGTTGAGATGATTTTGTGATATGCAAAACATACCTTATATAAGCATCTGGCAGCCTGCGAGCCATTTATCGCTCCCTTTTTATTTATTAAGTATATAAAGTTATTAGGTTATTGGTTTTACAAGTTGGAGGAGATAGAATGTTAATATAACCACACTGACCTTGATGTACTCTGGAAATACAGTGTTAAAACAACAACGAGAATTAAAATTGTTCAGCAGTTTTCCAAACAAATATATCGTTATAATACACATGCTTGGTCATCAACGAAGTTAATCACTCCTGTTTTGCAGTATACTTGGTTTATTCAATTGAGAGTTAAAGGGGAAAATGAAGACCATATCATGGAAAACTAATGAAAAAGCAGGTTCGTCAGAGAACTAAAACTGAGAAAACCATCCTTAAATACACAAACTTAAAGTAAATCACACATTTTTCCAATAATCGTGACTTTAGTCTGGAAGAGGAAGTTGGTTTTCCACAAGAAACAGGGAGATACAAGCAAAATCGCTGCGGCTTAGAATCAAACAAGGGTCTTCTTGTTGTGAGGAGAGAATGCTAACCACCACTTTACAGTGCGGCCTCACCTGAAACTTAAAGTATAAAGATATCGAAAGTGAGCATTAATCACTAATCCACTTGTGCATTTCCTTCAAAATGTACATATATTATAGGACATGGTACCAACAGCGAGTTTACAAAATGCACTGCTTGTATCTTCATTAGTTTCTAACAAAAAACATTTTACATGACAAGTAAACTCGCATGATGCAGGTTCAATGGTATTTCACATATTACTATTACAACAGTCAATAAACAGCTATTGATTCTTGGTGGATTTCACACGCAATGAAAAAGGTATTAGCTGTCAAGTGGGTATAGATAAAGAGGACAGAGGATTTGGCATCATGAGACAAGGATATAGAAAGTCCACCAGCCTGCAGGTTGAAACCAGGGATATTTCTTTTTTCTTTCTGTGAGGCAACAGTGCCTCTCGCTTTAATCTCTTCAGTTATGGTCTTAAAATGACAAGGGACTGTTGATTATCACCACTGCATCTTATATCATCAGACTTTAAAAGATGTGTTTATGATAAGGATAAACAAAGTGATAATTAAAGCAAGCAACAAATGTTCTTTCTTTCATTCCCTTAAAAACGAGAATAAAATGTACCTGTATAGTGATACATCTTTCACATTTGAGCATCTCTGAGGAGATAATGCAAGGAAAACCGGTAGAAATAAATACAATATATAGAAACTAAACAGTCATTTATCACAGTGATTAACTATATAATTTTCCAATTCTTTCTTCAGTTCTAAAGGAAGTTTTTTTCTTTGTTTTCCCGTCATCTTTCAGAGTAGCATTTGGGTCTGGTGGTGCAATGGACTGTGCACTAATCCGTTTTCTCCAAAAGCCAAGGATTTACAATTATGAATTGAGCTTTTAAAGTTCATTGAGGCATTGATGCTCATCCAAAGACTTCAATCAGGACTTCCTACCAAGGACTCCTTAACAGCACAGCAGCCGATCACATCTGGAGCCGTCTGAAGAAAACAGCTTCTATCAGCCAGATCCCACTTTGTATTCAGGATAAATGGACGCTTTATCCGTTGACGCCTGTTTTATTGGCTGATTACAATACAACGCTCAGCACTGTCAGGAATGGTTATTATCAGCCTTATCATGAATTGTTTATTAGTGGCCAATAAAACTTTTGCTGCAGCAGGAGAAACACAAAAGCATTTTGTGAAAATGAGGGACTGCCCAGTTTTGTTTTGTTTTCTTCTCTTGGGGGGGGGGGGGGGAGGGGGGTAACCCTGAAATATTTCAACCATGGGTCATAAAGGCTCAGTTACACATCAAGCTGTTCCCCGTCTTCGAGTTTTTGGTTCCTCTTCTGTTACTTTGAAGCCGACATTGAATATTCACTCGGGTTTTAATTGTCTACTTCAAAACGTTGCAGTCCATGAATATATTCCTCATCGGATCGGTTATCACTGAAGTCTGCTCATAAAGCAAATGACGCATTCGCAACTGCAAAGTTAAAACGCTACAATATAAAAGTGTGAGAAAAAGATATGTTTGAATGCGCTCAAAGACGGAATTTCCAACTGGGAAGGTGGGGCGAGACAGTGTAGTACCCAGTTTGTTCTCAGTCCATCTCTTAGAAGTTAATTTCTTAGGACACTTGTAATTATGGAGAGCGAGGAGAGACAAGGGGCGTGTCCACACGGGAACGCCGTTTCACGTAAATGCACTGTTTGTGGCCAATAGTCCACACAGCATGTGTATTTTTGTGTGTATTTGGTGAGTCACAGCGCCCCTAAAGGCCTGGCATATGTACTGCATGCACTTAGGCATCTTGTTGAGTCGCGTTCATAGTGACGTGTGGACGGAATTTCTCTTTTAGAATGCCGGGGAGAATAAATATCCTTTTGACTCTTGTGGGTAGGGTCTCCATCCTGGATTTACAAGGCTGAACAGATTGGGGCTCAGTGGTTCGCCTACTTACTCCAGTACCCATATATTCAGCACCACACAGACTTAAATTAAGATGTGATGATGATTAATTTTCTTAGCTTATTTTTTATGCAAATATAAAACAGCAACATGTATGAGGGACTATTACAATACATTACTAAAAGCCTTCATAAAAGGCTATTATGCCTTCATAAGAGACAGGTAATAAATGTGACAATTCACGAAAATGTTCAAAAAGGATAATAGGTGGTGGGTAATGATAAGTTCACAGTTATTAATGTTTACATTAATGGCAAAGTGACATTTACTAAGGTTACTAGCAATTATATGATACTGTAGTAAAAATGATTTGGCATAATGAACAGTATTTACTTGCGATCCTTTTTGTAGGAAAGTTCACTAAGTAACTTTGAAAATAATTAGTTGAATAATGTCAACTGATGTACGGCACTGGATTTCATTCTGTTTAAGTATAAACCAGCTGTACCTTTTCAGTGTGGGTACGAAACAATATCAGTATCAGTTATAAGAATGTAATTAAAGCCACCACCAATAAGTCCTCTGTGAACATTAGGGTCATATTTTGTTTTAAATGTATCACAGGTTTGCAGGTTCGAATCCCACTCCTTGAGCAAGACCCTTCACCCTGCTGCTCCAAACACGGAGAGATAAGGTTAACTAAGAAAAAGCTGGGAGGAGAAGGGGAGTAATAAAATAAATTATCCCTCCTCGTTCCTTCTTCTATAATGAATTTACTAAAGCATTACAAATGCTTAATGGGACGACTGTGACTCAGTTGGTTAAGGAAGTCTTTTTTCAATCCCAGACAAAGGTTGGTAGTTCGGCAAGTTTAAAGTCAAACATGCTGAATGAGCTATTTACATTAAATTAATCCAATTTGAGTTGGAAATGTCTAACATGCTCATAAGAACCTCTTCCAATTACTCTACTGTTGACCTACACATTGCAGCTCTCACTTTTACTCAAAGCACTTAGCGTCGCTGGAGAGTCTTCCCTCCAACTTCAAGAAATAATTGTGATCGAGTGAGAACAGCTGACTAAAGAGTGAAATTAAAAGGCAGCATAACAAAGGATTAGTTTCATAGCAAAGTGGTTTTCCTGAAATGGATGTGACAGAGTGTTGGAGCCTACAGAGGGCTTACTCTGAACCAACACGGGAGGAGAAATCAAGCATTGTGCCCACTTTCATGGCTGAAATGCTTTGTCGGTATATCAGCACAGATAATAATTTGAATGCTATGATAGCGTGTACGACCTCAGTGGATTTAATGAAAGGCAAGTGATGAATTCAAAACCCCACAAAGGATAACAGATTTCTGCATTGAGGACCCGGACCGGCTTTGTTCCCCCTGAAGATTTTCCTGTCAGAGCCAGAAGAGAGAACAACTCATGCATGCAGCTGTCTGGTAATATTCGTTTGTACACACATCCGGACACGGAAAAAAAAACACAATGGTGATTTATTCGTTCCTATCATAAGATGTCTCTTGCTTTTCCCTTCTTCTCCTTCTTTCTGCCCCCCCCCCCCCCCCAACCAACACCCCCGCCCCGCCTCTCCCGACACAGTTGTAGAGAGCAGAGCAATGATGCGTGTCTTAGTGAAACCTGGTGAATAGTAATGAACCAAGCCTGTGTGTCTATTTGAGGGGAAGCTGGAGGAAGACAAGAGAGAGGGAAGGGAAGGGTTTGTGGGGAAGAAGGGGGTGGGATGGGGTGGGGGGGGGTGGGAGGAGGACTGTGAGTGAAATCGGGGCTTCTCTTGCGGCACCGATGCAGCACCAGCAGCGGTGAGAAACACAGTTGTGACTGACAAGAGATACAGTGGCATTAATCCTTTTTACACCCTTTTACACAGTCGCTTTCGCCCCTTTGTCAGCCACTCGGACCACACCAACGTGACGTCGCTCATTAAAACCCTTCTCCCATCTTTTTTTCCTCGGGAGCGTGTTACTTCATTATACAGTAGCTTATTCTCCCTTCCACACATACACAGGGGAGAGGGGGGTTGTATTAGTGGAGGAAACGGATGGAAAAGGGGGTGGGTGGGGGTGAAAGCAGCGAGTGAATGTGGCTCAGAGAGAGGCAACAGCACCTGCTGTCTTCAGCTCAGATGCACCAGGCAAAACAGCAGTCTCCCTTCCACCAGTGATGGACTGTAAGGGGAACAAAGGGGGGGGGGGGGGGGGGGGGGGGGAGGCCTGAACAAAAGAGTAAGAAACTCCAAAGATGCCAGGATATTTACATCAGTGCTGCTGGTTTGGAGCCTTAAAAATCTTGCAATGAAAACGGCAACACCATGTATGTGTGTGCGTGTGTGTGTGTGCGTGTGTGTGGGGCGGTATGACAGAACAAAGTTTGTGTCATGAGTGGGTGAAAACAAGAGCTTCCCGATGAAAAATGTGAGCTTCTTGAGGGATAAATGACTGGAATATTCAGCAACTGGCTGCAAAGATCAACTAGAGTGCCAAGGCTGAAAGGAAGGGAACAAACACAATAGACAGCCCCCCTACCTCAGCCCCTCTTTTATCCCTTTCCATCCAGGACCCATGGGCACTCTGCCAACTTGGAATCTTAAGAACTCATTCAAAGAAAGCCAAAGAAGGAGACTTGTTTAAAACCAGGACCCATTCTCTCTCAGTCTCTTGTTTTTCCTTACATTTCCCATGTGAAGAGGGATTTCTGGTTGCTGTTGTCTCTGACTGCATCTGAGATGGGGGGGGGGGGGGGGGGGGGGAGAGAGGGAGAGATACAGAGAGAAAGAGAGAGAGAGAGAGAGAGAGAGAGAGAGAGAAAGTAGAGCGGGGGGGTCCGATGGAGGGCTAGAATTGCCATTCATGTAACGTTTCATCAGATTCCTGTTTTGAGAGTATTGTGAGCAAGCGGTCTCCCTCCTGAGTCCCTTTCGCCCTCTCAAGCTCTCTCTCTCTCGCTCTCTCGCTCTTTCCCAGTTTTCATTCTGCTTTTACTCCCTCTGTCTCCACACTCCCGCTCCGGCTCACATAGTAACTCCTCCCCCCCACTACCCATTGTCTCTCCATACAGTATTAGGCTGAGGGGATGCCATACTTGGTCCAGCGAGGGACGCAGGAGAGGGAGAAGGAGGTAAGAGTCAGATTTATAGCGCAGGAATGCATCCGGTGCCTAAATGCACGTCACTGATACTTTCAGCAGAGTAAAAGTGCACCGGGTAAAATAGCGATTTGTTTTTCAGCAGAGACTGTCAATGAGGGTGAAGAACAGCTTTAGTGATGCTCTGGTTCTTTCATGTGTTACATGCGGTGTTTATTTTGGTCGTTGCGTTGGGTAATAAATGAGGTGACACTCTTGAGCTTTTTATCTGAGTGTCAAAATAAGTGTGAGGATGTCAATTTGTTTGCGTGTGAGTCATTTGCTGTATTGTTGTGCCTTTGTGCCTCTATGTTTCATGGGTAATTTTAGCACTGTTTCACAACCTCCTGCCAAAGGAAAACAGGAATGTATTCAAATATAATAAAAACGGGGCTATGAGCTTAAGCTTTTAAAAACATCTGGCGACTGATGATTGCCTGAATTGGCTCCCAGCTGAGAGGGACCATGTACGATGTTTAGGGATTAAAGCTAATCCTCCCTGTGGCTGAGATTCACCTTCTTGTCTGGACAGAGTCTGACACGGGCGCTTTACTAATATATGCGGGGACATGCATGCTCACGGGCTCCCTGAAGCTCGCTGGTCATTTTCGAACCTGGAAAAAGCTGATCGAGTAAACACTTCTCTTTTTTTACTGCCGTCTGTCAGAGGTCATGTGAATTTCCAGCATCCGCAAGGCCGAGGAGATATTGATCAAAGAGCGTAAACAAGATGGGGGGGGGGGGGGGGGTTATTGGAAAAATCCTGTTTATGGGGATCTGACATGTCTTGTTAGAAAGTTACAACTTCCTGAAAGTACAAGATTACATAAAAAGCCACGTTATTAACACAGAAGTTTTGAGACGACAGGTCAAAGTGTCTAACAAAGTGCTTTATGCTTTTGCAAACTGCAGCATGAAACAGGTGCATGAAAAAAAAAAAGACTAGAAGTGCTTCTCTCAGTAGTGGACAGTTGCAGCCTAGTACAGGAAGCTTTGTGTGCTTGTTCAGAGAGAGAGAGAGAGAGAGAGAGAGAGAGAGAGAGAGAGAGGGGAGAAGAAGAAAAAAAAAAGGGGGGGGGGGGTGAGGCTGTCTCAATGGGGCTTTTGTTGTTTGAGTTGGAGACAGCGAAAGCACAAGAAACACTGACTGACAAATACCTGGCCCCTCTGTGCTTCGAATACCTCAGCGTTGCACTTGATACAATGTCAACAAATGCCTCCTCTGTCCTCCATCGTAGCCTCGCTTCCTCTCTGTCCACAAGACTTTTTTTTTTTTCTTCTTCATGTTTTTATAAAAGCTACTGTTTTCTGAGCGGACATCTGGTTGAGCAGACTTGGCCTGCATAGCTGGAGTGCCGAGTCCCGGTTCAAACTGCCCCCCCCTCCCCGAGCAACTCCCGACAGTTACGAGTGCAACACAGATCGTCATAAACAGAAAAAACATTTCGATGAATCCCAAGTTTAGACAGAGGTTGGAATGGGACTTGAATTCAGCAGTAAAAAAGACTGGTGACAGGGTAAACATCACGAAACGGGAGGGTAGGCTATGTTTGTCCCGCTTTTATCGAGAGACACAAAGGGCACGTGCATGCGTTTAAATTTGTGATGATAACGCACGTTTATTTTTGGTCATTTCTACAAACTGCTAAGCTTTTCCGAGCCCAGTGTGTTGAATTAAAATGCTGGAGTAATGATCTCTTTTGTGCTTGATAAAGCCGAAGGAGGGGGTTACTGCAGAATATAGAAAGAGTTTACGTAACGTCTTTTGAATACAGAAACAAAATCCTTTTGATTAACATTGCACCTTTTCCCTGTAGACATTGATTTAAAACAGCATTTTTAATCAAAGATTATTGTGCCCACAGCCCCCCCCCCCCCTCCCCCTCCCTTTTCAGGAAATGAGGTTCTTGCAGGATAATACTGTAAGATTCAAACCCAGAGAAGAGGGCCAGCTTATTTGAGCTGTATGCTCTTTAAAGTAAAAATGCAATTTCAACACTGTAACAACTCACAAGACTCTTTCACTTGACTCCCGGGGGCCTGAGATGAATACTTCCAGTTTCTTTGGTTAATTATTGATGCGGATGTGAGTTTTAAACCCTGAATGCTGTCTGCAACCTGCCCCTGTTTTTCTCCCTCTTTTTGTTTTCAACCTTCCAGCCATAAATGCCCGATTCCTCTCACTGCACGCTCACTGATTTTGTATTGTTGCCTTCCAAATCAAACCGCACATGCGTCTTATGGCTTTCTATTCCTATGTGAGTTCTTTCTAAAGTGTCATGTAGGGTTCAAAGCCATTGGACACACGGTGGGATATCAACCGAGGAGACACAATTGAAGACCCTTTGTTTTTGTTTTTTTAATCTTTGAAACTATCTTCTATTTGCACATAATATTCAAATCATTCAAAACTTAATACATAACAGAAGGCAAAGCACTGTTTATCATTATTATGCAAGTTTAGTTTTTCGTGACATCGTATTTAGACCAGTTATTTCGAGCATCTGAAATCTGCAAACTCTAGCCAAGAGCATCTGTCATGGAGTTTTATTTGGAACAGACTTTGAGAGTTGTGGGGCAAATACTGACTTCTTTTTTTTTTTTTTTAGATGGATCTTACATCTGAAATTTTCCTGGAGATCATTCTGGGGAAAATCTGTCTTTTTTTTTTTTTTTTTTTTTAAATGTGACTTAGCAGATGGTTTAAGGAAATAAAGACTTCCCGCTGTGGTCAGCCCATGTAGAATTTAAATGTAGAGCTCAGAGCGTTCAATAGAAATGGAGGTTGACAGTGGAAGTCACGACTGTGCCTTCAAAGATGAGTTTAGTTCAGTGACCGTGGGATATTTTATGGTTTTCAATCTGGGGTCTGAACACCCCGTTGTTTGGTCACCAGAGATCAAACGTGAACCCCGAAGCTTTGTTTGCTCTGCACATGTCAACTAAAACCATAATAAAATACTATCAAGAGTCTATATCTCACTTGGGAAAGCTTATTTGAAGGTTCCTTCTTTTGTATGTTGGCGAGATGGAGCCAGTGTTTTGGTTCACTGGAATATTATATATTCGGGAATTATGTAAGGGGGTCCCCAGGCTTGATTGGAAGATCTGGATAAACTTCAAGTAAACTTCAAATGAAACCCTAGAACTTTATGGGCCTCATATTCAGGGTTATGCTGGTTATTGCCCCTCAGTCAAATGGTGCAGTTACAATGTTAGAATGCCAAAGATGCGACGAGTTTAAGATTAAACTGTAAATAGATTACGATTGCGACATTCGTGCCAATACGAAATCAAATATGCCACACGCACATGTTGTACTACAGCTGTGAAAGCAGCAGGAAAAAGAAGAGAAAAAGATGCTTTGATATCATCTTTAGGGAAATATGAACATTTCAGGAGACAACACCATTTTTGCCTCCAGCTTTCACAAAACAGATTTCTCTGTAATGATTCTGCAGTGTCGTAGAGGCCCAGGTATTGTCTTTTGTTCACGTTATGCTACGTTGGATAAGCAGCAACAATTTAATTAGGGACCTGAATCTGAGTTGTAATCAATGATGAAAAAAATTTTCATTCTAGCATCGATGTCCATTGTGGCAGTGTCATTGGCAATGTTTGGTGCCGTCACCTCACAGCAAGACGGTTAAAATCCGCGGGCTTCGATTTCCCGATTTCTGTGCTGGGTTTGCACGTTCTTCCTCTGGGACTCTCAACTTCGTTGATCCACGAGTGTATTTGCGGCGTGAAAGCTCACATCTCCAAAATGAAGGCACAAGCTTCAGTGTGGATGGCGCCAGGTGTCACCTCATGGCAGAAAGTTTAGGTTCTTGTGGGAACTTCCAGTTCTCGTAGCTCTGTTTTAGCGATTTAACCAATAAGCTGTTAAAAATGATAATCCACCTCACAGCATGTTCTCTCTGTGTGTGATCCATTGATCCAAAGAAATTTTTTGTGGGACTGGTGACTCTAAAATCCTGTGTGTGTGTGTGTGTGTCAATCCTGTGTTCAACTTATATTACCTGTCAATCTACCTGTACCTGTAAATCTAGTCTTGGTATAAATAACGATTTAAAAACAATAATATTAAGAATCATTGGTAAAGTGGACCGTTACGACATATTATTTTTGTTGTAGTTAAGTGTTCAAGAGATAAGCGTGAATAGGATCACTCTAATATTGGAAGGGCGAGCGCAGTAAACCAAGTTCAAAGCTGTAACGTCACACGTAAATGGTTTTCACTTCAGCCAGCTGAGCCGCCAGAGTGCCGGCATGAAGTGCTTCAAACGTGGGTTTTCATGTTTGGCTCCCTCCTTCAACGATGAGTATATTTTTCAAAGATATTCAAAGAGCGTTTAGCCTTCTGACCGCACTAACTCCCGGCTGAATATCTCTTGACTTTGAACTCGGACAAGAGCATTTCACAGGTCTTGAGTCCTTTGAGGAAAAACAAACACAAGTTGAGTTTTTATATGAATTTTGATGTTTTATTTTACTCTGTTTTTTTTTTTTTTTTTTACCGCATCACTAAATCATTCATGAGGAAAACCTGAGGGTATCATTATAATATTATTTCTCTAATCTTAACTGTGATGTCTTGTGTGTGAGATCAACATACTAAACAGCCTTTTCCTGACCCCAGTGCTCTGAAGCTGTTGCAAAAAGCTGCACCAGTGTGGATCGATATGAAAAACAACTTGGCGAATATCATTTCAAGCCCTAAAACAGCATACATGTTCACAGCAGATCAATCCCATTGAGGTTATTTCATCCCCGCTGCAATCAAATGTTCATTGTTTTTTTGGGTTTTTTTTATCCCTCACATCACAGCATGTTGGTCCAATCTGAATATGGTGCGAGTTTGTAGTGATAAACAACTCAGTAGGTGATCCAAGTCCGCTCAAGTGAAACTTGGATATCACTGCAATCTGATGTAAACACCTGCTGTCTTGTTATTTCACATTTGCATTCGCCGAGCAGCATGCAAGCGAAGTTGTTATCTAATTAAATACGTTTCAGCTGTTTTGTATGATTTGCTAAGACAAATAAGACAACCCATATGTCGTTCGGGGAGTCAATTTGGTTTCATCTGAGGATGTTTTGACTGGAATGAAGTGACATTCAAGGAATAAAATCCTGTGGGGGAGTCACGTTGCTCTGTCACTTAGTACCCTTCGGTCTTTATTAAGACCCCATATGGGCAAATTGGCTGCAGCGTGACAAACAAAGCAGAAAATTGTCTGAAACAATGACAACAAAACATAAGACAATCCAATTACTGTAAAAATTGAAGAATAAATATACACCATGCATGTGTCTGCATCACATTTAAATCCTCAATTGAAGCTCCACAACTGCAGAAAGTTGCCTCAAAGTGATGGTTTAACGGTTTGATTGCACTGGAAAGAAACAGTATTTGGCAGTTTATTGCATGAGCCTGGAGACACAGCAGTGAACTCTGGATATAGAGAGTAATCACTGTCTGGGAGCACAGTGTGAGCCTAATTTCAGCATCTGAATAGCTTTGCTGGAGTTTAAAATCAGTCCAGCAAAACCGTTATATTTGTTCAATAGAGCAGTAAACCCATTTCTGATGACATTGACATTATTATGGTTGAGCTTTCCAAACATTTACCATTGTGAAAATCATGAATTTTTTTTTTTAATTAACAAACCATTTCCATCCACCTTCTTCGACATGACTGGGCTGGAGTCGAGCCTCAGTCAAAAGTCAGAGTACAGCCTTATCATTTCACGTGTTCTCATATTTATGTAAAAGTACTTTATGCACTTTGACCTGAGATAAATCTGCAGCGGATCCAGACTAACACTTGGGAACAGTGACCACTACAGGCACTTGAGTGATCACGTCAACACGTACACACACTTGCAACCACCCGCAGCTTTAAATTGACCAAATAAGCTAAAATGAATCTTTGGACAAACCCGACTAGCCAGCACTCACATGCAAAGTGAGCACAGAAAAGCCCCAGATCCAGAACTGAATAAGTGGTCTTTCCACTGTGAGGTGCTAACCCCTGTACCGCTTTGCAACCCAGACATCAATAATGTTAAAAAAAAAAAGAATATTGCGGCACTCTAACCAGACAATATGACTACAAATGAGGATTTTAGAAGCATCGTTTGTACCTTGACAGTTTTTGCGGCTCAGTAAGCATGGTGATGGAGGATTGTTGATACTTGACAGTCGAAAAGTGTGTTAAATGAAGGCTTTCGCTTGAGCTCCACCACAGTGTGCCAAGCAGCTTCTCCCTCCTTCTTGTGTAAACCCCGAGGGACCTGTTTCTGTCAAAAGATAATACATGTGATGACTTGCATTCAGTCATGTCAACACAATTAATGTGGAAAAAGATACGAGATTTAGAAATCAAAAAAAGTTTAATCTAATCCACAATTTTTAGACTTTTCTCAACTGACATTAATTATTGCCATTGCTGGACTGTTTTAGGCTGGAAGGGGTTATGAAACAGCTACTGAGGCAACAGCAAAGACGGTTCATTTGACATTTAAACCAAGCCTTCAAATTAAAATGTTGAAACTAAGCTAATGGGCATGTCTTCAGCAATTTGGGATTTTTGCACTCAAAGCAAAGCAGGAAGAGGCAAGCGTGCATAATGGTGTCATTGTACCATTTAGTCAACTTTAATTCAATTCATCGTCCATACAGCTCTCGCTGATTTATCATGAGAAAAGGACCCAAATAATATTCATACCCAAGGTCAAGTTAGAGACATTGAATCGAATCCCATTCACAGGGAGAACATGCAAACTCCACGCTGAAAGGTTCAGAAGGTCAGAATTAACCTTTGCTATAAGTCAAGCCCACAAACTAATTCAAACTGTGCAGGTTAATTCGATTAAAAGGCCGTGGTCTCATGCAGCGATAAACAAAGAGGGCAAGAACTCGTCTAAACGTCCAAAACACTTCAGGCTTTATGTCGGACCACAGGATAATTTTCAGTGAGATTTTACAAAAACTGGTCCCAGAAAAGAAGTGAGACTCGATCTTCAACCGTCTATAATCAACTGATGTTCACCCTCTGTTTCTGGCACATTTCACACAACCAGCTGCTTTGTAGATAACAACCTGAACAAGCGTTTTTGTTTTGTGTTTTTTTTCCCCCCCATTCTTCCCCTTCTCGCAGGCGTTCGAAAAAGGAAGTCGTCGCCTCTTTTTATGTGTAATCGCTGGATGTCTCGCCGAGGTCAAAAACGCCGCAGCCACAGGAGGAGGGGACGCCACCAGAACGCCAGGAATGCCACCAAAACGACAGCTTCAAAATCCCTCGTCGGGACTGAAGGTCAAAGGTATACAGGCACTGCACAGATAACGGCTCGGCTTGAAATGCACGCGAATGACCTGCCCTTCAAATACACAAGTCGAAGAAATATTATTTACTGGCAAATTTAAACCAAAAAAAATCAGAAGTGACGAATGCTTTTTCTCCTATGTGACCCTCCGTCAAGTGAAAACACTCTGAGGGAATCATGAAACAATATATTTTCTTGAAACGGAGATATTTGATGATGGTATTCTTTAAATCCAAGAGAGACAGAAGGGTTTTGAAAGTTCAGAGCAACTGAGGACAAAAACAGTGCAGTGTGCATCCTGCCTACATATTCCAGACAAGACAAACATAAAGGCTCTATTATATCCCGCCGTAAAGGGCAGTGTGAGCCGCCAGAGATATGGAGGTCGACGCCACTGATTTAAAGTAGTCCAGCAGTGGAAAGTAACTGGAAACTGTGCAAACCGAGGACATTCGCTATGCACAAGAAGAGTGAGGCCGCCTCTAACCCGCTCTGTTAACACGTCCCGAAACAAGGTGAAGCGTGTGAGCATTCATCGGCTAGACCTGCATAAGTAATAATCCCAGCGTATTAAGGACAGTTCTACCCTATAATCTTGTCAAAATATTCATTGCAGTTAAAGAGATACGACTGTGGGTCACATTCAAATGACAGAAATATATAGGATAGGTTCTTATGACTCATTTAAATATGTGACTTTGTTCATTTTGCTCTGCTGTGGAATGTTTGCAGCGAAAAACGTTTGATGTTTTACTCACGAAAAAAAAAAACCACAAAAATAAATCTTGATAAAAGAAGGTTATCATTGTAAGTATATAAAGAAACACACAACTATGATAATTCCATGAAATCATAGCAAAAGTTTTTATTTATTGTCTGCAACTGTTGACTTCTGTGTACTCGCTATACAATACACTTGCTGGTGAGACCAAATATAACACATTACCACTGAAATCAAGAGTGCGAAACTCATTTAAGCTAAAGGGCCGCAGACTAATTTGATCATGATTGGGCCAGACCGATTAAAAAAAACGATCCCAGAATAAACTATAAAGACTTTCAACTCCAACATTTTCATGCAAATAATGAGTGCAGGCAACGACAACAAAAAGTTCATGTTTAATTAACTTTCCGACAAAATTTTAAACTATCTGAAACTGTAATGAGTGCTTCGTTTTAGAACAACGTGAAAAAGCCTGTTGCCTCTCAGGACAACGTTTCATTAAGATTGCATGTTATAATATCTGCATGATGAGCCAACTCCTAATAAACGCATTGTTGCAGTCTGCTGTGAAGTTCTTGGGCTCATTGTTTATTTATAAACTCAACTTTTTACTGAAACAGGGGATAAATTAGGGACATCATGTTGCTTTAAAACAATTGCAAGCGACGTTGCTTTGTTATTCTTATACCATGTAAAGTCATGACGTGTTTGGCAACAACCTCATAACAAAAACATTTAAAAAAAAAAGTCACGTTCGCATTAATTCTTTTCTTGAACAGGGGCTGCAATTTGCAGAGGGAACGGAGAATGATATACACTATTTTATTATGATTTGACACTTTATCTTGAATTCATCACATCAAGAGTTATTACTTTTGTTTGTTTACTAAACTCTGACGATGGGCATCTTTATTTTCATACAACCCCTCCCTATATCACTCTGCTTATAGGTTTAAAAAAAAGAAAAAAAAAGTGCCATAGGTTTAATTTAGACGGAGTGCAGCTCCAGTGAGGCTATAAAGCGACTCGGTGTCAATCAGCCGCTCGGTCTCAGCTGTTCACACTGCAAGTGGAGGCGCGTGTTTTGCTTTTTTTTTTTCTTTCCTTTCTTTCTTTCTTTTCTTTTCTTTTTTTCCCCACATTTGCGGGTCGCGTCGCGTTTATTCCCACCGTCTCTCGTCAAGTGCGCCTCGCCTCGCCTCGCCTCGCACCCTGCGCCATGCCCTTCGCGGAGGACCCCGCTCACCTGTCCAAGGCGCGCCTGAAGTCCGACCTGGTGGCTCATAACGTGGCGCTGCCGCCCGCCGCGAGCAGGAAGGACGCGTACGTGGAGCTGCACGTGAAGCACGTCGATCAGAGGCGCGCGGCCGATTTCTCCAGCGACGAGGAGGACCTCCTGCACGCGGCTGTGAGTCGGCACGAGTTTTGGTGACGTTGTTTGCGCAGAATCAAATGAATAATAATAATTATTATTATGGCACTAATGGAGAGAAATAATTATGTGTGAATCATTTTTAACTAATTTAAAGTGGTTCTGTTGCCAAACACGCCTCCCCTCTGCCCCCCCCCCCCCCCCAAAGCTGTATAGTTGGTATAGATTTCTGTAGTTGGCAGCTGTCAGAGTTTGCGCGCAAACACCTGTCGCACTAAGTTATTTGGTTATTTGAGATGGGCAGAGCTGATCCAGACAGGTTTTCCGGGTCTGGTGGGGGTCAAGAGGTCAACCTGGTTAGGGTGACCACACTGCTGTGTATGCAGAGGCACCCTTTTCCACCACAAAGCTACTTTTACACACATTTTCACCTTTTCAATGGCTAAATGTGCACTTTGCACAGAATATTAACACACTTTTCTGCACATAACTCAACTTTCTCTGTCAGAACCATCAGCTTCAGGTACATTTATATGTCATTTGACTATTCCCATGTATTCTTATTGTCATATTTGGGGGAGAAAAAACGAAGTTCTGTGCCACCTGTGATTTTTGGATACACCTGACTAATGGGGCTGGTTTCCTTTTCAGTCTTGCTTTTAATGCTTAAAAAAAAGAGAGATACTGGTCTCTCTCTGTTGTTGATTATTTTATTTCCATCTTTCACTTGACTGCACAACTAATTCCAAAAACGTAAACGCTCCTTTTCCAATGAACTAAAGAAAAAGTTAGTTAGAATGCAGCTTCTTTCTGGCACAAATGTGTCTGTTGGAGAGAAACTGCACCTCATATTATAACGGAAGCTCCATACCTGAGACAAAGGCCTCCACCACCACCACCACTGGGAGAAAATGGATCATTTGGGAAGTAAAGACAAATTGCCTCTCTTCCAAAGACTGTATAAGCATATTTTTTTTCAGACCTTCATTATAGCTTTAGATGCAGTCGAGGCAAAATATATTATGAACTACATGAGGTGGGTTGAATTAATATTAAATACAGCGAATATATTAACATTATCTGTAAAGTTTTAGACAAATTGATATAAGAATAGAATATTGACGTAGTCTACTGACAAGGAAAGTTAAATTTGTAAACAAGTTTTGCAGTAATTGAATCTTTGCTTTTACTGAATGTCACATTCACACTTTCACAGATCCTCATGCAGTATCATAAATAATAAAATGTATAATGCTGATGAGTGGGGCAGGATATAATCTTGTTAAAGTTCCAAATATGTCATTTTGTGTGTTTGTGTGTTGTTGTTGTTTTTTTTATAATTTACACAAATTTCGGTTTTTATTACTGGTTCAAGTGGACACAAGATCTTCATTTGGATATACAGAAGGAAAAGGGTTTCATGTGATGCATTAGATTTAAATGATCTAGAAAGTTTTGATAACTACTGCAATGGTTTGTATACATGGACAATAGTTGTAGTCTCGTCCCCCCCCAACAATCATTCCACACTTTGTTGAACTATTCTGAATTGTCACATCAAAAGAGTCTAAATAAAACGGCACCAAAACATACATTCTTCTCTGTTGCTCAGTTCTCACTTTTTCAAAGTGTTAATTTGTTTGCTTGTACCGTTTTGTTTTTCTACCACCTCTCGCAGCACAACATCAGTTTCACAGGTACATTTACATCTGGGCTCTGCCACAAACCAATATTTTTTTTAAATTTTTTTTTATTTTTTTTTATACTCCTTTTCACTGTGGCTGCTTATTCAACATCAAAACACGTACACATGAAAGCAGATTTACAACAAAATTCTATGAATATTTAACAAATTTGAAAGCGGTACCCTGCAGCTGTTTTTCTTTTTAATGCTCTATATCCCACACTGGCAAACTGCTGCATCCTTTGTCACCAAATCCAGCCAATCTTGTATTTTATTTTAGTTTTTTTTTCTATCTTGCAAAGGAGGACGGTGCAGAGGGCGGAGACGTGATTGATCTCAGATGTTTGACTGACGACGACCTGAGGGCCACACTTCTCAAATATGGATTTAAAGCTGGGCCCATCGTCGGTGAGGCTCCTTGTAATGCTTCCCTGAACTTGATTTTTATCGCACAAAGGAGCTTCCTTGCTGTTAATAATGCATGTTCCTTTCATTGATTTTGTTTGGACCCAATGTTCACGTTCACTTGGCTTTTCTTCGCACTTAACCCTTCATCCGCGTCTCAATACTTCCCGTTTCTTTCTAACCTTGATACGTCGGTGGAGGTCACAGAAAACGGTCCGTCAAACGCCGACAGTCGGTGGTGAAATTGTTTAAATAGAGCTTTGCTGTCAGAATTCAACTTGTCGCCGGCTAAAACAAAGTACGTAGGTCTTGAAACTGATTTCCCTGCCGCCTCAAGGTAGAAGCTTTCAGACTGTAGCAGTCAAATACACAGAACGCAGCCTGAAGCTGAAGTGTGACGCGTCACTTTCAGCCTCCACCAGGGCCCTGTACAAGAAGATCCTCCGAAACCTGCTGCTGTCTGAGGGACCTGAACCGGAGAATGGAAAGAACGACGCTGTGACATATTCTGACAGTGAGGAGGAAGGTGACGAAGAGGAGGAGGAGGTTGAAAAGGGGGATCAAGAGGATGAAGAATCAGGTTCTTATTTTATCGCCTTTTCTATGTGTGTAAAGCTGGCGGTTAATTTCAGTTGCCCAGTGATGTGTTGGTAAACTGTCCAGGTTGTAGCTGCCTTCTCCCGCAGTCCCACAGCTGGTTTTCGCTTCCGGCGGCACAACAACCTGAATTTGAATGAATCGGTTTAGAAAAAACGGTGAGAGGGTTCATCGTTTTTCTATTTTCAGGTTCAGAAGAAACGTCGGGGAAGTTGGAGGAGGGCCAGCTGGAAAGCAGCGAGGTGAGGAAGTATTTCCAGTCTTCATTGTTTGGCTCATAACTTCATTCTTACTATTTAATCGCTTTCTTGAATTATTACATATTGGGTTTCCACAAACCCTTGTCTGAATCTTAACGTGAGCCTTGTAGAAATAGTTTACTCATAGTGCCACCTAATGGTCACAATGGGCAACCACAATGCAGGTTCAATCCCCCCCCCCCCATAATTTAATTTAAAAGCACCTTCAATACGTCAACAGTGATTTTCATCATCTTAAAATGTTTATGATTATCACAACTGAGATTGGAAAAGTGCCATTAAATATTTTATCTTCCGATGATGGAAATAGAAATTCACTTTTTAGTGATATTAAATACGAGCTGCACTTTAGTCAATGTATTTCGAGTGTGGCAGTATATATGTTTGTTGTTTTGTTTTGTTTTTCCTTAACTTTCCAGATAGGTGCCTATTTTTACCCACAGTGCTTGTCACTCTCATCACATCTGGTAAATGTGAAGGACATTCACATGATTTTCACTTGTTTTTTTCGTGACGCTAAGAATGATTTTGTGGGCCACAGCGAGCCGCCACCTCCAGAAACGAGGAATCTAATTCCACGAAGAATTCGAGGAATGCGTTAAAATCCTCCGAGCAGACTCGGTCGAACTGCTTGCCGACCCCTGTAGGAATTACCCGGGCGTCCTCCATAAATCACTGGCCAGGATTAGCGTCAGGGGTAGGCTGGCCTTATTTGACTTCTCTCCTGAATTGACTTCATTTTCTGTTGTGCAACTGTGATAATCGCACTCGTATATATAAACTTGTGCGACTTCGTGACACAGTTGACTCTATGACGACGATGCTTGCAGGCCTCATCTGGATCCCCAGATGTGCCTGAAGGTCGCTCGCCGTTCACCGAGACCTTCAGCATCACCGAAATGGTCGAGAAGGAAAGTTTGACGCATTCGACACTCGTCGTTTTTTAACACCGTGAGCGTTCTTGGCTTCGAGTGGCTTCTCAGTAAATGTGCATTCCCGTTTTAAAAAAATGACAGATGGAGAGTCGGGCCTCTCCGTCCACTCACCCTGCCACTCGGAGGAAGCCCGTCGAGAGCGACGTGCAGGAAAGTTGGCCGCGTTCCAATGGGGTCAGTGACGCTCGCGTCGTTCGGTCACTTTAAAAACTCAAAACTGAGATGCCGCTCAAAGTGTCTGAGGGAGTTCAGACCGAAAAGCTCCGCTTCATTTTAATCCCGCTTGTCTCTTCTTAGCCGGACAGACCGGTCATGAAAAACTACGAAATGAGGAGCGAAACTCTGCACTGGACTCGGATTCTCCCTCAAAAATCACACACTGAGGCAATTTTTTTTTTGCAAATGTTATGTTGTGTCTTGGCTTTAGGAGTGCACCAAGTTCCTGGAGGCACGTTTAACTTCAGCTCACTATTCGGTGCAAAACTGATTTTTCTGCGTCACTTCACAAGGCCAAAAGCCAGCAAATTAAACTAACTTGCTAACCATTCACAATCAGCCACACATGCAGGTTGGTGCATTTTAAAAGCTGTCAGATTTTATACTAAGCAAGTGAAGATTAAAAAATAAATAAATAAAATTACAGGAAAAGTTCAAATTAAGAGAACTCATAAGATATTTTAAAATCTTATCTTTGGACGATCAAGGTGGAAATAATCGTATTAACAGAGATGATATTATAAATGTGAAAACTGAGTGAGAGGAAGTATGAATATAGTCAATCTACCCCTTTTTTAATTGGCGATTACATCATCAACTTGTTTATATAATTTCAAAACAAGAATGTATCACATCTAGTATATCTTATATCTGTATTTAACTTAAACGTAGCATAGACAAATATTTTCATTTTTATTTCTCCACACAAATGCACATTTTTTTTTATTCAGGTAATAAAGTCTTTAATACATCTTTATACCCACAAGCCCAAAACATCTGCCAATATACTGTATATGTATAAACCTACACAGTCAGCTGTTATTGGGATTTGCTTTGGCTGCACATTAAAATTCTTCTACAGCATAACCCAAGCATTAAAATGCAAAACTCTTTTGTGGTCAGGCTCGCGTAGTCGTTTTTCATGTATAAATTACCCCTTAAATTATAGCCCCGCTCTTGATGAAAGAATAATTTTTGAATGTATCTCTGAAGTAGATTATTTTTTGCTTTATTCTCTATTTGTGCTGTTTCAAGTTCGACATTATAGCATTATGAATCATCCTCATGGCCTAATTTTGGAGTATAGATGGAACTTGTAATGAACATTTGGAAATGTTTCCTCGGATCTCCTTGCATTAACTTAAAAATGATAAAGGCCCATAGAATCATGTGAAGTGCTAAAACGTCCAGACTATGATGATAAATCGATGTATCAACCTTTTAAATTTAAATGTGGTGTTTAACGTTCAGGGTTTTCTTTGAATATAAAAAAAAAAAAAAAAAGGTTCTCTAGGGTTTATACTTATTACTGTAATGTAGGATGATCAAAAGTCAAGATTACTTGCTGATTCTTCTGGTTCTGGCTCACTGACGCTTTCATTTAAATACAGACTGTCCTCCAACGTGGTTTAAAGTCACATCTGTCCTTTTGGGTCGTCTTGTTGATATTCTGGGCCGGCCTGGCTCAGACCTTCTTCCTGATGTCTGCAGGCTCACCTTTCGGTTCCAACCACATGATTTCTGGTGTTTAAACTTTTGTTTAAACTGTTTAATATTTCTGTGACACCAGCCACCTTTTCCTTTCACCTCCACGTGACTCGCTGGGCTTCTGTCTCTGCTGCTGTCGCTAGTGCTGTAAGCAAAGTGGAGGAAACTGTAACTGTAATTTTCTCCTCCTCTTCTCTCTTCCACAGAAGCCTATGAAGGATATCTTGAAGGACATGTTTCCAGACACTCGGGCCACGCCCACAGGGATACAGTAAGTGTCATACCGACATTACACTGAACCGGACCAATGAAAAACTCTCTTAAAAAGTTATTTAACTTAAAAGTTGGCGCATCATACATGACATATCTGCTCTATACAACAAGAGTACAGATAGAGTTTATGTGATTTCTCTTCTATTTCAGTGTAACTTGCCGAAAACCCATCAAGGGTGCAGCAAAGAGGCCCGTCCAGTACGAGTACCCAGACACCCCCGTCAGCCCTGCCACCTTTGAGAGACTGGAGGTGGAGCGCCGCCTGGTGCCCTTGTACATACGGATTTTGGCCTTCTTGTTGTTTGTGTTCATCTTGTACCTCATTCACATTAATGTCTAGGACAGTAGCTCTGATTTGCACTTTTTTTGTTTGTTTGTTTTTCGCAGTCCAGCTCAGGGTTTCAACAGCAAAGATGGACATTTGCTTCACATTCTGTTCATTTTGCAATGTAAACCAACTACCTACTGGCTTGTCGACCCAACGTTGGTATGGAAGTCTCAATAATCTCGTCTTGGGAGTCCACACCGACTCAAACAAGTGTGTGGAGGGTTGTGTCTGATTGTATGGGAGCAAACCTAAAATACAGTTTCACAATGGAATTTTCCTTCAATTTTGTCATGGCTCAAACTCGGATATCTCAAGATTTGTGCAAATAAAGTTTATTTTTCCTTGTTGCTGAAATATTTTTGTAATTGTCTGTTTGTCGATGTATTTTTTTTCTATTTCAATAAAGGTTGTTTTGCTTCAGATTTACTTTTATTGTATGTCATAAGGAAGATGTGTACGTTTTATTCGTATTTTAGATGTGAAACATGTTGGATAAAACTAGTGACTTAAGAAGACATTCAAATGTTCTTTCCTTTAGATAAGGTTTGCACATCGAACAGTGAAGTTACATCACCCAATGGCTGGTAATACTTCCTGTTTGTCCCAGCATCAGTTTGTTTTTATATTGAAACGGTCATTTGCTGACTCAAAACTATGACGCAAATTGAATCAAGGTCCATGTCATTGCTGATTCCAATCTCAAGGTTGACAGTTCGATCCCCTGTCTCAACCTGTCCATGTCAAAGTGTCCTTGGGGCGCGACGCTGAACCCCAAGTTATGGCGCACCTTGCATGGCAGCTGTCGTCACTGATGTATGTGAATGTGACGGATTATGTAAACGGATTCTGAGACTCAACATGGTAACATGCACCATATAAATCTATGATGAAGCTGCTTTATCCACGCTGACATAGTTTTACAATAACGGTTGAAAAAAATGTACGTGTGCATTCATGTATGTTACTAGAGCATTTTTTTTTTTTTTTACTGCATCATCGGTGTCTGTTCAAACTGCTTTACATGCCTAATCACATTCATTAACTCAAACACCAGTGGTGATGGCTTCCATACAAGGAGCTCAATCCATCCTTTGGGAGCATTTTGGGGTTCAATGTCATGTTCAAGGACACTTCAACAGATGGAGATAAAAACCGCCTGAGCCACAGCTGCTCGTATGTGTGCAATTGTGGATTGTTGAAGTTAAATAAAATATGTTTATACTTGAATACACACATTTTTGTTAGTCTTGTGAAGAAGGTGAAATGGTACCTGCTATCAAATTTTATTTACTGTACTTCTATTAAACAATGTGTATTGGCTAACTGTTTAATTATTTCTTAATCTTTTGATGTCTGCCAAATAATTGGAGTGCCTCCTTATCAGACCCCCTTTTCTCTCCCGGTATGATGGGGGGCTTAAGTCTGCATCCAATAAATAAATGTGTTTTGAGGATTATGTCACTTCCCTAGCATTCTGATGTGCTAGTGACTGTGTATGTGGCTGGCATTAAAGCATTAAGTTGTATAATATCAGCTTTTTCAGTAACCTTACCTACGAAAGACAGTGATAAAACTTATATAACATGATAAAACTATAAGCTTAATCTTATTTGTGCTCCTCCTCAGTTATGTAAGCATACAATGGAATGGGCTTCATGACATATGAGAAAAAGAAAATAACACGGTTGGAATAAATAAAACGTTTACAGGTTTATTTAATTTTTGTCTGTAATGTAGTGATTAAAAAACCCCTGAAATTGACAAGAGATGCCACTGCAGAATTCAAAATAATCGACAATAAGGCCACTTCCGCCGATCGCCACCATTTTGTTCGGAATCACCACCACAGCGCCACTGTAGGCAGCAGGCGGTAGTACATGCTCTCGCTCCACAAGCGCGACTACGCTCTCAAAAATTTAAACCCCGCTGTAGGAACCAGATCAGTCCTGTGTAGGCATAGACATAATATACGGAGACGCCTAATTGACTGGCGCTGCCGAATAGAATGAAGCATCTGCTCCAAATAGCCTCCAAAGCGGTTTCTTCTCTCGCTTTTCTCGGGGATCACGGCTTCATACTGACACCTGCTGGACACAGCGGCAACTGCAGCTTATGAGTCACTTGAATTACGTCCAGATCTTTGTGCTGTGATTATAACTATCAATTTAATGGTCATAATCTTTGACACATGTGCGAACAGCGAATGTTTTAAAAGAGAAACAATGCCTGCAATTTCTGATTGGTTGTAAATGTTCCAGAACTATACCAGGAATAATATAGGGAATTATTACCAACTCAAGTTAGAAACTTAGAATGTAAAACTAATCTACAAAATCAAATATTGATTTCGTAGATTTTGTGTGTTCATGAATTTCTCATTAAAACTGGGTCCCCCGCTTCCAGCAAGTTTCAACAAATTGCAACAGTTTTTAACAGTATGGATGAAACTTTTACGGTGATTTTGGCCAATTTACTGTCGCACAGGTCGTCACATCTTCCTGGAAGCCCTGTGATCACTGTCAATGTGTCCATTAGGCTATTTAATTTAGTAGTGGGGAGAGGACACCTCCGAGGCTCCCGTGACAGAATGGGTTGGGAACTTTGAACTCTGGCTACTTGAAGGCATTTTTCATTGTCTATTTATTGAATCTTTATGTTTTCCAAAGTCTCTTTCCTCACGTCGGTCTGTATTTCTACTAAACTGTTGGAGAACTTTTCCCCCTATATATTCTTTGTTTTCTGTGTTGAGCAGCACGGCGTCCATCCTGGGAATCCTGAACGGGAGCCTCCTCTGGGAGTCTATTTCCAACTTCAGCTGGTTTAATCGGTCATTGCAGTAAAATCAAGGCCACGCGAGATCCACACACAAACTGCAGCACGCCTGTAACCCTGATTTCATCTGATCGGACCGATACTAAACCTTGCGTGGGTATCGAGAGGGATGACCGGCAGAAAGAGGTACAGTATTCAAAATGGCATGGGAGGAGGCAGTAGACCACAATACAAAACACATAATTGGGAACACATAATTGGGAAAACATCCAACAGGACTTTGCAGTATATTTAAAGACACAAAAAACTGGAGCGTGTGCTGGTGAGCTGCATAAAGTATAGGAGTGGAAGAAGGAATATGATGGGCGTGATTGAGGAGATAAGGAATGGAAGGAGGAAGAGCTAAGGAGATACTGGAGTGGGGAGGAAGTAGAAGGAGCAGAAGATGTTTTAAGTAGGTTTCCAAAAATGGCTTTATTGGGGAAAATAGAGAGCAACGTATAGAGCCAGTAGATGGAGTCCCGGACTGTCTGAATGTGAAAGACCAACGACACAAAATCAAAGGTACAAGATTTTGGTCCCAACGGGTTCGTCAAACACGTGTAACAAAAAAAAAATGCTTGACCAGAAGTGTGTCGACATCTTAACAATATTAGTGCAAATTAGTTCTTTTCAACATCAACTTTGAACCA
Source organism: Blennius ocellaris (assembly GCF_963422515.1). Lineage (NCBI taxonomy): Eukaryota > Metazoa > Chordata > Actinopteri > Blenniiformes > Blenniidae > Blennius > Blennius ocellaris. The sequence goes on from NC_137654.1 coordinate 27,998,721, forward strand.
AAGAAACGGGTTTGAGAAAAGAACTTGGGTGTGACTAAAGGACGTAAAAGTCACAACTTTGATGAAAGAAAAAAAAAAAGGTACTGGGTTCAGTTGCACTTGTGAATATTTGTTTTTATCTTCATCGCTTCTGTAAATTCTGTTTCGTTGTTTTTTTTTTTTTTACTCCTTCTTGTTTCCCCATTTGGCCATCTTGTTGTTGACCGGAGTCTTGATGAATCTGTCGGACGCCTTGTAAGCTTTGATCTTGTCCAGGGCCTGTGAGGGACACGGTTGATTCATATTCAGTACAGACGGGACGACATGGAGGGTTAACGTTAAGGAAACGTGGCCTCAGACGCATGACCATGTTCTCACCTCGAAGCGCTCCAGGAAGTCGCTCAGGTTCTTGAAGTCGCACAAAGACTTGCAATCAAACATCTTGTGCTGGTCCAGCAGCTCGTACAGGATGAAGTCAACGAATGTGAGCTGTTGGAAGAAGGGGGAGAAAATCAGCTTTAAGGTGTATGTGTGGGTCCTGGCATTACGCGTTTGTGGTCATTTGATGACTTTTAATCTCCCAACGATATAAGAAAGTTGAAATTGATCATGGCACTGCTTCACCAGTCAAGGTTCATGAACTAAAATATGTTTAACGCCCCTGACACAAACGGATATTTCCACATTCCCACACGAGACGAAGACGAAACAAATTAGTTTACACTGTTTAAATCCTGGGACAGACGGGTTACATGTTCCTTTGAACTTCAACTTGTTTGGTTTTGATCATCAGTGCTAAGTTTCTTTCCATCTACCCAAAAATGCTGAATTCTGTGATAAAGTGATTAGTTCTTCATTTCAGTTCTTAATCCTCACTACTTTGTCAACTTTAATGAAACTCCATGAGGAAAATATAAGTACTTCTGTTATACTGCCACTAGGTGGCAGTATTGTTATTCTCTACCAGAGAACATGTGGACAGGAAGCTGTTTTTTCTCTCTACAGATACTAAACAACTTCAGTTAATAGAACTTCTGCAACATTAATTTTATTCAGGCTCTCATAATACAGACATGAGAATCAGGTGATTAACTTCATTATGATGGGAAGATTAAAAACTCATTTTATTCCAGTATTATTGTGTCATTTATGTGGGATTAATGTATTCTGAAGTTAAAAAAATATATAAATATTTGTAAGTTCATTTACTCATAAATATAGAAGACAAATTTTGTTCCTTTAGCAACATTTCCTGAACTTTGCCGACCGTGTGCAGCAGGTCACACTTGAACAGGTGATGCTTCCCTCACGTACCTTGTCACCAGCGAACCACTTCCCGCTTCCCAAGAAATTAGAAAATTGCTTCAGCGTGGCCGGCAGTGTCTCCAGGTATGCGGCCTTCTTGGCGTCCTGAACCAGAAGAAACCGGCGTCAGGTGGAAAAGTGAGGAAAACGCCACTTCTGAGAGTTTTATCTATCGAGCAAATACTCACAAAGTCCATGTAGCACAGCCTCACGAATCCGTTCCTGAAGTCCATGGCCTGGTTCTCCAGGATGTCCACCCGGACCTTCTCATCCTCGCTCTCGCCACCTGGTTCCACATCAGAGATGAACTGGATTAATCTGGGATCTCGTTGCGCCTTTCGAAGCAAATACTTGACGCCGACGCCAGATGCTCACACAGATTGTGCTTGCGAGCGATGTATCTCATGATGGCGTTGCTCTGCACGACCTTCCTGTCGCCGTCCAACAAGTAAGGGAGCTGCAGCGAGACGACAAACCACGCCGCCGTCACTTTTCATTGCTCCGAACTCGTCTAACTCAGATAAAAAATTCCGTGGTTAACTCACGTTGGGGAAGTCCAGTCCAAGCGTTGATTTCTTGTCGAACCAGCAGCTCTTGTCGTAGTCGGGCGCTGCGTTAGAAAGAGACGCCGTCAACACCTCGGCTCCTTCGCGGGAATTAACTCGAGTTCAAAGCGAGACCGCGAGTTACCTTCACCGCAGACGTAAAACTTCTGCTCGTAGTCGGTGCCGGTGTACTCCAGGAGGAGGCGGATGGGCTGGGCGAGCTGCAACGTGACACGGCAGACAAAAAAGGGACACGTCACGTTTATTACACTTCCACACAATACGATGTTTTGTCCGTGCATCAGATTCACAAGGGTTCCCCGATATGTTCAAAAACTAATTTCAATGTGGTTTCACTCAGTTTGGGATGCACTGCCGGGGAAAAACAGAGTCCCTACATTTAAACGCCTGTACCTGCAACGGCAGGGACAAAGTACTATCGTATGCAGTTACTTGTGAAGATCTAAAACTTCCACCAGCCCATGTCACATCTTGTACGAGCCACTTATTAGTATTGTTGGCAGTTGGCATTTAGTTGCATTATTTGGACACTTGGTGGCGGTAAATAGAAAAGGGTGACGTATGGAGGGCACACAGTTCTTATCAGACCAGCAAACAGACCACCCAGACCAGAAACACAACTTGGTGCAGGAACGCCCTGGTGTGCTCAAGTTTTTTTGCATTCTTCAAATAAACCATCGACTAAACTACAAGTCGACCGAGTGGAAATTCTCTTTTAGGGTCTGCGTTGGTTCAGTCCTCCTCCAGCTGTCTAGTAATGGCAATAAGTGGACAATGTGACATTGAAATATTGTCATTACACATATTTTTATTAAGTTTCATTATGTAAGATTGAGGTAATTCCTCTTTTGGCCACTGGTTGGAAGAAGTCAGTATTGACTGTGCAGGTCTGTTTCTGCCTTTTATCATTAAAAAAAATCTTATTTTTAACCTGTTAAATAATCACAAATTGCCGTTTCTGCTTATTTGGAGGACAGACTAGAAGCTAAAGTGACTTTCTATTCCATCGCGTGGCATGAAAACATTGAAAACGATTCAATCTGAAAGTAGCGGTTGAAAACTTCAGCAGCTTTTTCTGCAAAACATATGAAGAGCAAGGAGTAACGATTAACCCCATTTTAAAGCTCAAACTCCACATTATCATATTTTCTTACTCTCTTTGGGATTGTAAGCGAGAGTTAAAGCAGTACAGATTTAAATGCAAATTCAGAGTGCAAGAAAAGAAAAGTGAAGACTGATATTGGGATTATATAAGAGTGAAAACAGCCTGCAGAGTCTTTCATGGTGGATTATATTCCGTGAACTTTGTCCGACAATGGGACAGGGTGCGTGCACAAAGGCCTGTCTGCCTGCAGGAACAACCTGTATAGCATAGCTCACTGTGTGCAGAGGAATTACCGGATCAGATTGCTTCTTTTTGCGCACATTAATGGATCGGAAAAAACGCGAGCGGTCTCACACTTGGAGCATGCGTGCTGCACGGTTATGCAACTTTGCAAAGGTTTTAAACATTTTTAATTAAAATTAAATACCAAAAAAAGAAAAAGTCATATTTAATACACTTTTAAAACAACATAGCTCCGTGCAATAAGATTTAAAAGTGAACGTGGTCGTCGCGCGCAGTTTTTACGCAGCAGTCTGACGCGTGCGTCCGGCGCAAGAACAAAGGAAGCGCGTGGACTCACCCCGCGGATGTCCCAGTAAGCCAGAGTCATTTTCTGCGTCATCTTGTCGGATTGGTTGGAGTGCAGGAGGCGGCTGGAGGTGCTGGAGCTGCTGCGGAGGACCGACGGTCTGAGGCTGGAGAGACTCGCTTCACAGACAAGGTCTGGTGGTCCCACCACGTGTTCTCGGGTGGGCGGGGTCGGTGGGCGTGGCGAGACGAGGCGCCGCGTCACTCAACGGCGCGTCTTGTCCAGTCATGCGTGTGTGCCCCGGGGGTCACAGAGAGTCAAAGAGAAAAGAGTGAGTCAGGATGAGTCAGCAAAGAGCTGCAAAACGGGAAAAGATTCAAACATGGTGAAAACCTCCTTCCATGTTGGAACCGCGTTTCTGTTTAAATTCATGATTTCCAGCGTGAATTAGATCGTTTAATCTGCAGAAAAACTGCAGGCTCATGTTGCACAACTTAGATCTACGACAGGAGGGTCAAACGCATGTTAGTTCAGGGGCCAAGTTCATCTTGAGTGAGCCGGAGTGATAAAATAGTGCCACAATAACCTTTAAGTTTAAACTTTAATGTTTTTGTTGTTAGTTGTGGCGCAGAATGTACGTGATGAAAATGTCTATATGTTTGCAACAAACAAACAATTAGTTCAGACTATTAATCCGATCCCAACATAAAGCCATATACGATGGTGCAAATTACGTAGATTAAGCAGATAGTGCACATAATGATGATTTAATACATCTTAAATACAACGAGCAGCCAAGTATTTGTTCTTTGTTTCTAAGTAGATTTTTTAGGTGTGTGTACTTTGCTTGAGTATTTACTTTTCTGATGACTTTTACTCCAAACATTTGAACATAAATAATAAATATTTGAACATAAATAATTTCTCTTCCTTACATATTTTAAACTGACTTGTTACTTCAAACCTTCCTGACAGGAGTGTCAAACATCAGGCCTGCAAGAGGCTACAAAGGCCGAATAAAGGCCGGTGAGGTTTTTGTTTCCAAAACCGTGATCCCAGTTGATTGATGATCTTTGTGCCAACGACGATGTTTTGAATCCATACTGACAGAATAGCACAATAACAGTATTTATAGTGCGTGCACGTGTTTGTGTGCATATAGTTATGACGTGTAGATGCATTCTTCTGCCCAAAAATCACAAAAAATATTCACGATACCTAAGAAAAAGCTTATGTATAGTTTTACGTTCCCAGAGTGTATTCAGGTACTGAGTACATAATGTAAATACTTCTGCATCCTCTAAGCGACACATGCCGTCTTTCATGCTTGTATTGAACTTTAAACACACTTGAGCCAAAAGAGGTAACAATGAAAGTAGAAACTATTATAACGGAGGAAATATCCCTTATAATTTCTACAGTCAAGAGTAGAAAATACTTAATTAATCCCAGGGGTGGAAAATCCTTGCCACTCCTGCAGTCAAAAGTATTTACATGTTGTTCAGACTCTTCGTCTGTGGTGAGCAGTCTCATTAGTTAATTCTGTCAGTTGGTTTGCTCGCTGAGGCTGGAGGAGATTTTCCTGTTTTTGTAGTTTATCACCCCGCCGAGGTCTTTGTCGATCATTGTCCTCGTATGACAAATGCAAAGTCACGGTTGTAAAAACGCTTGTAAGCTCAACGGTGCCTCAGCTTTTCTCTCTTGCCAATGTTTGATCCACGCACTTTGTCAAGGTGGAGCATTTGATTCTGAAATTTGCTCTCAGTCTGACCCACATTAGTGGGCAGAATGCGACCACAGCACACAAAGCGCTCTTTGTTTCACTCACGTGTATCGCCAGCTGCCCACTCACAAACAAGGCTCTCTCTCTATAAACGACAACTAGTCATATCAATATTTCACTTTTTTTGGGGGGGGGGGGACATTCATGTGGCCTGAAATGAAGACATTCACTCCAAGGTTAACAATATTTATTTTCTTGACAGACAGAAATGGCCTTAAATAATATTTCACGACCAGCACGTAGAAATCTCTGGGAGCGTGCAAAGCTAGCCCGACCAGGTAAACACCAGGACCCCAACCAGAGCGGGAGGAAAGGTTTTCTTGTTTTCACTGCTCAATTCTTGGCACTGGCAGAAGTGGTGTGAAGGGTGTTAAAAAAAAAAAAAACCAGATGGAAAATTGCTCATCATGCATCTTTCGCCGTGCTCGGAAACATTTTGGAGATGCTTCACAGAAAAGGACAGACGGTACCAGAGATAAAAGCTCAGACTGCAGAAAGTCACGATAAAATGAACATTAAGCAAAAGGAGCCCGTCGCAAAGAAATATCGACGTGCTCTCATGCAACCCGTCTGAATCAGACAGGGAGGAAAAGAAAAAAAAAATCACAAAGAAGTTTGGTAAAAATACTGAAATTAAGGGTTTTCTGTCGCTTCTACAACATTCCAGTTCCTCTGGTATTTCTGATGTTGACCTTGTTCTGCTGTGAAAGCTAATTATTAATCCTGAGTCACGTCCTTTCATCGGAGGTTTGGATACACAGAGGTCATTATTGTACCACATTGACCTCTCACAGGGACAATGAAGAAGCTTTAATTGATGTACTCTTCAAGCAGTTAGATAATAAACCGTCAATACATCATCCTTTATAGCCATTTTCATAGCAAGTCGATTTTCCTGCATTGTATTGAGCCGTTTGATCTCTTCAATAATAAATTACTGTGCAAAGTTGTTTTTTCCATGTATTAGATTGAATATCTAACATTTTGGGGAACATTCCAGGTGACAAAATGAGACAGATGTGTAAAACTTCAACTGCTCCAAATGACCTCCATCGATCTGCCGTGTTGGAATCTGTCATTTAAAAACACGGCCAAAAAAAAGTATTTCAAACAAACCTAGATTTATTTTCATTCATCCTATTTGCCTGAAAGATGATGAAATCACTTCAGTTAACTTTAAATCAGCGAAGTCTTTTGATTTCCCACCAGTTAACAGTGTGAACTGTGTCAATATTTCACCGATGTTCAACACGAGCACTTAAAAGGGCACTTTTGTGAACTTTTGTGCGAAACTAAATGCAGTTCTATGCAAATTAAACTGTTTTTAAACTGGAGCTGGGATCGTCTTTTACAATAAACTTGATGAGTTCTTCTTGTATGCGTGTGTGGGTTTATGTGTTTTTCCCCCCACAGGTACTCCTCTGGTTTCCTCCCACAATCGAAAAACATGCATTTGAGGTTAATGTGTAAGCCTGAATAGCCTCTAGGTATGTGATTGTGATTGATCTGTGATGAACTGGAGACCCTTGAGCAGTAAAGTCCGCCCTTGTTTGGTTAGTGTCGCCATTTTGCCCAGTTCTTTAGTTTCTTCTTACTCTGCCCGTCTCTTCTGCATTCTAGATTGTACAGGAACATTATGAATAAAGTCTGATTGTTTGGCAAAAAAAGTGTTCTTTGTGTGAGAATGAAGGCAGATAAGTAAAAATTTGTAATTGCATCATCTGCCTTCTATTCTAAACATGTGTACTAAACCGCCCCCCCAAATTCAAGCAGGATCCCAGTGTCTGCAATGTCATTTCACATTAATCTCCTCCTTTAATTGTTGACGATCGTGTTTCGACGGCTTCTTTCCTTCCAACAGCAGATTGTGTTTCACGGGTTCCAGGCGCACCACTACTCCAGACCACCACTGCTCACAGTCGTCCGTCTTTTATTTAGTAACTTTTATTAAAGGTTTGAATTCTCACTATTTTACGCGTCAATGCTGGAATTACGAACTCTGACAAACCACAATTCATGAAAATATAATCTTCTGATCGCGAGACGTTTACAAAGACACAGAAAACACTGAAGAGGGACAGACACTTCGGGGGGGGGGGGGGGGGGGACGCGGACTCTCGTATTGCTCGCGGTCATGCTTCTTTCCCCATCTTCCCGAGAGCGACGAGAGCTTCCCCTCGCCGCGCACGTGATATGTTTTCCACGCAGAAAATCTGCACGAGGTCCCGACTTTGCCGTTCACTTCTCCGCCTGCGCGGCTCCCATGCACAGGCTGCCCTCCTCCTCGATGGTCTCCAGCTCGTCCGTGCGGATGGCCTGCGTGATCAGATTCAGCTCCTCGCACATGGTCTCGTACCGGTACGCCACCCGGATGTCGGGCACGTTGGTGCGCCTGATGTCGTTGCTCTCCTGTCCCTCTTTGATGCAGTGCGGGCCGAGCCAGTAGCTCTTCACCTGCATCAGAGGGGAGGAATGAGTGAGGAACCTTCCGGGGGGGGTGGGGGTGTAAGCGATCGGACTGCGATGTGATGCGGGGTAACCTTGTTGGAGAATCCACTCATCAGCACGCTGTTCCTGGCAAGCTCGCACATGTCGCAGGAGCTCAGCTTCCACACCTGAGCGGCAATGCTGTACTCCTCCATTAGCGGCTCCTGCGCAAAACAAACAGGGGTAAACACAAGCTGCCGGGTGAAGGGTGTTATTACAGGCCGGGGGAGAGTCGCTATGTCAATGTCACAACAGTGGAACCGGAATCCACTCCACGAAAGGTGGAAATTTAACCCTTTGAAACTAAATGTTTCCTCAAACATCTCAAAGTTGATGCGCATACATCATGAAATGTCCTCATTTTAAGAGGTAATATTGTGCAAAGTTCACTTTCTAATGGTTTTCCAGCAGTAATAATCGTCCCCCAGAAGTGAAGACAGTCTGTCCTCTCTCTCCCTGGCTTGTTGAAAGTTTTTTAAAAGCGTGTTGCTCCAACGAGCCAAGCAGAAATCAAACCCCATATAATGTCATTGGGGCTTCAGCCGATCCCAATCAAGGTAGGCCCCTCTCTTTGACCCTGTCACACCCCTGTGTGGGCGGAGCCAGTCCAGCTCACACGGACACAGCAGATTCTGAATGCAGCTCCTATGATCCAATATTCAAATGGATGAAAATCAAGGAAAAGCTGGATTTGGGGCAATAAACTTTGAATACAAGGTTTTTGAACCAACAAGACCATGTGAAAGTGTTGAAAAGCTGGATATAATCCCTTTAATGTTTACCGCGTGTGGTTTTAATACAAAAAACAAGTTTAACACGGCTCGACACACAGTGACGCTTCCCTTTTACGTTTCACTTTTTCACTTCTGCTTTCTCATGTCAGAGATTGTCGGCCGTTTCTCCATAAATGTGCCATGAGGTGTTGTAATATCGCCAGTGGGATTTAACGTGTCATGGTGGTGAACTGTGTTTTGGTCAAAGAGGGTGTGGTCGGCGTTGGACTGACCTTGGTGAAGTGAAACTGCAGGGGATCGTCTGTGGACAGGGAGACCATGAGGCCCCTGGACAGGTACTCTGGCAGAGGGTTGCGGTGGTAGCTGAGGAACAGGCTGTTATTGCTGAGAGGAGACATGGCGATGCCTATCTGGGCCAAGTAGTACAGATACTGCAGCACGGGAGCCTGGAGACAACACGAGGCATAAAGTCATGTGTTGTTGAAGAGCTGTTGTTTCTCTGAGAGTTCGTAAGGCCGAATCAAAACTAAATGAGCTAAAAAAAAACCCAGATATGACCTGATATTAGCTCATAATATCCCCGTTTTACTTTCTAACCACTGTAACCACCGACATGAGCTCCTACCTTCCTGAGCAGCAGCCCATGGGATATATTCTCTGACAGCATGAAACCAGACACCAGGTGATGGATGGGTCCGGCCTCGCCGCAGTGAGGACGTAGGACGAGTGGGTGAAGTCCCCGCTGCCTGGAAACGCACAAATCACATCACAGCGTGTGCAGATTTGTGTGAGCCCCGGCAGAGGACAACAACACCAGGATCAACAATCATTACTGTTCCCTTGGCGACGCCAAATATTGTCCCGGGACCGCACCCGGACACCGTGTCCCCTGCATGTTGCCCTGAGACACTCTAGATGTTCCTCGTGGGTTTATAAAGGGACATCATGGGGTTTTTGGCGTCGTTTATTTAGGAATGCATAACCGCAGCTTGAAATTTGTCATAAAAAAAACATCAACGCTGTTGTGTTTCACAAGTTTGACCAAACGTCTGATCACATGTCCTGTGCACAAAAACACTGCTGCAGATGACTGCATGTAAACACCTGTCAAGATTAAACACTCTATTTATACAGAGGCCTGTACTACGACGCTGGAATTTCTGTTATCGAGACAACGTCAAGGATTGACCCTGGGTTTTCCGTACTACGACGCCCGCTCACTTCTCACCAGGATAAATCACACCGGTAACTTACGATGATTGCCTGGCCTGCTACCGAGCAGGTTACTTTCTCAATAAGCGGTCAGAGCTCCGCCTCCTGACCAATCAGATCTCTTCGAAAATGAAAATGCATATTTTTTCATAACATAGTGTCGCTTAGCATCTTTTTTTTATTGATTGTACTGAATAAAAGGATCGACTGAAGGAAATATCCGATTGAACTGCGGCGATATATGAGGTTATGAGCAAATTGCCTTCATTACTCTGCTTTATAATGTGTGAAAATAACGGAAAAGTGTGGAGGGACGTACCGGCGCAGGTGATTCAGCACAGTCATGTTTGCATACATATAGTAGAGGTAGTAGGAATAGGGCGGGTTGTCCTCCTCTGTCCAGTTGAATGGCAGCGGACTGTCCAGGTTGAAGATATGTTGCTCTGGCTTAGATTCATCATCCACACTGTCAAAACCCACAACCTGAGAGAGAGAGAGAGAGAGAGTGATAGAGAGAGAGAGAGAGAGAGAGAGTCTGAGGACTGACTGCAGAATGTCATTGTGGTTCGTTCACGCGGCCGTCGTGTCATACGTGCTGGAGGAAGAGGTGCAGCTCCGGGTGGCTCCGCGGGTCGACTGTGACCTCAAACAGAGGCATGAAGACGTTCTCCAGCATCTCCTGGAAGTTGCACAGTTGTTTTTTTGTGTGGTAAACATCACTGAAAAGAGAGAGGGAGAGACAGAAAAAACAAATCCAACAGTCAGTTTGTGGAACAATTGTAATGTGTGATATTCCTTGAACAGATATTCCCAAAAGGCTTTTAGTTATGGATGTGTCTGCATGTGAAGAGTTATTCAGTGGTAGTAATTAAATGCACAAAATCACCACAAAACAACGTATTTCCTTTATCTTACCATTAACGATATTGTAAGCAAAATATTTTCACTCTTGTGTTGTCTTGGGGGTCAAATTGGACCCTAAAAAAATGAGGTATAATTCCAATATAAAAGAGGTAAACATGACCATGAATTAAAACATGTAAAAATGGTTCTGTTAAATTTAATGCTACAGATTTCAGCGATAATTTGCCATTTTACGCTTTGTTAAGTCTAATCTAACAGACACATTATTTATTGTACCAACGCAAGGTCACTAACTTGGACACTCGGTAAACCGACATATTCAACATCTCACAAGTTGTTAATTTTTAAACTGCTCTGAAACAAAAAAACAGCAGCAAGATGTTGTTTGTTTGGGGATTTTATGATGAAGTAAAGTCATTTCAGATTTCTGCACGGCGTCGGCGTGGACGACACTCACAACAGTCGCGGCACTTGTACGAGCCAGCGCACGTTGTCGGAGTACACCTGGTGTTTGACGGCCCACTTGGCCAGCTTGTCCCACTCGTTCCTGGAGCGGCCGTAGATGGACAGCCGCAGCTCCACGTTCTGGTACTTGCTCTCCTCCAAGTCGTACATCACCTCCTGAGAAGCAGCACAACACGCGGTCACCAGGGGGCGCCAGCGCCTCACACGGTTTAATAGTCCGCGTGCCAGCAGCAACCTTCACAATGTGGCCAAAGTATTTCCCCTCCACGTGGTTGTCAGTCTTGATGAAGATCTCTCTCAGGATGGACTCGCCAATGGGGTTGTATTTGGCGTTGAACTTGTCAAATCGATGGAAAGTGTTACGGTCCTGTGAGGAAAAAAAAATACAAAATTGAAAAATAAATCAGCTCGGCTACAATTTATGGTCAAGCAGGAATCATTCATCTGAGAACCCGTTTACACAACAATGTTTCACGAGAAAACACATTGTTTTGAAAAAATAGAAACAATAGGAAATGCTGAAGACAATGTAATTGTCATGTTGGGCCACGAGAGGGGGGTGTTGTTTGTTTTTGTATTAAAGCCACATGCAAAAAATAAACATTAAAGGGGTCATATCCAGCTTTAGAACACTTTCACATGGGTCACCAAAAACATTGTATTCAAAGTTTATTGCCCAAAATCCAATCAGTTAGAATCTTGGATCATATCAGCTGCATTCAGAATGTATAATATGACCCCCCTTTTTTCCCCCCGTTTACACAGAGACAGAGTTGGACCTTTTTCAAAAAGTTGTGTTTACACGGCAACACAGTCGTTTTTAAAAAGTTGTACATTCAGTGGTTCCCAGCTACGTCGTCGTGCAAACGACGCAGCGAAAATGAAGCGTTTTCACTCGAAATCCTCGCCGTGTGAGCGAGCCCTGAGCCTCCGGGGAGTTACTCACCGCGTGCATGTCCAGGGTGTCGACGCTCAAGTCGAAGGCCGTCAGGTTCATGCTCTCGAACACCTCCATGAGCGTCTGGCCCTTTCCCCGTTCCACGTGCACGATCTCCTTCGGGTACTTCTTCATGGCCCTTTTGATGAAGCGGAGCAGATGCTTCTGGTTCATGCAGGACGAAGCGTGTATGTGCGTGTCCACCTGGAGAACGAGAGGTCACGCGTGATGGGAGTCTGGTTCAGGGGTTACTGACGCTTACCGGCGACCGGACGGGGAAGGAAAAAGCGCTCATGTTCACCTTACGGATATTGTAAAAGTCTCTGTGCGGGACTTTCTTCTGTGCCGCCAGCTCCTTCATCTCATTCAGCAGGATGTGCATCTGAAACTTGGAGCTGAGGTACTGCAGACGTCGGTAGCAGAAGGACTTTCTGTGGCGAAGGGAAACACAAATCCCACATTCTGAGGATCGACTTCACCCTTCGAGGTGCCGCTAACAGCCGGGGTACATATTTCGGTCTGTGGGAACGTACACAGGCCCGTTAATAATGAGTGCCATCATGACGTTCATGTCGGCGATGTACTCCTGCAGGTCTGGGTACGGCAGGTCCAGCTCCGTGCTCCTGGAGGAAACAAGAACGACTCCATGACGGCACCTGCTGCCAAGTGAAACGTGTGAAGCCGGTCTAAAAACAGACGAGCGTCCCGGCACAAAGTGGCTCGGCGCAATCTCACTTTTCCATCGTGCTCCTCGACGTGTACACGTGCATGACGCCGCCCACCATCTTGCAGCCGTAGCCCAGGTCGGGGGGCATGCTGGCGGGGTCCTGGTTCTCGTACGGGTGCGTTGCAGAAACAGGTGGGTGCACTGTGGCGTCTGAGAGGAGACAGACCGGCGCAGTGAGTCAGCTTTGACCGAGTCATGTGGCACAGGTCTGACTTGTCCCGACATGTTGTGACAGCCTGTTTTGGGGTGGGGTGGGGTAACAGACTGTGCAATGGTACATCATATTGTCAGGAATGAGGTTTGAATTTCTGCTGACACAGTAGCAGAAGACATAATTTACTGGTGATGTCTAAAAGACGGCCTGTGGCCAACTGTTTATGCAAAATAGACGTGCGTGGAGTTTCAATCCAAAAACTGTGCGTGCAAGGCCAATTTCTGGATCTGAATTAGAAAGTGTGTTTCAAGCTTGCGCACTGCAAGACGTGAAAGCATACGGAGGATGAACGAAGGGAAAAAGTACAACCGTGAAGCAAGTATACTACAAGCCGGCGGTCTACACACACGTCATTTTGCAAATAGTTCTGTAGTTATCCTCCAACTGTCTTCTACGTCTTGCTGAAGATTGCTAAAGATTCATGGTGTCGTAAAAGCTCTGTTGATTTTAAGTGAGTCAGCAATGAATTTCTTTGTTTCAAAACTGCACAGATTAAGCATTATTATTGCTATCATTATTATTATAAATCATCCTCATCATAATATTACAATTCAAATTTTATTCTCTGCATGATAACAACAACAACCACAATAATAATAATAATAATAATAATAATAATAATAATAATAATAATAATAATAATAATAATAATAATAATAATAATTTTTAATTTTTATTACGAGTACTAAATATTCAGAATAATCAACCCCAAAAAAGTCAGGGAACAAATTTAAAATGTATTGTACATCCTGGATTTGAAGACATATTTTCAGTCAATATCTAAACTCCTGAAGTATTTTTATTATGGACTTTTTTTTTTATTTTTTAAAGCTGCATACCTGCCGTGCTGGTGGTCTCGGAGATCTCCTCCTCGTAGATCTCCAGGTCCAGAGGCCTCTCGCTGAGCTCCTGCAGGTATCTGGCCGTGGTCCTGCAGAAGCCCTGCAGCGACAGGCCCATGTACTTCTGTCTGATGAACAGAGCTTTCACCACACACTTGGCAGCGTCCAGCAGGTCAGTGAATGGGACCTGGAGGAGGGGGGGAATGAAAAGAGGAGCAGAGAGGAGGGGGAGGCGAGAGACACACAGAACGAAGACTGTGAGACACTCCTCTGGTCGCACTTCTCATGCTGATCACTCGGGACTCACCCCGCATTTCTCCTCTCCTGAAATGGTGACGCGCTGGTACTCTTTCTCTGGAACCGGCTCTCTCTCCTGCAGCTCCGGAGTCTGGCTCTGCTCCTTCAGGTATCTGGGGGGGAGAAACGACATCTGGTGTGACGGATGTTTCAGACGGACAATAACTCGATCACGGTTGACTCACTCGAGATCCGTGGCGCTGTCAGTTTTCATGAACTCCTGTTTGGCCCGCAGCAGGATGTCCGGTTCGAACCTGAGGGCAGAGGGGCGAGGGGTCGGTCAGACGCTCACGTGGCCGCGCCAGGCCCACCATCTCGCACACTTACTTGACGTCCTGGCTGATCTGCCGCTCGAGGCGCTGGCGCCGCTCCTCCAGCTGCTCGATGGGGCTGTCCTCGGGGAACTCGTAGGGGGCGCTCCTCATCTCGCTCTCCGCCAGGCTGCGGGAGAACAGCTCCTGCACACCGGTAACGTGAAGCATTAAAAAAAAATAAAGAAGAAGAAGAAGAAGAAGAAGAAGAATTTCATGCACACATCCGACTGGACCGACCTCGGCGATCTCCTTGTATTTCCCGTCCATGGATGTGCGCAAGTCGATGGACTGCTTCAAGGCCACCGGGATCCCGGGCAGGGAGTGCTGGGAGGTGAGGAGGTGGCGAGCGCCGCGGGCCTCGACTGTGGGGGATGAACGGAGGAAGAAATGAGGAGCCGCCGCACATGACTTAACTTCAGGGGCGGGAAAGTTAAATTAACAACAGGCTGACGGAAACAATCTTACCAAAAAAGATAATTAGATTCTTGGACATAGTTTAAATGTATTCAGTTGCACTTTTCAAATAAAAATACAACTCATGTCAACAATTATACAATATTAAATACTTATGTTGTTATATAATAGAATCCTAAGTGTTACTCTAGTGTATAACATTCATGATAATTTTTGTTCATGTATTTAAACTGCCATACCACACACACACACACACACACACACACACACACACACACACACACACACACACACACACACACACACACACACACACACACACACACACACACAGTAATAATGCATGAAAGGGGACAAGAAAATATTAAAATCTCTTTTTCTATATCCCAACTTAATATTTAATATGTTCTTGAATCCTATAAAGCCTGATCATTTCACTGTTTATAATATTTATTCTAACCAAACCGAACTTCTGCAGGTATGACATACTCATAGAATACTTACATAATAATAGTAATAAATCTCGATGAGCTGTATTATAGTATGAACACATTAAACACCAGAAAGCTATTTGTATGTCGATGAATGGGGCATTGAGAGGTATTTACTGTATAAATAATGTATGATTTCTTTCTCAGCAGCAGGTTTCAGATACACTGTGCTGAAGATCTGAAAAAACAGAGAAAATTAAAATTTTCCAATAACTGGATCAAATTAGAAACGGCCAATATTGCCTTGATTTAATACATTTACACAGTTTGTTTGTCCGGTGACGCTGCTGCCTTTTACTCCACGAGACTGCACAATCGTTCAATTCAATTCAAATAAATGCGCATGTTCTATTTGTACTGTGTAACGCTTGTTCTGTAAAATGTGCATGAAAACAAACAAAAACATAGGAGTCCACTCCACTCCACTGACGCTTTCCTGCAGTAACGTTCACAGAGACTCAAACTGTTCCTTTGTGAGGAAACGTCTGAGCTCAGCTGCTGCCTTCAGACACAATAGAGCATTCAGGTGGAGAGATTATTGGCACATGGTGTACGCTGGCCTCTGAGACTCAAGCATCATACAGAGCGAGATCTTGTGGAAAGAAAAAAACAACAACAAGAAATGTCGCCCCTTCAGGGTGTCGATTCAGGTCCATATTAAATCTTGAAACTCTGCACCTGCTGGTGAAAAATTTATCATCCTGTGCCTACTGGAGTGTCATCGGACCTGTTGACCCTGACGGCGAGATCAGTATTTATAGGTCGCGCACGCACAGCCTGACTTTATTTCACGTCCAAAAACCCACAAACGTGTGAATGCTTAAAATAAAATAAAAAATAAATAAATAAATAATTGGCCAGACTACAACTCACCGAGGAATTTATCGCCTTCTGCTCAACACGGTCCAATCAACACATCCCACTCACACACGAGGACGAGTTCGGCTAAAAAACCACACGGCTCTAATGTGAAAACACGCCGAGGGCAACGCAAACATCTTCTGTGCACCGACGCTCACCATCTTATCTTTAATACCTCAAACCTGAGGAGATGAAAGTCCAAATCTTTGAGAACAACTCGGAGAACGGAGAACAACTCGTTCCAACTTTTTGTTGGTAAAATATATTTTTCAAGGCAAAAAACCCCCCAAAAACTGGTGAGGTTCAATATCATGAGAAACGACAGCTAATTTTTTTCAATCTTGTATTCTGATATCATGTTTTAGCCTTTATAAGGAGACTTCTGATGGAAATGAGTGCTAGATTGTAGCATAAACCCCCAAAAAGCTCATGTAATGACCAATAATGTAATAATAATGGCTTTTTTCCAATGTAATAAAGCCCATAATGTAATAACTTACCACTGGGGCAATAAGATATTTGAACCACTATCATGATAACATTTTGCCAGTAATGTAATAAGTACCATTATGGAAAAAAAAACATTAGAAAATGTTATATTTTCAGCCAAAGAAGTAGTAATAACACATTCATATTGCTGAATATCTTGGGAATCATTTTTTTGTGTGTGTTTTAATGTTATTGTGTTTTTCAGGCCAGAAGTGTCAGTCAATGCTGGTAGATGATAAATGAATTACACTCAAACCTGCAAAAATTATGACATTATTGTTCATTTCTTTGCGACAAACAAAAACAAGCTTTATTGGACACATCAGCTGAATATATTGAGCCACTTTAAAACGGTGCTGCTAAATAAATTAACTGGATTCCACAAGATTCACGTGAATGTGAAACAGAAACGCAGTTCATCCGTGTACAAATCTGCACAATTTTGGGAAGAACAAAGTCGCTGGGATGTGAAAACAACAAACGGAATATAGATTTCCGCAGCTTCCCTCAATCCGAAACACAACTGAGGTAGCAAAAGAGGAAAAACAAAGCTAAAAAAGCACAGAGATGCTCCGCAGCGAAGCGTCTGCGTGAGGAAACGTCGGTTCGGCTCACGTCAGACCGTCGCGGCGACAGCGGACGCTGGGTGTGGAGGGCATGCAGGGGGAGGCCAGGGGGCAGAGGCGTCCATGGCGGGGCGCGGTGAAGCCGAGCCTCGCCAAGCCAACCAGACCCGGAGCTAATCCCCTAATGGATGCTATATTTGGATCAGTAACATCTCTGGTTGCATAACAACTCCCCCCCCCCCCCCCACAGCAGGAAGGCAACCACTCAGAAATGGAAGTCGGCCATGTTTCATATGGTCATGTACCACATCATCTAGTCGTGTGGAGGTTTTCCTGACATGATGGCGTCGGGAGGAGCGCGGCGTGTTTAAAGCAGGTTCTCAACTCTCTTTCTAGACTTGGAAAAATAAACAACCTTGCTGCTGCTGAGCCTCAAAACAAGGTCAGATAGTGTCGGCTTGCACTGCATGCATATTTGATGATGTAAAAGATCCTGAGGGAAGCAGAGTCGAGCGGGAGGTCGTCTGAGGGGCGAGAGGTCAGAGGTCAAGAGAGATCCGCTGCAACTTCAGCTACAGATTTGTTTTTTTGTTGTTGTTTTTTTAACTTTCCAGCAAGTTAATGAACCTCCGACCGTTTCTCTCTTTTCAATCTTATACCAACTCTTCAGTTTGCGCGATTGACACAACGGGTCGTCCACCGACACTTTTATCGACGAATCGGCAAGAAAAGCCAGCGGCTCGCCGCCTCGGGGGGAAAATTAATCAACCTGAAACAGCGAACACGCAGACAACATGAAGCTTTCTGTGGCAAAAGTTTTACTAAATATAATGAAAATGGGCAAAGTATCCAGATGTTATGTCGACTAAACACTGGTGAGATGTCAAGAAAGTAAGAGGCGCCAACAACATTCTGAATGACGGCTTCAGTCGAGCAACTCGAAGCACGTCAATTAAAAGATACACACACGTTCTTGCAAAATCCAGCTATGTGAGCACATGCACGCACACACACTTGCAGAGCAGAAAGACTTGCGGCGGCGGCGGCGTCTAACGGACGCTCCCTCCTCCTCTGCATCAACCAGCTGTCAATCACTCGAAAAGTCTGACTCTGCAGCTGCATCAAGTGCAAGTCCAGAGGACATTCAACAAGAGTTCTCCCTGTTCAAACGCTTCGACGCTACAAACGTTAATGCACCCAAGTTGGGAGTTGCAGTGGAAACACGCATCTCTTTGATCCGTCTCTGCAGCTCCCGCAAAAGACGGGAAGGAGGAGAGGAGGTTTGCGGGACGATCGACCGGCACAGTAAAGACGACGCTGCTCGGAGGGGGGGGACAGTCACACAAAGCCGTCGGGGGGCAGGCGGAGGAGAGTGGCAGTGATTGTGAAAGAAGAAGGGGGAGGGGTTAGAGGGGAGAGGGTTACTCATGTTTTTCTTTCTGAGCGGGATGGAGGTAGTGGAGCGTACCTGTCTCCTCGGAGCCGCCGTTAACCAGCGGCTAGCAGGGCCGAGGGAGGAGAGAGAGAGAGAGAGAGAGAGAGAGAGAGAGAGAGAGAGAGAGGCTGTCCTGGCAGAGAGATGGAGCATGCCAAACAGAAAACCACCCAGGATGGCGTCTGTTGATGAGTGAACACATGACGGGATGGAGGGATGGAGAGAAACAAGAAAGAAGCACTTTAAAAACACCCAAATGTCGAGAAAACAGCCACAAAACACAAAACACACGCCGTCACCCCCGATCTTTAATCTGTCCCTGTCATACATACAATGAGCCGGTCCAGCAGATCCATGAACTGCTCCCCCCTCACATCCCCCCTCTCTGCTCTGTCTGCCTCCTGGTCCAGGCCAGCTGTCGCTGCACTCGCTGCCTCTGGAGCCGATCCTCCTCATTTAAATGCCTCTGACATCTAAGTGGGACGTACCACCGGGAAGAGGGGAGGCGGGGGAGCGGCAGCGGTCATCACCGGCGGTTGTGGACGATGCCGCTGTGTAATCCCCCCCCCATCCCCCCTGTCCTCCTCCTCCTCGGCCGAACACGCCGTGTTTTGTTGCCATGTGTTCAGGATGTTTGTGTCGTCTTCCCTCCGTCGTCTCGGGGTCCGCTCTCTGAGCAGCGGCAGTCTGAGAGACGGCACTTCAACAAATGAGACCTTGCCCGTCTCTCTCACGTGAATGAAATTAAAGGGCCAGCAGCATTGTGCCCATTATGGCTTCTGGAAGCTACGTTCCCATGATGTAAACACAGGCCTGCCTGTATGAAATGGCACATAAAATAAATAAATAAAAACAACCTTGGCTTTCTGCTGCGTTTTCAATTCACAGGAGAAAAAAAAAAGTGAATTATGTCGACGTGCCTCTTGTTTGCAGTCGTAATAGAGCCTTATCTCTGTCATCCCTGCGTCACGAAAGGATGTTTGCTCAAGATAAGTTAACAGGATGGTTTTATTGTCATAAAAGAGCTCAAAAATATTCTTGGTTAATGATTACAAGAAAATGTAAGTGGGGGCTGGCGCTCATAGCACAAATAGAGATGTATCGCACACATGTGAAGGAAACATGTACGGACGCACTTTCCCTTCAGAACCGTCGCCACCTGTCATTTCTTTTTTTGAGCGACAAATAATGACGTCAGTCCGGCGATGCTAAATGGCCTCAAACATTGAAATTTATAGAAGAAGTGTATTTTTAACCATAAATCTTGTTTTTTTCTTTCCCTCCTCTGGACACAAAGAGAAAGCGTTTTCTTATAACCACAGCAATGTTTTTTTCTATAATGATGATAAATGTAAAAGAAGAAGACAGTAAAACGTCCTCTGTGTCGTTTAGAGTGAAAAAACGGAATCTTATCTCCACTTGCTCAATACTGCCAAGAGTTGGTTTTAACTTTGGGAAGAAATTCTTCACCTTCCACTCAGACTCTTGTGTAAGAATTACACAATGGCTTTTTTTTTTTTTAACACCTTTCTTTTTAAGAATAAATCAGCAAATCTGGCAGTGAATCTACAAAAAGGCCAAATGAACTGAGAAGAGTAGCCGTTGTTATTTTCTGTATTCCTGCAGAATAATTCATGAGCGTGAAAAGATTTTATGACGATGGCTAAACTCACAAAAATCAAAAACCAGTGTGACGGGATGGTACAACCTTTTCATCGACATCAGGCAGAATTCCCATAAAACCCGTCTTTACATCGATTCCAGTGCGCACGTATAAAATAAACACACTCGACTGCAACGTGGCATAGACTTCACAGTTAGTTGTATAAAGATATGTCTTTTATACCACTTCATCCAACTCATAGTTGTTGTGTGTTGGAGCCATTTCCATCATCATTAAAGAATAAAACTAATTGTAGGGGTTAGGACAAGATTTGAGGTTATAAAAAACAAAAAAACATTTTATGAAGGGACAATTGTTACATGACAAGACAGGAGTGTCAAGTATAAGACTCATGGGCCAAAAGCAGCCTGCAAGATGCTCCAATCTGGACAAACCGCCAAGCGAATTTTTAAAATTTCAAAGAAAACAGAGACACAACACTGAGACCCGAGCTGAGGTATCGGTGATGCTACCTTGAAAAACCCACATAATGTAAAAGCTTGTTGGAGAAGGCACCGTCGGGACTTTTACGGCAAAATGGCTGGGTTTTCGGTCTGTTGCCACGGTGACAGATCAGCTATTCTGGAACTGGAAACTCTGAATTTCCCATCTCAGAGTCAGTCGACTCAGACTTGTTGTCAGGATTAAAAACAACGTTTGATGGGAACTGGATGGAGCTTGAAAACACGTCATGTTTGACCTTGTTGATGAAGTGAAGAGAAAAAATGAAGCCAATCGTCTCCGTTGTGTGGTTCCTTCAAGGCTCTCAAATTTCCCTCTAAATTGAGTTCTAGAGGTTTAATCAGATTACTCCGGCCTCAAGAGGAGAACAAGATCGATTCAGCGGCCGGGGCTTCATCCACTCAGACCCGAATCGTCCTCTCACCGGCGATCAACCTCAAATCATCTCAAACGCCTCATTAAAGTACGGTGGCCTGGAAGGTTCACACGTCCAAACCTATTCATTGTCTCCAGTAATATTAATATGATGAAGATGAGGCATTAAATGTTGATATTTTCATATGAATATTAATAAATTGGGGTTCTCCCTGTGTATGGGTGTGTGTGTGTGTGAGCAGTTTCTCTTTGTACGTCTGTCTTTCCACAGATAAAAACATGTACATGAGTTTAAATGGTGAATATAAATGTCCGTATATGTGAACGTGAGTGTGTGTGACTGTTTCTCTGGGTCTGTTATGGATTGACGACGTGTCTATCCTGCTTGCAACCATTTTCTCCACTCGAGATGCAGCCAGTTTTAACCATTTCATAAACAGTATTTTATCATTCAGTGTTCTATAATTTACAATCTTCATTCTGCAATCAATCGATCATCAGTAATGATGCTAAATCTCAAATATTTCCTTTTGCAAATTATATTTTAAACTGATTTACATGCTTTAAAAGTGTAGAACAAACACACCTGTGACAAAGTATTGACATTTTTGATACGTTTAAGTATTTTCACGAGTTGACTTTTAGAATATCGGGAAAATGGTGAGAGTTAAAGTTCACAGTGTGGAAGCTCTAAAAAGAGATTGTTTTACCAACCTTCAATCATTCATCTTCACGAGCATTATCATGTGAATCATGTAGGTTTTGACATTAATTCAGTCACTGGCGTGGCGTCCACCGTACCTTTCTAATACGGACCGTCTCTTCCCTGGGCAGTGTGACGCAAACGGCAGCGGTCATCTAGTATCTCTGCAGCACATCTACACCAACTGAAGGTTGAGCCGCTCCACAGCGCACCGGAGGTCCCGCCCCTCGGGACGCAAGCCGGACGGATGTTGGCTGAAGCGGGCGGCGGAGGCGCCAGATTGTAAGATGTACCCGGCTGCGGGTTATCAGCCGAGCCTCAGTCAATCATTAAAGCAAGAACCACCCACAGATCGGCTTAATGTCGGGTGTGGCCGACACCGAGGGGTCCGTCCCGGCTCGCTACCGTATTTGTTTATGATTGTGACGTGTGTGTGTGTGTGTGGGCGTCAATCGACGACGACTAGAGGAGGCATGAGAGGAGACGTGGGCGAAGTGCAACGTGTGCAAAGGTTCATCTTCACCTGCTGTGGGTGTGTGTGGCGTATTTTATTTTTATGGGGTTTTTTTGGGGGGGGGGGTGTGCATGTGGGTATGAATGCAAAACTATAATTTTAACAAAAAAAATATATTCAACACATACAGTTGCCAACACGAAAAGATACGCCTGTTGTGATGTTTTGATGTTGGGATCAAATGTTATGTTGTGATATGTGATATTTTTCACAATTTTCTTAATTGTACAGCAAGTGTTTGCATCTGTATTTTGCTGTTTGCCTATTTTTATTGTAGATGTATTTTATTGCCTTTTTACAATATTGGCTTTTTTTTTTACCATGTGTAAATAAAGAAATAAAAAAACTTGAAAAAAATATATACTTCCATTTTTTTGTTATAGTATCTATCTGTACTTTGCATATCTTTAGATATGTCTGGAGCAAATTAAGAATAATTTTTCAAAAAGATTCACCGTCTGGAAGACTTGAATCAGAGGAGTCTGACATTACTCGGTGGTGTTGTTGTAGTATTGACCTCTGGAGAGAGATAATTCCCTCTGTGCTTACCTTTCTTGGACTTTGCACATTCTCCCTATGTTCACACGTTTACTTTCTCCCGAGCGTTTAAATTCGACCTTAATCGTTTTCTGTGACCGCCGTGGGCGGGTTCAGTACTCCGACAGCCGTTAACGTGGCACATCGAAGCAGCCGATCAGTCGTGAGTAATGGACCGGCGAACACCAACGCATTGTCATTTGTTTTAAGTGGCTCACCCAAGTGGGAAAACAGCAGGCGGTACAGAACGGGCTGGCTGGTGAGGGGGCGTCGCTCTAATCTCAGAAATACCTTCTTCACAGCCAGAGGAGTGATTCATCCTCCGCCGAGGTTCACTCCCATAAAACCATGCAATAACGTGCCGAGCGTGGACGGCGCCGGGCCTCGGCCCCCGGAGGGTCGTCGACCTCCGAAGAGAGCGGCGCTGATTAGATTCTGCTGACGCCTTCAACATGCCCGTTGAATTGCTGGTCGATTCTTCGAGGTCTAAATCGTCTGGGTTCTTCCTGCAAAAGCCTCCATTCAAACAGTCATTAAGGAGACGAGTGGAGTGAGAGTGTTGGATGATCTGTCGTTTATGATCCTGTTATGAGCCGCTGCAGCGGAATTAAAGGAGAACGCTGCAGATTTGTAGACTTTAGAGACCTCCTATTAGCAATGTTCAAACAGCCCAGATGATACAATTATCATCGTCTGATCTGCAGCCATATTTCTATTTACACAGGCCGTTGCTGTACAATCTGCCACATGAAAAGAAAAGAGCCCTTTTGGGATTAAAGATATACAAAAGATGAGTCACCCAAATGTCAGCTTTGCTTACTCAGATTGATTTCTGAGATGCTTTAAAAAACCAAAAAACCAAAAAACAATTAAAAAAACAGATATTGTGGATTTTGTCTTATCTGGATCGGCCTGGCCTTGTGAAATCAAATCCTGCAGGCCTTGGAGCCGAATCCGTGCACAGCCTGTGCTTCCTCTAAAAGCAGCAACTGGCGTTCATCGATTATATCTCACGGCAGGGGAGCAATTTCTGTGAGGCTTCTGCCGGCTTAAAACTGTAAATGAGGGTAATTTCATCCTGACTGGTGGGGAAGAAAAAGCACCGATCAGAGTGGTGGTGTTGGACGTCAGGGTTTCAATCAGCACATCCCTGCTGAGGCCTCACGACCCATGAGTGGGCGATTTTTTATTTTTTTTCCTAAAGATGAACTATATCTTTTTTAGGACAGGCACACATTATGTAATTTGAATCTTTTTTGGATAGGAAGATACAACTTCTTCTGCAGAATCCAGTTTTTTTTTTTTTTTTTAAACGGCACAAAGTCAGTTGGGTTTAGAATGTAGATATTGATATTCATCTTAAATTTTGTTGCTAAAACAAACCTTCAAAGACTGAATGTGGGGCTAAAAAGAGGAAGAACGGTGATCAAGGAGTAATTTGAGCTACAAAAAATATAACGATTCTATTGGTTGTCGTTTCAAAACGTCAACATCTGCATGAAACTGAATGAGTTTATAAACGTCGCTCCAGTGGGAGACAATGAATGAACAGTGAGGGGTTAAAAAAAAAAGACCCATTTTTTTCATCTTTTGGTCATTCTACGCTCATTGTGGTTTGGATAAAAGACTGACCGGCGCGTGCACAGATCAGAGAGGGGGCTAATCCCCCTCATTCAGCGGCGGATCAAGTCCTGAGGTACCAACAAACTGCCACCAAGCAGGGAGGAAAAACAACCTCATCACTTTCATTCGACAACACGCCCCTGACTTTTCAAGGCCGCGTGTCACTTAAAAGACTCCGAACATCATCAGACTTTTCTCCCGTCAAGACCAAAGCTGTGTCATACCAACAGCCGCTGCTCAAATGAGAAATTAACTGTCCGACCAAGACACCGACAAGAAAGGCAAAATCCAGCACAGGAAGAATCCTCCTCTCACCTCTCCATTCAACAGGTTTACAAACTACTTGTGCAGGAAAGTAATGTTTTTTTTTCTACCAAAGGTGCTCCAAAACATTCTTGATTTAACATTAACAAAAATATAAATAAATAAAATTCCCTTCTTCTGCTCACACTCCGAGCGCGCTCCCTCTCTCTCGCTCCACTCACCTGTGCTGGCCGTGTACTGCAGACTTCCCCGCTTCCTGAAAGGCGAGAGGGGCTTGCCCTTGGCCCCGGCGGCCCCGGCGGCGGTCCCGGAGGGCAGGTTGGACGACATGTTCCTGGGGTTTTTGCAGATCAGCTCCGGTCGGATGGGAGAAAGAAGAGCCGAGTGAGTCAGAGCCGCAGCAGACTGAGAGTCGGAGAGCTGCACAGCGAGAGAGGAAGAAGAAGAGGAGGAGGCGGAGGAGGAGGAGGAGGAGGAGGAGGAGGACAGAGGACGGAGATGCTGCACAGATGCTCGGCAGCTTGAGGGAGTTTGATGGCAGTGTGTGTGTGTGTGTGTGTGTGTGTTTTGTGCCCGTGTGCAGGGATTTCCAGCCTGGTTGGTCCAGCGTGGAGCTGCAGAGCATCCCTCTGCAGGGAAACAGGCCCCGCCCACCACAGGAAGCCTGGGCTGCAGCACTGGTGGAGGCTTGTTGGGGGGGGGAGGGATGAAGGAGGGGCACGGCTTCCCCCTCCACCGTACACACATACACACACGGTGCCAAACATAGCAAAAGAGCGCAGAGCTGCTGTTGCCATGACAACCACAAATCTGTGCGTGTGGGCAAAGCGATAGACCCAAAAAAAACACAACTAAGTTGTGTTTATAGACAAACTGAAATAGTAAATGTAACTAAATGTTATTACTAATAAACGCTGCATAAATCAGCTCCGATTCACATTCAGGCCTCTGGTGCTGAATGATGATGAAGCAATATGACGGAACGAGGCAGCGAATATGATTACAGTCACTCCAAATAACCACCGCCACGATAATATTCAGTACAATTACACAATGGCCCCTGCGTGATACTGCATTTCTACACTTTCTACAAAGTTGTTACTGGATCAGTGATATCAAACATACGGCCAAAGCCAGAGGATGCTCGATTCCCGAGAAAACTACACTGCAAAGCTTTCTTATTGCTTGAGAATTAGCACTATACTGTGAGGGTGGATTTGTAAAAACATGCCAAACAAAAGTCCAAAAACATGCAGTGAAAGTCCACTGATGACCTCACATTGTTCGTGAATTGTCCTGTGATGCACTATTAAAAAAAAAGGAGAAACTTGGATTTATTTATTTTATGTGTTCAGGTTCAAGTTACATTTTGTTTATATAGTGCCAAATACATTTCATTTCAAGGGATGTTTACAATCCAACAATCCCACATGGAGCAAATTTAGGAGATGGTGGATTGAAACACATTTTTGACAGGAAGAAAAATGCAGAAACAAACACAACTGCAGCCCATCCAGGCTTTTATGCCTTTAAGATAAGCTTCAAATTCGACATGTTGATCAATATTATCTGGTTTCCTGTATAAACAGATGTGTCTTATCTGCATTACAATGAAAATCAATATTGCCTGCAGGAAGCATGGATAATGTAAAGATTGTAGGCCCTAGGACAGAACCCTGTGGAACTCCATGTTTAACTTTAGTCTGAGCTGAAGAGTGAAGGAAGATGAACCTGTCTGATAAATATGATTGAAGCCGGATTAGTGCTGTACCTTTAATCCAGATTAAATGTTCCAGTCTCTGTCATGGGATGTTCTGATCAATCTGAGATCGAACAAGAGCAGTCTTTTGTCGGAGGCCATGAGATCAGGACTAATTTTAACCAGAGCTGTTTTGTGGCGTTTCAACCTTAAACTCCTATGAACATCACGTCTACACAATGGGAATGATCAGATTCTAGATTCTGCATATATGTGTGCACGTGCTCTCTGGGAATGAACTACCTGAGGAGCGGAGGGATACCTGCTGTGTTTATGCTGCGTTCAGGTACCTCGGAAACTGGATATCGTTTCACTTAAAACAGTTCCACTTCCAAGCTTAGTGTCTCTACATGAGGATAAAAAATAGAAAGTTCACTCTGACACCATCAGAAGAACAAATACAAACAAGTTGGGATTTTTTTTTTTTTTTTTTTTTTTTTTTTTTTTTGTGAGGAGAATCCATTCTCTTATTTACATGAATGCATCATGTCCATCGTCCAATCAGGTTCCTCTCTCAGAATATAATGTCGTATAATTATGTATAATTGCTATACTTATATTTTTTTTGTAAGGAAAAAGCCTTGACGACATGATTACAGAGGAGAGAAGCAGCTAAAAGAAGGAAAATAACCATAAGATGAAACTAAAGAGGGAGAAACAAGAAGGAAGGGGGGGAAATTCCCACAGACAGATGAAATATCGTATATCACACACTGTAAAATAGTATTAATATAACTATCAGTGAATGTAAATGAAGTAAAATAGGATTCAGGTGTGTTGGTGTAGAGATTCACATCGCTCCTGGGAGTGTGTGTGTGTGTGTGTGTGTGTGTGAGCCTGAAGCATGTATGATTGATTGTTTGATTGTTATGTTTAACACAGCTCTAATGAGATCATTGCAGCAGCTGCAGGTTTTGTAGAGGTGGCGTCCTCTGCTGGTGGAGAGAGGAAGTGAGCAAAAATTAAAAAAACACCATTTTAATTAGTTACTTAAAGTCGTAAGTGGGTGAGTATTTTTAAATACTGTACTGGTACAAAGTAATCGTCTCAGAAAATACTCAAAGTATAAGTTACTTTCTATTGTTTAACCAAATACAAATTCAATCATATTTATTTGTGGGGTAAAATTGCAATATGCGATATGCAATATGTATATTAGCAATAAAAATAAAGATAGAAAGTTTTGAATACTCAAATTAGAGCTGTACTTCATACTGCAAACTGTATGTGAATTTTGCATTACTTAGTTAGTTAAATGCAAGTATTTTTTAATGAGCGCTTTCCACCATTTTTCTGTAGCCTGTGCCGCAAATCAGAATCCTTTTCATACAGAATTATCATTTCAAGACTTTATTTTCAACAAAATAAAGATATGAAGTGAAAAACTATATAATTGGTTTTTGAGAGTTTTTGAGAATTAATCCAAGTGCAGATGAAAGGTCTTTCTTGGGTTTTGTATTTTTGCTGTATAGACTCTTTATGGTGAAATGTGGATCTTGTTGTTTACTTTGGATGTTTGCTGCGCTTGTTTCTTTGAGAGAAGCCAGCAGACCCACAGCTTCTTGTGTGTAATCTTGTTACACGCGCATGAAGGCAATTCCAGTACTGCCAGCTGATGCCAGGGGGCGCTGTATGTTCTGAACGCTCGATCTGCCTTTCAATCTGTCTATGTCAGACTTGACTCATATGATTATTTTCATTCCAGGTTTGATTACGTTTATAGAAACCTGGAGAAAAAAAAAGAGAAGAATTTGTGTAAACCAATACAGTTAATTTGAATTAATTGGTTTTTTTTTTTAATATTACAACAATAACCAATAATAACGATAATAGTCATCTGAAGGCCCTTTTACAGAGAAGATTCTACATGAGTAGCAGGAGACGGTGGAAAGACAAACTCATTTTAAACAGGAAGAAACCTGCAGATCCAGACTCACAGCTGGAACATCTCTGCTGTTGGAGGTGAGAAGCTTTTTAAAAAAAAAAAAAAGAAGAGAGAAACAAACAGATTGCCAGAGCAATCAGATGCTAAACTCTGCATGTTGTGTGTGTGACAGTGAACCTGAGGCTCTTGTGGCCGTTCGGTCTGAATGAGACGTGAGATCAGTGTGACTGAGGAGACGAACGTTTGAGTGACACCGAGGCGGCGATCGAGGTGTTTTTTGCAGAGGAGGTGACGAGACGATTGGCACTTTTTGATGTGTCGACGCCTTCTTCTTCATCCCCCGGAGGCTTTTTAAAGATGGAGGCGCCGCGTGGGCGAGCGGCCCGGGGGACAAGTCAAAGTCTCGCCGCAGCAGAAAGTAACATTGGGGGATGAATGAGGCGAAGAACTTTGGCGTTTGAGTGAAGTTGTGCAAGTCTGACTTCTGCTCCCAGGTTAATCTGAATGGTAATCCCTCCTTGGCTGCAGGAGCGTGTTCTGTGGCCGTATTCTGTCGGTGACACACGTTCGTGTAATTTTCGACAGCAGACGACTCACTTCTGCATGCTTCTAACCCTTATATCTTTATATAATTGATGCAGTCCTGTTCTTGTCTTTGAATGTGCCACTGGACACCAGACTCCACTGCGGATAGAAACGTTGCACACATGATAATGGAATCTGTGCTCACATTAGTGGGAGGCGAGAAAATGTACTTCAAACTTTTTCTCCAAACACCTCGGACGGTTGAAGTCCCCATTGAAAGACTTGTGGGGTCAGCTTGATCATACAGTTGGTGCCAGAGTGGCCAAGACAGACACACTCTGGGTGCAGGAGGAGGAGGAGGAGGAGGAGGAGGAGGAGGAGGAGGAGGAGTGTGGCACTCACTCAGGCTCTCGTTTGCTCAATGTTGCCTTTCCCATATGTGTAGTTCCTTTAAACCTTTTTCGTACTTTATAAAAACTCACCATAATATGCGTAGATTGATATTTCTGTATCTCAGAGTTAGAAATCAGTACAAAAATACACATAATTACATGTCAATTTTACCATAAAATCTCTTTAAAACTGACCGCAATCGCACATTTTAACCTCAATTCTCCAGTTATACAATTACCCCTCCCCTAAAAAGTACATTATTGAGCACTATTTATTCTGTGTGATAAAAACAATCCCTGCATCCAATCACTATAACCAGTATCATGCAAGAATGTAAACAATTGTCACATCTTGTTTTTTTAAAATTATATTATTGTTTTTAATATTTCTCATTATTATTCAAATTCTTTTGTTTCTCTAATTAATGTCTAATTGCTGTTGCAAAATGTCACCATTGTGGGACAGATGAAGATCTTGTCTTGCACTAAATGTTGCAGAATAAATGTATGTTTGTCTAACACAGATGCTGTCACTTGCAGTAGTTTACTGTGGAAACTGCTGATCAGTTTTTCTTATGCTTTGTTCACATAACTGCAACAATATTATCCTCAATCGTTTAAGAAGACTTTAGACGTTTGCACAAAAAAAAGAGCTAAACTGCCTTTAAATCTGTAAAATATCCAATTTGCCAAACACCAATTTGAATATGTTTTGCTGTATGTTCATAAATAAAACTTACAAGTGAACAAAATGTAAAAAAATGTTGTTTAAAGTGCCAGACATTTGATCAATACATTACATTTACTGACAAGCACAGTCGGTGTATTTTAGGTTCGTAAAGAACATTTTGTCTGCAAGTAAAAACTGTCAGTGTAAAACTGGCTTATGTGCAAAATAATTGTGATTTTGGTTTTGCCTCTCAGTCCCGGGTGGCCGTTAGGTGGATTTGTTTTCTGCAGGGGGTATTAATGGCGAGTCGTACAGCGTGTGTGTGTGTGTGTTTGTGTGTGTGTAAATGCTTCAGTGTGCTGTCAGAAACATTCACGCCCATGCGTCATCAGAAGGAGTACACCTATTTAGTTTGCAGACTTGTAGAAAAGCTCGTAAGCTAAACCTCATGAGCTCATCGGGGGGGTGGGAACCTGGTAACCAAGCCAATGGAGGCTTTGGGACGACTCAATATAAAAGGATTTCAGACATATCCAAAAAAAAAAACAAAAAAACATCCCAACGGTGTGTTCCTGATGAGAAAGTGTCTCTTTGGAGGCCTGGAAGTCTGTGCCGCAGGTAAATCTGTTAAAAGTGAGAAGAGTCGACGCTACGGTGAATATATAAAAATAAAAATAAAAACAACTTTCAGCTGGTATAAACTTTCAGAACAATGATGCTTCTAAAACCCCCAGATCATTTGTTTCTCTGCTCTCCATCACACATGCTGCATTAAGCTCCTCTCTCTCTCTCTCTCTCTCTCCCTCTCTCTCTCTCAGCGAGTAATCTCGTCAACAGATCAGAGACGCAGGGACTGAGCGCAAAGCGGGACGACACCATCCTCCACCTAATGGGATTGGCCGCCATCGCTCGAAGTGCTGCTCGCGATTAGCCTGCTTGGAAGCGGCGGGGGATTTAGGCCTCGAGCCCCCTGCCCCGGGGCAATTAGCACCACAAGAGGACTGCAGAGTGACGCCAGTGCAGCGCCTCAGTATTTCAGGTCAGGTCTGGACTCTGACACAGCGATGAGACGCCAGGCGAGGTGATGCTCGGAGTTTGGAAACAGAGGTTTTTTATTTATTTTTTTATTTTTTTAAACTTTTTTTTTTTTTATGCAGAGGGAAGAACCCTCCCATGATTGGGACATTGTTCTGAGTGTGTCCACTGTAGACTCGGTCTGCAAGAACAGTCCTCTGGGATCGACTCCAGTGACTTTAAGTTTGATGAAGTGGAATAGAAGATGTTTGATTACCTTTTTTCAGATCATTCAACATTCAGGATTTAAAGTTACTCCACCAGAAATAAAAAAAATCTTTAAAATCTGCTTCCCACAACAGGAATCACTTCTGCACAGAGAATAAACCAATAAAGCAAAACAAAACCATTACCGCTCGTTTCCTTTCACATCCCGAATCAATTACACCATCAAATGTTTCGCTAACTGATGACATCTTGGGGAAACCTTGCCACAAGGCATTCTGGGACATCTAACATGGCCTTGCGGCAGCTCCAGCAAAATTATCAACATTTGACCGATTCAGTCCAAATAAAAACCGACTTTCTCAAGGGAAGAGTGTTGGAGAATAGGATCTTGCCTCGGGACCGTAAGACGTTAACAAACCCGGAGAAGTTCCAGTTATTGACAACATATTAGAGAGGCACATCGACAATAAAAGACAAACTGGCTCCTTTTTGTGGATTCTGGTAGAGGAACTTTAAAACCTTGAGTTCCTTTTTTTTTTTCTTCCCCCCTCACGTCACATTTTCTTTTCTTTTCTTTCTTTCTTTTTTTTTTTTAAAGCCGTGGCCTTTCAATCCTTGAGCTGGATGCTGAGCCTATTTGACCCTGACGTCACCGAAGTGGATCTGAGGCCGTCTGGCTGCATGGAGGACAGACCCCAGTTCAGCTCAACCCGCGCCGCTTCACCATAAGCCCGCAAGAGGAGGCTTGTAAATATGTGCAAACAGCATGTAAAGTTTTTTTGGGAATCCAATTAGTCCCATCTAACGGGAGTGCGGGTGAGCCCGCTACGCCTTTATGGGATTTCATGACTAAAACAGAAAGCGTGGTGGGATGAGGAGGCTGCAGTCCGCCACTGCAGAGCAATGCACGACACAAAAAACCCCCCAAAAAACCCAACTCAAAGCGAGGCATTGTTGTAATCATTACATTTCAATTTGTATCAACAAGCTTCAATTTGTATAATTCAATCCAATGTGTTGTTTTCTAACCGTATACGCCATTATTTAATTGAACGCTCATTGCACGTAGTTATATTATAAAACCTAAAATGCAATGGTTATTAAGCTTTATTACAAATCCAACTAATTACCCAGTGGGAAAGTTGTATATTTAAAAAAAATAAAAGCAATGCATTGGTTTTATATAGGGCTTTTCTGGACACTCAAAGATGCTTTTAGAAAAAAAAAAAAAAAAAAAACCAGCCTGGCAGGTTTTTAATCCAACATCAGTGAGTCTGAACCAGAGACACAAGGCGTTTGTTTGGACTCCAGGATCTTAATCAACGAATTGGATTGGAATCAAGTTAACAGGCATGCTGTTTGCTCAAACATCGTGCTCGGCTTCAAAATAAACTGGAAAAGTCACCAAAACATCAAAAATCATCCTCTTTTGGCGATCGTCTTTTCAAACCGGCCGGTTATCTGTAACAATGCTAAGTGGAAATAAACTAATATACATTTGGAAAACCTGGCTATTTTCTTTTTGAAATTCAGGAAGAAACATCCACACTCGGGGATTAGCGCCAGAGCTGGGAAAATCGCCAAATGTTTGGCAACACGTTGCCAAACAGCTTTTCTTTGCTGTAAAATAGGATGTTTACCAAACGGCGGTTACCACTAAACACAATGAAACTGAGAAAACACTTCTAACTCACAGTTCATCTGTCTTCCGACTGAATTAGTAAACTCAAAGGGGTTGAAGTCTCCCTCTATGCCCGTTGACCTGACCCCACCGGCGGGGGGGAGGGGGGGGTGGTCGTCACAGGCCAAACCTCGCCGCCCACCCTCAAATTATTTACTCCCAAAACGCCAATACGTCGGCTGCATTTCCAACCGATGAGGGATTATGTAACCTGAGACATACATTTAGGTCACGTTATCGCCCACCGACCAGCAGAGCGCAATGACAGTTGCTTTATTTAGCAGGAACCACACCACCTGGGATTTAGCCGTCTTAGCTGTAAGAAGTTTATAAGACCTTAATGCCTCTCTCCCTGCTCTGTCCATGTGACTGACGCTGAAGTCAAGAGTCCATCAGGCAGGAATTACGGCCTGGATGGGGAAGAGCGGCGCCTGCAACCTGCAAGGCTGAGCCACACGTTTACCTCAAGGTCTCATCCCACTCGGACTCTTGGAAAGTTATAAAAATGGTTGCCACACTGGCAGTGATTGCTGTGTGGACGCATAGAGGACGCTTCCTCGAGTTTCATAAGTACGCAGGCAAGCACAGCACTCACTGTCCCATCACATCGGTGGAGGAAAACTAAGTCCAAGATGATGGACGAACCAATGACATGAGGGCCTTTGCCTGTGTCCAAGTGTGTGAGTGTATATTTTGCCCTTACCTCTACATCGTTCACTATTGCCCTCATTAGACTAATTGGATTGGCTGGCCAATCAGGAAGGGGCACCTCCTCGGGATCAAGGTTTAAGCACAAGGAATTAAAGGCAGGATATCTCCGATCTGCTCAGTGCGAGTGAATTGGTTTGTTCCTTCAGAGGATCCATCTCATCAAACAAGGCCAGCACAGCTCAAGCGCCTCCCTTCCAATCCCCTTCCGTTTTGGCAATCTGCTCTCAGCACGATTAGTGCTGCACCCAGATTCTTAGCAGCTGCTCTCAGGGAACCGTCAAAATTTCTTTCATCGAGGATCTTGAGGCATTGGAGGAAGAAAGCATGGGTGCAGGAGCCAGTGCTGAGGACAAAAAGTCCAAGGAGCTAGAAAAGCAACTCCAGGAAGATGCTGATAAGGACGCGAAAACCGTCAAGCTATTACTGCTTGGTAAGTGGCCTCATCGAGATTTTTGTTACGTCAAGAGATGTTTCCTATTTTTTTTGGGTTCTCCTTCTTTTTATACCTGCACCATCTCCACAGGTGATGCAAAACGTTGGGCTTGTTATGATATGGAAATAGTTCAAATGAACTTTTTTCGCTTTTCAGTGATGACTGAAGCAAACTTCCAGGTCTTGTCTCAGGAGTCCTGCAGGGAGTCTGCAGTCAACAGGTGTAACAACAGGAGACTAAGAATCACAGCTTCAGGGAACAAATATTGCCTGGTTTGACATTTCCTCAAATATAACCAAAAGTGGACGGAAAGCAAAAATGCAAAACCCAATTTTATGCGACTTTCTTCCTCAAGTGGAGAAACAAGAACAATTCACACGAGACCCGGCGCAGGTTTATTCACTTGTTTTATCTAAATTCGTTAGATCTTGGATACGAGCCACATGAGATAAGTCTGCAGTGATCTGTTTAGTGCTTCCTTAGAGGCGAGGTACAGGATGTTCAGTGGACTTACAGTCGACAGAGTATCTCTTTCTGGATAAAACCGCACGTTTATTAGACAGATGTCAGCACAGTTTCTTAGCTTAGGACTGAAGGAAATATTATAAGAATGTTTAAACACAAAATACTTTTATTATTTGGCTGCATCAAAAATATTAATTAAAATTTTAAGATGACTTATTTGACTAAGTATGCACACTTAACAC
Source organism: Blennius ocellaris (assembly GCF_963422515.1). NCBI lineage: Eukaryota > Metazoa > Chordata > Actinopteri > Blenniiformes > Blenniidae > Blennius > Blennius ocellaris. The sequence continues at coordinate 28,033,483 of NC_137654.1, forward strand.
TTTGCACAGGTTTAAGTTGATCTTTTGCAGAATTCCTATAAAATAATCTGCAGAAAACATCTAATTATTTGAGAGTTTTTTTTAATTTTTTTATTATACAGTAGAATTTAAGTTTTAAAAGATTAATGGTAAAACATTTCTTTGCTGTTCCCGTGAAAATCTGAGTGACATTTCGGCAGTGATGGAAGGACGTTGGTGCTTAAAAGATCACAGCCTTTGGTCTAAATGAATCACAGCCCTGCAGTGATATGTCAATCCGATTAGCTAACTGGTTTACTGCAGCTCAACTTGGTGAGTTCTTTGTTGACCCTCAGCGCACACAATGTTGAATATCTGTATTTTTAGTAGCTTCAAAGTTTTCACCGGGTCATGGTTCAATGGCGCCAAGTGTGTGATGTGGAATCACCTCATTGCAAAATTGGGATAATTCAGTTTTTCTTTTGTCAATTCGTTAATGTTATGACACAATCATTGTAATCTGTGTCTTGGGTAGAATTTGGAGACTCGAGGAGCTCAACTTCCTGCACCCTCCTGTACCTGGATCAGACAAGCTGAGATGAGATCCATCTTTTGAGCTCAGAAATGGACAAACGAGCAGATAAATTGAGCGCAGGCACCCAAAATATATCCAAATAACACAACTTGAGACTTCAGAATTAAGACAATTGTCAAGAGCAATAAAGATGCATAAGTGGAGCGGCTTTGGTTTCAGTAAACCAGCTCTCATGAGGACAGAAATACGCTTCCTTGTGTTCCTGTCTCTGAAAAAATCCCGTCTGTTTTAATGAGACTCGATTAAGATTTAAACGCCTTGTCCTTATAGATTAGCGTATTCCTCCTCATGACTCAGAGTCATCAGTATTGTCCAGGGGACAAACATCCACATAAAGTTTCCCTTTACAGGCCACACTTTGACACGCTGCCAGGCCCAAAGGCACATCTGCAAACGAACATGAGGTGAAAGAATGACTCGCAGAAAGGATAAAGGCGCTCCTTATGAGATCACCGGGGCTCACTGTCATCTCTGTTTCACCTTCGCTGCCTCACCACAAATCAGCAAAACAAGCTTGTTATTGACTTACGAACGACTTGGAGCGGAGGGGAAAACCAGCCGGCCTACTATCTGCCCGGGAGGGTTAGGGTTGAGGCTCAGCAGTAAGTCTAAAGACGGAGTTTCGTGAGGCTCCAAGAGAGAGATGGACGTTCTGCTTTCAATGCTCCGTGACGCAATAAACTCCATGTGGCCCGAGCTCGCCTGACGTGGCCGCTCCTGGCACCGACACCCAACGTATGAGCAGACGTCACGGTCCCCACATACAAAAGCTTGTTTTCGTCATTGTCGGGGGGGGGGTTAAAAATGTTTTTTTTTCCTCCTGCAAGATTCAGTTGGTCTCAAGTCCACAATGTAGAGGGGGTGGGGTGGAAAGACCCACAGGAAAACTCTAAAACACTTCAAGATCCAATTAAATGAGTTTATAGCCCAGCAAGAAAAACATCTCAAGTGTTTGTTGTCATGTTGTTTTTTATTTTTTTTTTAGAGCCTTTGGCTAATTCAATGTCCCCCATTAAAAACATCACAAGGCTTCGCATGGAACCAGAGAAGTTTATGATTACCAGCTGAAACAGAAATAGACACTAAAAATCTGCCCTCTCTCTGTTTCTAGTCACAACCCTGGATTTAGGCTTGACGTTATGCGTCAACACTCATCGCAGATCAATGTTCACCAACAAACCTCTGTTCACATGAACGCTCAGCTCTACATGTCACATAAATGTCAGATGGCTTTATGCTGGTTGTGCGGTTCAGATGAGTTTAGTTTCGCTCTCTCGGTGAACGCTGTCATTTAATTCTTTGAGATAAAGGCAGTAAAAGTAGTCTTCTTTCTTCTCGATCTGTCCAGACTGCTTCTTTGAAACGAGAGCCGCGAGAAACACACACTATGTTTAATCTTAATATGTGTGGGTGTTTTTTTTTTCTTTCTTTCTCTCACAGGCGCTGGTGAGTCAGGGAAAAGCACTATTGTCAAACAGATGAAGTGAGTATGATCAATGATATCATGAAGGCTTGGTACAAATATTTATTTATTTTAGAAATGTGATTAGTCGGGCATTAGTCAATCGGACAAATCTCCTGCGTGTGTCTGTAAAGGTCAACGGGGCAAACAGCCACTGACCAATCCGACAGCATGCACCGAGGTCAAACACTCCACAGGGGGGCACTGTGACCTCTCACTACCAGAAACTCCTCTACCGGAGCTCCTCAGACAAAACTTTGACAGCACTTTCATTCGTTTACAAAAGAGAAAACTTCCTCCAGCTCAGATGTATAACGGATTAATGTGAGAGTGAAACCTGCTCCTGAACTAAAAACCCTCCGCACTGTCCTCTGCAGGATTCTGCATCAAGGAGGTTACACAAAAGAGGAACAACTGGAGTTCAGAGCGATCATCTATGGCAACATCCTGCAGTCTGCTCTGGCTATCATCAGAGGCATGGAGATGCTGGGAATTGATTTTGGTGCATCCACTTCACAGGTCTCATATTACACATGAAGAGATGAATCCCAGACTTGATTGACCAGTTGTCTTCGGTTGCTGTTGTCACCGCTGATGGGTTTGTTTTTTTTTGTGGTTTTTTTTGTGTGTGTTTGTGTGCATGAAACCACAGGAGGACTCACAGAAGCTGCAGAACCTGTCAGACTCCATTGAAGAAGGCACGATGCCGACTGAGCTGTCCGATGTCATCAAGAAGCTGTGGAAAGACACCGGCGTACAGGCCGCCTTCGACAGAGCTGCTGAGTTTCAGCTCAACGACTCCGCCGGATAGTGAGTTCTCATCTTCCACTGGAGTCGATTCCAGCCGGCAGCACGGACCGTCTGACGGCCGTAACCCCTTTCTGTTCTGTCGTCACCAGCTACCTCAACGAAATGGATCGAATCTGCAAGCCGGAGTACCTCCCGACTGAACAGGACGTGCTGCGATCTCGAGTCAAAACGACCGGTATCATTGAGGAACAGTTCTCCTGCAAAGAGTTGCACTTCAGGTGAGTGACTTGAGGGCCCGGCTGAACGCCTGCAGCCCCGTGGCGAACCCGAGCCCCGATCCGACTCCGAGCCTTTGTCCATGAACAGGATGTTCGACGTTGGCGGCCAGCGGTCAGAGAGGAAGAAGTGGATCCATTGTTTCGAGGGCGTGACCTGCATCATCTTCTGTGGAGCCCTTAGTGCTTACGACATGGTGCTCGTAGAGGACGACGAAGTGGTGAGTCGGAGTCCCGCGGCGATACCATAGCGACGCATTGGCCTCAGAACAAAGCCCAACGGCGAGTAACCCCTCGGCGCTTCTCTCTGTCCTTTTCCAGAACCGCATGCACGAGTCCCTCCATCTATTCAACAGCATCTGCAACCACAGGTTCTTTGCACTGACCTCCATCGTGCTTTTCCTCAACAAGAAGGATCTCTTTGAAGAGAAGATCAAGAAAGTGCATCTGAGCATCTGCTTCCCCGACTACGATGGTAGGAAGGACTCGTCATCAAATATTTAATTGCTATTGGTATCTTTAAAGCGAAATATGCTAATAATAAACTTGGCCAATTAATCACCCAAAAAGAATGACTTTGTAGATCACTCTGGTTTTGTATGAAGCAAAAAAGCGCCTCGCCCCCTTCCTTTACACGCCTGTCTTTCTCTCGTCTTAAGGCTCCAACTCATACGAAGACGCCAGCAACTACATCAAGGCGCAGTTCCTGGAGCTGAACATGAAGAAGGGCGTGAAAGAAATCTACTCCCACTTGACCTGTGCCACAGACACAAAGAACGTCGAGATTGTGTTCAACGCCGTGACAGACATCATCATCAAAGAAAACCTTAAAGACTGCGGTCTTTTCTAAGCAGCTCCAGAGTGAAAAGAGGTGCGTGGCGACCATGGAGCACAGCAGCGCTCCCAGGGACCGTGTTGGGCCACCGTAATAGGGTCCAGATGAGGCAGACCCCTGGCAATTCAATTTAACCCGAAGCACGGCAAATCGTATCTGGCCGGCGCGGCGTTGCCAAGCAACAACATCTGGCCATAACTTGAGAGGACACCAACTCAAACCGTACACTTGAGACCGCAGAAGAAGGAGATTACAATGGCAGAGGCCGCAGAAGCAGAAAAATCGGTCGAGTTTTCAGATATTCAGAAATATTTACAAATGTGGAAGATGCCAGAGTAGCTAAAACCATTTCATTTCAAAAATACAGTTTCACTCTTTTGATGTAAAATCTTCAAAAACGTGACGGTATAGTATCACATCATAGATATTTCTGGAGTTTCAAGGCACCGAAACCATTTGATGCCCCACAAAAATCACAAAAATCAGCTTTACGCGTTGATTTCTGGGTGTTATTTTCAGCACGTTTGATGCGTTTGTGATTTTCTCCACCTTGCAGGACTTCCTTTCCTACCTTAACCCTTCACACATTGGCATTAAGTAAGAAGTGTACTGACGGAGCGCCGAGGATCCTCATAGTGTGTTTTATGCCATCGCTTCCATGCCAAGTCCTGGTCCTTGACTGCTCCCAGCACCTCTCCACCTCCGACTGAACATCACCTGCGACATAGTGCACTTCCACCAGCCGGGTTGAAACAACCACCGCATCAACATCGTGGACGTCGTACCGCTTCCTACAGGATTCTTCAGTTTTTCTAAAGTACAGTATTTGTCTCAGCTGCCAGTTTGGAGATATGAAGTAAAGAATAGTTGCTCTTTCTATCCTCATTGCTTTCAGATGACTGCTGTATTGTGAGTTATATTTACTATTAAAGCCAAGCTCGGTAAAACAAAATTTTAAACATAAATCTGGGGGGGGAAAAAAAAAAAATTGTTTTGAATAGCAACATCTCAACCTTGTTTTTGTTTTTTGAGTACAGTAGTCTCTGTGGTCTTGATATTTAAACTGTAAAAAGTTGCTGAGCAAATATCGCAGATATTCCCAGTGCTTGCAGTGTATCCAGATTGCAAACCAAATTGTACATGTATCTAATCTAAATAGTGTTAATGTATTCACTTCACCTAACATTTTAATGTGACGGATGTCAAACAAGGTAGATAAACTTTGTACATAAGAGTAGATAATTCATTATATTTTGAAAGATTAAAAAAAACAAAATATCTGGAAATGTACGAGAAAGGGAACACTAGAGGGTTGATGCTTTATTATGAAATGGAATGAAAATCTACTGAGTTTGTCCTTTCTTATGAAATGTAGCGGCATGAAATAAAGATGCATTAACTTCACTTTGTGTGTGTGTATGTGTGTGTGTGTGTGTGCCACAGAATTACGCCGTCTTACACTGCACAATGTACAGTGAATCAAATTAGAGCAGCGGGCCAGTCAACGCTGCTGCCTCAGGCTGGTACATGTTGCAGACAATGCAGCGGTTATGTAAGTTCCCTGTTCTCGTCGGAGGGGAAATGGCAGCATATGGAAGTTCATTAACAATAAACCTACTGAGAGAGCAAAACAAATTAAGGCGGTAATTAATCTCCGAGTGGAGATTTACTGTGAGATTGCGCAGGGACGGATTCACAAGACGGCAGGCGAGGACGACAAAGCCGAGCGGCGAGTGAAGGAGCGGAGCTGCTCTGGAGCTTCATTTCAGTTCCATGAAACGCGGCGCGCCGCTCCGTTTCCTTCTCCGGGGTAATACACGGCACATTTCACACACTGTGTCCGGAGCTCTACCTGCACATTAGGATTCGAGCCGCGCTAAATACCTTCACAGGCGTGTTTGGAAGTGCACAGCTGAGGCCTCCTGGCTATAAAACTGAGTTTAAGTAGCAGCAGAAAAAATACAGGACACCTATGAGGAAGACGTCTGTGGGTTTCTCAATGCCAGCAATGTCTCATGACAAACACTTAAAGAGCTCATGAGTTGAATTATATAAAAGAGAATTGGGAGAAAGCGCTTAACCTGAAAAGTATAGAAGATGACTTAATGTTTGTAAGACACAACAAATAACCGGCGGTTCACGGACCTGGTACATTTGAAAGAGCAAACGGCTACATCGACAGCAGAAATGTTGAAGAGAATGTGGAGAATCTGATGTGGGTCGTTCACATATCTCTTGGCATTGTAAGAAAATAGCCGTGTTTCGGGAGAAGATATCCAAAATTCTGCAATAAATACTGAATTATAAGATTCCATGGTGCTGCAATGTAGTGTATACGTGCAATTTCACTGAAAAGAATGTAATGGGAAATGATAGACTGACCCACCCACAAGGGACCAATGGATGAAAATTATTGATGAAATCTTTACAATGGAAAAACGGCAACTACAAGAAAGACGAATGGACAACAAGTGGAAAAACGGACTGAGTACAAGAATAGTGGAAAGAATAATTAGTATATTCAATTGTAATGTTTAAAGGCGCTTCAATGTGTTGATGCAGTGGTGAACTATTCACTGTGGGATTCGAATCATATTAGTTTAGGGGTCACATTCAGCCCAATATAATCTTTAGTGGGCCGGACCAGTAAAATTATGCCATAATAACTTTCACATATAAACCGGGAAGTTTTTCTTTGTTGTGACGCAAAGTTTATGTTTCGAAAAAGTGTTTATTTTTTCTAAATTTGAAAAATTAATACCAGAAAATTACTGCGATCTCAACACGAAGCCAGTTTTATTGACGCGGAACACAGTGAAATGTCCCAAAAACATCAGTGACCGATGCATTTTTATTCAATTTTCTTCAAACTCACCGTTTTCCGGTGTTCCAGTGTCCAGCCGTTCTCATTCCTGCACAGCTGGCGCATGGAGTGAACCCACATGGACCTAACACAGATTCCAGTCAATCCTCTTGCAGTTGACATGCGCTTCTCTTCCTGTGACCTTTGACCCGGAACATTATGCAACCTGTGCCCAACCGCTGCCACCAAGTGTCCAAATTGTGCAACAAATAAAAGATCCTACAGCGCGGTTTTGAGGCTAACTGTGTTAAAAAGTCAGTGTTTTCGTCAGGAATTGAGAATCGAACCAAGAATTGTGTCATCGTGAGTCGAAAGTGCAAACCACTGCAGGCGCGGCCTGTTTCACATGGGATACTTTGTATGATAAATGTAGTTTACGATGCTACCAACAATGTATTACATTACATTACTTAAACTCAGTAGAAAAGTACGAGTTTGCACGCGTGTTATTTTTAACAAAAGATTCCAGCGCTGCAGAGATCCAAGCGTAACATTCAATACATTCACAGTATGTCAAAACATTCAGCTCGTCTGGTCTGCAGATGGTGAACATGTGGGCGTCGTTAGCGGCTCAGAATATTTACACATTCTTATATCTGTGACTATGTGAAGGAGAAGACAGGATTCACACCTTAAGACATTGGTCTGAGCTGGTTTTAATGAATATACTAATGCCATCACATCCCCCTTTAACCCCGCGGACGCTCCCGAGCTGCCCCTGATGATGGGTTAAAAGCAGACAGCAATTATCACCGTGCACTCGATGAATATGTGATGAAGTTTTAAAGAACTTAACGGCACAAAACCAGCCATTAAATTGTGACCACCTGCCTCATGCCGGGCAGGTCGCCTTTTTGTTGCCGTGGAAGCAGCCCTGCCATGTGTTTGAGTGGACTTCACTGGACCTCGGAGGGGATCTGACGCCAGGATCAGCAGCGGAGGAGGTTTCCATGTGGAAGTCAGTGAACCTCGTTCGCCCTTCCTGATAGACACCGACGACTGCAAACAGGGGACAAATGCTCCGACCCCGTCGTCTCGCCACCACATGTGGCTCTTGCCCATCTCCAAACACATCTGCACTCAAAACAGCAAGTGAAGTTAGGTTCTATTTGATAAAGCTGGTTCAGGTCACCTGAAACCATTTTGTAGTGGAGCTGCTGTAAGCTGTAGCTTGCTGGGAGACCTGTACTGTACTTTCTCACTCACCATGTTTCTACATTACATGTCACTAATATTTTGACTCTCTTGTAGTCTGTGCTCTCTCTTTCTCTCTCGCTACCTTCCTGCAGGATCTATGACAGCTGCCATCCATCTGCAGCGACTGGATCTCAGTTTGCCGAGTTGATCAGAGAATCCCTACACACAATCCAAACCAGGGTTTGACTCCCGTCCCCCAGTGCCTTAAAATGACTGTTGCATTTGCCGCTATGGAAATCACATATCTCATAACTCGTGTCGCCATTCACCTGCGCCATCGCCATGATGTCGCACTCATCACTGCAATATGATCTCTGGACTCAAAATGCTCTTTTCTTATCGAACTGAAATGTACAGAGTGATGCTGAGGCGTGTCAAGTGGAAGAAAGTCATAGTGTCGATGGTCAAGAGTCAAATCTTTCAATGTGTTTAGTTAGATATACACGTTTTAATATATAATTTTTTTTAATGTGGGCTGGATTTAACTCGTGTGACAGAAGTCAGAGTTTAGGTGAGACTCTCGGTGGATCAGCACAACTTGTGGTTTTTTGGTTTCGTGTTTGATACAGTCAAACATCATCATGACACTCACTCACCGAGCAATCAATCCAAAGCTTCACCGCTGAGAATAAACTCTGATTCTGTGCTTTCTCCAGTCAATGAACAAATATCAGTCATATTTAAAATCCAATAGAGAGAAGGAAGAAAAACAAACACACACAAGAGAATTAGGAAGTCCCTTCACGAGTTGATCTGCAGTAACGTCTTTCAAGAAAACATGGTTCAGTACAATGTGATCAAGTTAAAAAAACAAACAAAAACAAAATAACAGACATCCACGTTGCTACTGAGCTCATTAAGCACTAGGTAAATATTCCCCGACCCGAACAAGTTGCATTATATACTGTACATTTAACATCTCACACAAAAGTGGGACCCATACATAAGTTATGGCATTCGTACAAATGCAAAAGAGGGAACATTAAAGAACTAAAGATAAAAACGTAACAGCTGCAAACATTCAAGGAAAGCATTGTGATACAGACTTGCGGCTACGAGAGGAGGCAACGCAACGGAATAATGAATCATATGTACAATTTTCAGCTGTGAAACTAGTGTGACGCCGTCCGTTTTGGTCCTCGTGCAGACGAAACTATCGAAGTGTCAGAGTGGCTTTACCTGCCCGAGTGAAACAAAGATCTTCAATACGACGGGACTCACAGTGACCAATTCACAAGTCTCCACCACTCGCTCCTCCTCAGAGTGCTGTGCGTCACTTAAACCTAATGAGACTGACGGATTCAAGGTCGCGAGGCCCTGCATTTTCCAATCAGGGTCCAGCATGCACCATCTTAGTCCTTTTAAACAGCAACTTTGCACGTCGCCCTCTGCAGATGATGTGACAGTCGAGAAGCCCTGATTCTTCTCAAACCTGCACCAGAAGGGACACGGGAATAAAACATCAATGCATTAGCATCAACCCGTGCACAAAATAATGCTTTCAAAAAAAACCAATTTATTCTGTTTTTATTAGACCTTTACTTATGTTTCCTATCGTTACATCTATTCTAAAACATGTTTTACCCGCATTAAAAATTTTAATTTGATTAATCTAATTGATTAATTACACACCAGAACAAAACATCCAGAACATAATGTATGACCCTGTTTTAACAGTTCTAGTTGTAATAAACAGCACCGAGGGCTCGTTTATACGATAACGTTTCAAGTGAAAATGCAACGTTTTAGCGGTTTTGTTATGGAAACGCTTCACGTTTCCATGGTGATGGCATCAGAGCATTTTTTTTTTTTAAAGTTCCACATTGGGAGCCGTTTTCCAAAGAGTTAGTTGCATTTCCAGTGGCTCCGAGCGCCGTTGTCGTGTAAACTGACTTCAAAACAAAATAAACATTTTCAGTTTTCACTTGAAATCATCCCGTAAGCTCGGTCCGGCACTCCCGTCGGTGTGCTTACCTTGAAAAGGTGCCCGAAGCTTCAGTAGAGGCCGATCTCCCTCAGGTTGATCTTGATGATGACGTCGGTGACGGCGTCGAACACAAACTGCACATTCTTGGTGTCCGTGGCACAGGTGAAGTGGGTGTAGATCTCCTTGGTGTCCTTTCGTTTGTTCAAGTCTTCAAACTGGCACTGGATGTAGGCGGCGGCCTCTTCGTACGCGTGTCCGCCTGCGGCGAAATAAAAGGGTCAGGCAGGAAGAGAGTTATCTGCATCTATTACATATGATGAGAAATAGAATGAGAAGTGAATTAAGGTTTCGGAGATACACTCGTATTCATTGAAAAGCCAAAATCCATTATGTTTTGGGTGTCCGACAACAGAACAGTGGTGGTTGGAGCCAACTTTTTGAAAGCGCTCCGACTCCGTCTCAATATAGATGGGGGAAAACGCAACTTTTTCAAAAACGCTGCTAATGCGCATGCATCACCGCCGCATGAAGATGAACAAGAAGAACACTGTTTCCTCCAGAGTGTCTTGACTCCCATATTCTCCACATCTATGTTCTCCTGGGACTTGGCAGTTTTATGTTTGAGAGTCACCCGGAACAGCGATCCGACATTATCGTCTGTCCATACGGGTGTGGCTTCATTAACGAAAACAAACAACAGCACCCACTAGTGGCCTCACGACATTGTCATCAGCTTTTCTGTAGAAACAATCGTCATTTTAAAATGGTTGTCATGTAATTGCAAAACTTGCGTGTATTTAGGTCAGGGCTGTTAGTGTTTGTCTTCAGTTCCTTTGGTTTTCAGGAGGATTTTGAAGAACTCTCATGTGCTGTTTTCCTGTTGCGCGTTTCCTGTCATGTTACTGTAACTTCACTTCCCCCTCGTGTTTGTACTTTCCCACTTTGTCTCTTCAAGTTTCACACCAGGCCTGTGTGTGTGTGTGTGTGTGCGTGTGTGATTAAGCATCTGACAACGACTGTTTCACGCATTTGTTCTGATCCCAGTGTTTCCTGTCTCGCTGCTACGTGACGCTTTGAATCTCTGTGTTTCTCACTTTTCCCCTATTTGAGTTTACTATCTAATCGTACTAAATCACGACGCCAATATTTATTGACACATTGATTTCTAGGCATCAAAATCCATTAAGCACATTGTGAGTGAGGATTCCTCCATTTCATCCATTTGTTTTCTCCACGTGCAGTCAAAACTACAAGCTACTGCCCAAACTCACACAGAATGGATCTGTGAATTAATTTCAAACCGGGAACACTCTCTTGTCGCAGACATCAGTCAAACACATTTTAGTTCAAGGGCCTCATACAATCTAATTTCCACTTGGTAAGGTAAAATAGTGCCATAATCATTTCCTTTGTTGGGTTAGTATACCTGATGAAAATATCTATTTTTTTAGTAAAAAAAACAAAATCAAACAATTACTAGAAAAAATTATTTCAATAAAGCGCATTTTAATGAAACCTACCTAGTGTTGTTCTCTGTCTGCAACTCCTAAGACATTTGCTTAAAAAAAAAAAAAAAACATTTTCTGGTTTGGCCAGATTGGAGCCACTTGCAGGCCGGCTTTGTCCCCCGTGCCTTATGTTTGACACCACTGGCATAGAAAACGTGATCATCACGTGATTACATAATATTAATTTGGGGTGATGTGACATGACAGCTCATCTCAGCATATCGCGCGGATTCAATCTCATAACTGGCAACGCAACACCGTGCAGCTCAACACAATGTATAAATACACTGTGAGTCACTGAGACTTCGTCTGAAGGGGAAAAAATGTGAAAAATGCACACAGAAATAAAGCAAAGATTTATTCCGAGAGGAGTTAACAGGAAACCACAACTTCAAAATAGACCCCCCCCCCCCCCCACCTCCCTCTGAAACTGAATCCCTCGTAAAATAAACAAGTTTCCAGGAAGTCGATGCTCCGACGGTGCAGATAGATAAATAAATATTTCCTCTGATCAAAACGCTGGAGAGACGATCACACGGAAAGCGCTGGTGAACAAAGTTTGGCTTCTCACCAGTGTACTCGGGGTAGCAGATGGTGAGCGGGCTCCGGCCGATCTTCTCCTCGAACAGGTCCTTCTTGTTGAGGAAGAGGATGATGGAGGTGAGCGTGAACCACTTGTTGTTGCAGATGGAGTCGAACAGCTTCATGCTCTCGTGCATCCGGTTCTGAGGAGGCAGAGAGAAATGGGTTTAGCTTTGCTGCTCAGGCAAAGCACCACAATATCGTCAGAACACCGTTATTTCACTCAGCTCCCATCGACAGAGGTCAAATATCTTATGTATATTTGATCAACTTTTCACAAAAAATACTCACCTGAATTGCATGAAATTTTAAGGGAAGATACGTCGTCATTCAAGGACCAATCGATTACATTTTGGGACGTTAAAACGTCTAACCTTTTCCGAATAAATCCCAAAAAACTGTGAAAGAATTTCCCATACAAAGCGGATGACAGAGGCACCTCATTAACAAAACTCACCACACAGCAAGTTAGTTTGTTGGCAATAAGGTAAATAATTTTCATGGCAGCATTTACTGATATCTCAGCTCGAATCTTAAGGTTGTGTTGTGTCCACTCCTCTTTAGAAATTTGTTAAAGGGGTCATACTATTCAGCTTTTCAACTCTTTATATACTATATAGAGTTTGATTTCTGATTGGAGCGACACACTTTAAAAAAAAAAATTAAACAAGCCAGGGGGGAGAGAGGACAGACTTTCTCCACTTCTGGGCCATCATTCCAGGTATGAGGACGATTACTACTGTTGGAAGACCACTCGAAAATTAAAAATTAAAAACGGGTTTTCAGACAAAACTACAAGTTTGCAACTCACTTTAGGAGTTGAGAAAAGGAGCAGACTGCAACCTGGCTTTAAACTTTAAAGCCATTAAAGTATCCCGAAAAGAGCAAACTCCTGAACAAATATCGATCGTCTTTCAAAGAGGCTAAAATAGGTTTTGTTGACGCGCCTTTCCGCAGCGGGGCTTTGTTTTCACGGTGGCACGGCCGAGGACGAGCTGACCTCGACCGGCTGAAGGCAGCGCGCGGACTGCTAATGAGAAGGCAAACCATCCAAAACCGCCGCGCGCTCATCGCCGCCTACCATCTCCTCGTCCTCAGCCAGGACCAGGTCGTAGTCGCTGAGCGCCACGCAGAAGATGATGGCCGTGACTCCTTCGAAACAGTGGATCCACTTCTTCCTCTCCGAGCGCTGGCCGCCGACGTCGAACATCCTGACACAGGGACAGCGAGCGCGTTAAAGCCTGCTCAAAATCATGTGAAAGGACTGATAGAACGACATGGACTGATACAAAAACATGGATTATCTATGAGTTATTAAAAAGGCCCAAATATATATATATATATATATATAACAATTTGCCCATGATGGGACGCACACAGAATGATCAGGGATTTCTATCCAGCCCTCAGGCTGTGTTGAGACTATAAGACCAGCGGCACTAACTTGAAATAGAGATCTTTGAAGGTGAAGTGAGTTTCCACGATCCCGGTGGTCTTCACGCGGGTACGCAGCACGTCCTGCTGAGTCGGGACGTAGTTGGCCTGGCAGATCCGGTCCAAGTCGTTCAAGTAGCTGATGGGCGAGGGGGAAAGAAAAGGAGGGCTCAAATCGTGGTGTATGTATTAAACCTATATACTCTTGTGTGTGTATATATACATATATAGTTGTGTTGGCTTCTTCTGGGGGTGTCAGAGAGGTTTCGGTAGGTGGGCTGCAGCAGCAAATGAACTGGAAGTTTTTTCCCCAATGTGTTTTTTTTCTTCTATCACTATAAATCCACTAAACTGCCATAAGTGTTCACTCGATTGCCGTCACATGGAAATTAATTCAATCGTCAGATTAGCTGAATAACCTTCATTTTGTTGTCTTAACTTTCTGATATTATTTCTTTTTAATGGACAATTTAGTAAAAATGTACATGGCATCACTAATCATGGGATTTCCAGGAGCGCGATTCGTCAACGCCTCCACCGTTCCAGTCAGCTGGCGGTCTGCTTTACACCACCGCATCAGACGCTTTGCGCTGCGCTTGGCGCTGCGAGGCCTGGACGCAGCTGCTCGGCAGTGGAAAGGGCAGAAGGAAGGCGAACTATGCGCCTCAGCATCCGCTGACCGCGCTCTTCGTGGCTCGGTTGCTGTTGTTCCAAATCCCTTGGAACAACAGCAGCGGAAGTGACTGGAACACTTGAATTGAATCATCTGGGAAAATACTTTTGGCAATATAGTGTAGATGTCTGCTAGTTATTTCACTAAAACACACTTTTTGAGAACTGGATTTAGCGTTTCAGTCTTCATATACACGCCCGCTTGTAAAACGGACTGAATCACACCAGCGGCGGAGAGATTAAGACCATTTTTTTCCCCCCTTTTATTAGTCGCGTGGAATAATTAAAGTTATATAGTCCTCCGAACTCCCTGCATCATGCACAGTAACAAACTCCCAGTCTTCTGTCTGGTCACGTGGACAGTTTGTTCTGCTTGCAAACAGCTGAGGACGCCACAGAACGATACTAAATATGGGCTCATATTTTTGTGGTTGATAAACACTGGCTCCTTGTGGGTTGAGTAAAAACAGACGAAGAGCGCTGGTTCCCTGGGTCTCGCAGAGCGGACGCAGTGCTCACGGAGTCATGACAGCTCGGCTGTTTGCACAACAGACAACGTGACCTTCACACCGAGTGAAACAGAAACAGCCGCGAAAGAAGGGAACCTTGAGGTTTTCGTCCACGTCCCGATTAAGCAGCACAAGAAAGGAGAACTATTCGTAGCCCGAATTGCTTTGTTTGCATTTTCTCCCCCCCACATGGTCTTTATCAGATGGTTTCCTTTGTTAACGAAGGAAAGTGCGAGAGGAAAATGAGGAGTTTCTCCTTCAATTTCGCTCCTTTCTCAGGAATGCCATCAGCTGTGCAACAAGCCGCCACACGACCTCCGGAAACAAGACGCATCTTGTCCTCTGCGCCGCCTGAAATGTTACGCAGATGAACGTTGGAAACCACCTCTGCTCAGAACTGTGTCATGTTCCCATCTGACCAAACATTCCTTTAAAAGTAAGGCGTGACTACGAGGTGATGTGAAGCCCTGCTTCAAGTGAAGACGCGTCTTTTTTTTTTTTTTTTGGGTTGGGTCGTCTCAGAAAAGTGTCACCTTTACACAGCAGACGACCACGTTGGACAAAATGGACCGGGAGTCGGGGCACCACCGAGGAAACGCTGTCGTTGTTGTCCTTCTACTGTGAGCATGTGCAGAAGAACTATTCACTATGGCCGTGGTTTGCGTGCACAGCCGCAGCGTTTGCACGACGACTGAGCTGGAGCGTTTTCGAAAAGTTCCACCTCGGGAGCTGTTTTCAGTGGCTCCGGGCAAGGTTGTCATGTGATAAATAAATAGATCAATAATTTAATTCATTAATCAAAATAAAACAAAACAAAATAAAATAAAATAGGCACTCAGTAGACTGCATACCTTCACCAAACCACAATTGTTTGCGTAACTGCCTGTCAGGCAGCTTATACATCACTGTGTGAAACACTGAGCAGGGAGCATCTCCATGGCAACAGACGCTGACCTCCCTTGACCTCCTCCTTGAGGTGCCTCTCCCATCTGTTTTGTATGGGAAATCTTTTTTGCGGTTTTATGGGATTTATTCATGAACGGTTAGCCGTTAACATCCCAAAATGTAATCGCTTGGTCCTTGGATGATGACAAATCATCCCTGAAGATTTCATGGAATTTGGGTTAATCGTTTTGGCAGAAAATTGATAAAATACATAGAAACTGATAAATAAATAAATATATGTAGACAAAAAAAACCTATTAAAACCTTCCGCCCCAAACTTTTGTTGGTGAATGTAATAAATAATAATAATAATAATAATAATAAATTTACTAAATAAATAAATAAACGGACACCCGAAACGTAATGAAAGTTTGACGTATACACTTGTAATGGCTGCCGGCGTGAACAGGCCCTAATGCCGCAGCCTGTGATGTTTAAGACGCCGCGTAAAGAAGTGAGTCCTCACTATGCGGCCGAGTCGTTGAGCTGATACTCTCGTGACCGATCGAAGCAGGCCTGCACGCCGCCGTCGCTCCACAGCCTCCGGATCACTCCCGTCAGCTCCGCGGACATCACGCCCTCCTCAGCGGAGCTCGCCAGGGCAAACAGCTGTCGGGCATCGTCCTGGCAACACAATAAGTAAGTCAACACGCTGCAAGAAGAGCTCCCCGCAGATAAAATGACACGAATGAGGAGTTCCACTGAGCTCGGTCGGCTCACCGCCCGTGCAGCATCTCCAAAGTCAATCTTCAGCTGGCCCATCGCCCTGATGATGGCCATGATGGACTGGATGGTGTTGCTGTACACCACCACCTTATACTGCTTGCACTCCTCTTCTGAGTAGCCGTCTTCATGAATGATTCTGACACAGAAGCAAGAATCAAACAGGGTTTTTTTTTTTTTTTTTAGTTTGACATCGCGAACAATGGTGCTAACAAATGTGCGGCGGGTTCCACTTCTGGAGGATTTTATGCAGCGCTGTCATTAGTGCTGGAATTTGAGCTTCAGTGAGCATACAGCATGGCTAATGTGGGAACCGGGCAGACTCTATTCAGGCCCAGCCAGGCTACAACTGCCCTCTGTGGCTATTGTTTCACATGTTGTGCGAAAAAAAGGGGGCTTCCTCCCTCGCCTGAACAGAGCGAAATGAGGCTCGTGCTCCACTTTTCTAAAGCGTTTCCACAAAGATAAACCCACGACCTGGACAGTCATAAGAGTTGTAACTTACTTCATTTGCTTGACTATTGTGCTTTTCCCAGATTCCCCGGCACCTGAAAGAAAAAATAAATAAATAAATAAAATAAAGAGGAAGAGACATTTGAGGAGCAGCCATTACAACATTATCGCATCATGTTTCGTGTCGACAGTGGATCAGAGCAGCTTTTCATTACAGCTGAACTTAAATCTCATTTAATCACACAATGTGCCTTATGTTTTGTGTCAGAAGCCCCGGAGGAAACGCCGCCTGGCTTTCACCAGCCAAAACTTTAAATAGAGCCCGGGGGAGCGTGCGCAGTCATAAAGCACCCACCTTGCACGCTGCTACCATCAACAATGTGACGCATCAGTCAGCTGTTTTAATGTATGAGCAGAGACAATCAGCGGAGGGGAAATATTTAACTCATCACGATACAATTAAAAAAAAAAAGTTTTCGCCATGCAGAAAGTTCACAGGCGAACTTCAGGGGAAACGGTGACGAGTTGACGCAACACTGGGCGTCGGTGACAAATCATAAACTGCTGAGCGGCACAAACGATGTCAGAGGCTCAGAAAGTCACCGTGATTCACGGCAAGAGGATTTCACAAGAGCAAACTTTACAGTATTCCGACAACAATTAGCCAAACAGGAAACAGTTGTCGTGCTTCTGGCTGAGACTGTGTTTTTCCACTGGAGAGACGATATCGTGCAGAGAGAGAGAGAGAGAGAGAGAGAGAGAGAGAGGACATGACAAATACACCACACATGATTCGAAGAGTCAACCGGTAATATGCAACACCTCAAAATCCGCCTAAAATACTGAACTACCCAGAGGATGAACTATTCTAGCCAGTGATGTATTGAAGAAAACAGTTGCAGATACTCTTTGAAGTCAAAGGGTCAATTTACGATTTTGGACTCCTTTTGATTTTACATCTATATTTCAACATGAATTAACCGTTTAAACTTGACGGCTTGGTGTCTTTTTTCACAATAAAAACAACAATAAATTCATCTTGGATGTTAGAAGCTACATCGGGGAGAAAGATGTTCTCTCATGTCTTTTTTTCCAAATGATTCATAAAATCATAAAGCATCTTAATAACACAACTGATGTTAACGTTGCTGATTCTCAGACATCTTTAACGTTGCTGTCAGGAGAACTGGATTAGTTCTGGATTAACGAGGTGCTTCTGTTCCCATAAGCAGGAGTTCGATGATGAAGCACCAGAGCTGCTCTTTACTGGCGATAAAAGCTTCAGATAACGCAGCGCGGAGAGAGGCAGCAGCCTTGCAGCTTTTTCCAACTGAAATAATGACAAACAAACCCACCTCCACTTCAGAAGACTTCATTACATGACTTATCTCACCAATAATCAATAGTCAAGTCAAAATCAGTCACTATTTTGTCTGTAAAAGTTACTGTATAAATGTGACTTTTGTTCAGCAGTTTCACGTACGAGCTGCATGTCATGCAGAAAGAGCGCCGTGTAAATCATCGGTCGCTCGTTAAGTTTGCAGAATTTGGAAAATGAAAGACTGGGACCGCAGTGGAGGCGGAACCATAAATACTACGAACATCTGCTGTCTTTATTAAAAAGCAGTACGTTACATCTTACCAGTCAGGCTCTCGTGTTTCTTTCCGCTTCATAAGATGAAGGTCCTTCACATTTGTAAGAGTCGAATATTTCAACACACTCAAGATGATCCACAGACTTCAACTATGGAAACTAACAATAAACAGCTGTAAGACGAGCAGCAGGATTGTGGAAGTTCAGCAGTTCACGCTCACCGATCGGTTCAACGTGCTAAGGCCATTCTTCCCAAAAAATTGCAGACTTCCAGTTTTTAGTGTCTGGCTTCAGCTCAGACTTCCTCGTATGAAGTGCAACAGGTACAATCGCTCCTTCATCCATTTCATTTGTTCCACTTCAATTCATATCATGAGGCTTCTCGCAGGTCGGCGGGAACTTCTAATATGAAGTGACAGCACTTTACTGATCTTATACAGTCTGCCAGTGCTACTAGTGTTGTTTCAGCACACTGTTTACCCTTCACTCTTTTAAATGTTGTATTCCATGTATGTTTTGAACCAAACTGCACCTTTAAAATGAAAGCATGCGTCAAGTACATTCATTTCCATTACGCTTGTAACTTCTCACGTGTGTCTCCACACACTGGTCAGATGCAGTGTTGATGTACGTTTTTCTGCCGTGCAAATATGTCTTCAAAAATACATTTAATTGGCCTGAGGGGGAGCCTATAAATGTCAAAGAAACATTACAGTGAGTTCTGCTCCGAGGTACATAAATATCTCTGCGTGTTCGCAGTTGTCCAGGAATGGGGATTCTCGAACGTCTGAATGGACTCGGTTGAACTCTGAAGTCACAGGAGACGTCACACTAATAAAAGTCAGAACCTGTTTACGCGACGCTTCACATGGAAACGCATCTTTTTGGGTTGTCGTTCCAGAAAAGTTGCACGTTTACACAGAAACGGCAGAAAACGATGTGGTTTCCATGTTGCGGGGTGCTGCTATTTGTTTTTCGTAATGAAACCACACACACATGCATGCAGATAACAACACACTATAAGCATAAACAATAGTAGTACACGGACATTCTAGTGGACACACGACCAAGTTGGATCGTTTTTACGGTGACTGTCAAAACAAAACTACCAAGACCCAGGGGAATATGGACTGGGAGTCATGACACATTGTTGTCGCTGCCCTTCACCTCGCGTATGTGCATACAAACATATTTACTATGGCCGTGGTTTGAAGTTTTGCACTGAAATAAACAACTGCAATTATCAGCTTATGATTTTGACGTTATTGCATAATTGGAGCTGGGGACACGCAGAGACCACGAGGCCTCGGGCCTGTTCGGCTGTCGTCACAGAGACGAATCTCGTCGCTTCGAAAGCTCACGTGATAAGGTCTGACATCGTGTCTGTATTCGAGTCAAGAAGAGCAGAAGCTATGAGGAAATACGTTAAAAGTCCAAGAGACAAAACAAATGCATCACTCATCCTCTGTAAGGAAGTTATTTAAGGAGCCTTGGAGGGATGAAATGTTGGTTAAATGGTTGGCTCCACTGTAGATACATAACAATTGAAAACACATTTTTAAAACGGGAATTTAAAACAGGAACTTTATTGACATGAGGAAACCGCAAAAGCACCTGAATGTCAAACATTATTTTAGTAAAGTCCAATTTCATCTCCAGTGGGCTAGGAAGGTAAAATAGTGCCATAATAATCATTAAATCTAAAACCTCTCGTTGTTGTTTTGCAGAGTAAATGTGATGGAAAATATTTCGAACATAAAGTACATTTTAATGAAACATTCTGGAGCAGAATATAGTGAAATGTCCCCGAAAAAGTTGCTCCTGTTGCATTATGGGTGTTTTTACAAAACTCCCCCTTTCAGGTTAATACTCATCAGCTATTATTCATGGCAGCATCACCGATATCTCAGCTCAGGAATCACTTTGTGTTTTGTCTGCTACTCTAAAGAAATTTGCTTATAAAAACAAACAAACTATATTTCCTTTGAGATTTTGACCATTTGCTTGGCGTTTTGGCCGTATTGGGGCCTCTCGCGGTTCGGTTTTGGTCCTCGGACTTTACGTTTGACAGCCTGTTCTGGGCGCTTCTCTCCTGTAGTTGGCCTTTGTTAGAAACTATGTGCTGCGGTGAATCCCCCCCCCGCAGACGGAGCAGCGGTTGGACTCCGTGTCACTATGCAACCTGCTGACCGCAGCAACACGGATGCGTCTGTATACAACAGACATGAAGCGCTATACTCAGACCCAATTTCCATTAACGTCTGTCCCGAGTTCTTATGGGTGTCTGAGCTTTTATTTCTCTCAACTTAATGTAACCACATGTGATCCAAAAACTACAAAAATAAAGATCCAGGCCGTGGGAGGAGAATTATGGGACAAGTCTCGATGGAGGCGTATTTCAGAATCAGGATGCGTTGCCTCGTAATAAACGGTGGCCACGCTCGATCCAAACCCACGGTCAGGAATCCACGGCAGCTGCTTTTTTTTTTTTTTTGTCGGGGAGTGATGTGTTCACACGGACGGCAGCCAGAGCGGTGCTGCGTGAATTCCATCGGCGAAGCCGCCAGGCGGAGAGCATGAGGACAGACTGCGTTGCTCTCCGGACCCTGACCCTAACCTCGCTCATCCGACGCCATTTCTCTGGCTGACTTTCAAGCGCGGAGCACCGCCAGCTCGACGAGCGACTTCGCGCGGGGGCATTCCCCGACGTCCAAGCCCCCATTTAACGAGAATCTGAAATGCAGATTGTTTTATGAATCACTGTTTGTGGTCAAACAGCAGAAGGATTTCATTGGAAGGCTGCACTGGCTCTAAAAGCTTTGTGGGTTTCGAATAAAGAACGGCAGCTGAACTCCTCTTTGTTTTTGTTTTTTTTCCCCCTATAACTCTCTTGTCCCACCAACGGACGGGGAGCGAGAGACACTGCCTGGAAAAATCTCTGTGGTCAGAATCTGAAAAACGAGTGTTTCCAAACAACGTTAACGTAGCACCATCACACGTATTGGTCGGGGCTTAAACCTCATACATCTGATAAACTGCCGGTGAGAAGATTCGTGTGTGTGTGTGTGTGTCCAACAACCACATGTATGTGACTTATTGTGAAATATTTATGAGCTGAAACAGTTTTTGGCTGCTGCACAACAGCGACGACCGAAAACAGTGGAAACTTCCTCTCTAATAGACGCTGGTTCAAAATGGCTCAGGAGCGAAAGTTCCTCTCGCAGCATTGTTTTCTATCTTGAATGTCTTTTAAACAAATTTTTATTATTATTTCAGATTTTTTTAGAGGGATTTTCTCTTGTCTTCGGTTGTTCAATTGAGGAATGTTATTAAGCTTCTTCAGAACTGGACAATCCATCACTAAAAAAAATTATCCTTCTCAGTCATTTCCACATTCACAAAAATAATTAGTTGAGTTAATGTAATTTAATTGTGTCACCCATTTCCATCTATTCATATTAAGTAGATTTAATCCTACTTATTCATATTATCTGAACAACATGTATTCGAATGAGCCATTTAACAACAAGAAACTCAAACAAATTCCTCTCATTTAAAAAAAATTTTTAAATTTTTTTTAGTGCATCCACATTAATGGAGATTGTTGCAGCACAGTTTACTCAGGGGTGTCAAACATAAAACCCGATTCTCCAAAACTGGCTTGGAAGAGGTTCCAATCCAGCCCAGCAAACAACCGAGCGAATGGTTAGAAATAAATAAATAAATAAATTGATTTCTTTAATACATTTTTTTCAGACACAACAGAACACTGAGAGCCTGAGCTCAGATACTGCCATGAAAAATCGCAAACTATAGGACAAGTTTTCACTTTATTATGCACCAGAAAGTTTGACTAAAATTGGCTTTATTTTGAATTTTTTGTCATTTTCACTTTTGTTTTGTTTCATAGTAGCAACTTTCCTTTTCATCGACTGTACAACAACAACAAAAAAACTACTTGAAAGTTTACATTTAAAGGTTATTATGGCACTATTTTATCGATCTGCTCGACCCACTCGAGATGAAATGGGACCGTATGTGGCCCCGAAACTACAGATGTATTTTACACTACAGTGTATCCACAGTTACAAATACTTTATCCCTCGCATGCAAGAATACCTTAAAACTCAACAACATGAACCAATGCAACACTGTGGGTCAAGTGACAATATATGAGATTATAATCAGGTTAATGTGAACAAACCTGTGGGAAAGTGGCTATAATGCTTCAGGAATCACAATATTGTTAATGGCCTGATGGCTGGACTGTGGAGCGTCACCACCACCGTGTCTGCAATTAGCTGTTCGCCAGATCAGTGTGTGTGTGTGTGTGTGTGTGTGTGTCAGTCATTGATGTTATGCACTTTATCCTGAAAGGCCTAAATAAGCTGCCATTTTTGTCACCGTCACTTTAAAGTGTAGCAGGAAAGCAGCTGGACCACAGTGCGCATCAATACTCCACAAGTTTAAAAGGGTGAAATTAAGCCAAAATTCAATTTCTAATCGTTTCCCAGCAGTATTAATCGTCCCCGTACCTGGAGTGACACAACAGAAGTGAAGAAAGTGTGCCCTCTCTCTCCCTGGCGTGTTTCAATTTATAAAAACAGTGTTGCTCCAACCAGCCAATCAGAAATCAAACCCTATATAGTGTCATCGGGAGGTTTCGCCAATCCAAATCAAGATAGGCCCCTCCCCTTTGACTCCTCCCACAATTAAGCAGCTCTGGCACATGCCACCACGAGAGGAAGTACTTCCTCCTCGTCCCAAGATGGGCATGTGGGGGCGGAGCCAGTCCAGCTCACACAGACACAGCAGATTCTGAATGTAGCGCCTCTGACCAAATATTCAATGGATGAAAATCAAGGAAAAGATAGATTTTGGGAAATAAACGTTGAATACAATGTTTTTTTGGACCAACGAGACCATGTCTGGTGTTGAAAGACTGTTCAATATTGTGTCTGACAACACAGTAAACATGCAACTATTAACATCTGATAAATACATTCATGGGGGGTCACTTTCAGAGGCCTTTTTCGCGTCACTTTGTCTCGCCTTAACAAACAGCGCATGAATCTTTGACATTGCCCATCTTGCTGGCTCAGCTCCTCGGAGATCATGACCGGCAAATTAATCTGCTCCTCGGCCCGACCTTGACTGATTCACGAGTGTGAGGCTGGTAAACACATTCCTACGCTCGGAAGTGTGCAGCGTTTCACCGTCGTTAAATACGACGTGGCGTGTCGAGGCACGGCCCTCCGTACCTCATACCGGCTGCAGTTTCTTCGCTGCATGAATGAAAATGTGTGTATTATTACCATTGCCTGACTCAAGCGTCAAAATTACACGCTTGGCCCTCTCACCGACACTTGAATCGGATTATTCGTAACGTCGGGGAGACGCCTTTTCCCTCTTTCTGAGCACAAAACAATCGAATATTAACCTCGTACGGGTTTCGATAGAACGGTCAGCAAAATAAAGTCAAAATGTACCAGCAGAGTAAGAGGTAGGGAAAGAAAAACAATGAATCTGAAGTTGAAGAGAAGTTTTCAACCTCGCAGGCCGACAACACATGAGATGGTTGAGTTTAATTCCCCCCTCCCCGACACGCTGGTGCAGCCCACACCACAGACCGTCAACACGCTACCGACTGAATAGAAAACGCCTGACGTGGGGAAAAAGGCAGACGCCGACTCTCGCAGTAACTTATCGTCATTCAAGTATTTCTAGGTTTTTCCCTCAAATCTCCAGATCCGAACGTTCCAAAATCATCTCGGTATTTTCTGGAGCTGCCGAAGAAGAGCGTGGCGCCCCAGATCCTCGATCCC
Organism: Blennius ocellaris; assembly: GCF_963422515.1. NCBI lineage: Eukaryota > Metazoa > Chordata > Actinopteri > Blenniiformes > Blenniidae > Blennius > Blennius ocellaris. Next base: position 28,057,590 of record NC_137654.1, read on the forward strand.
GCATCGTTTTTCATGCCTTCAACACATGAACCTGATGAACAAATCGTCAGTGAGCTTGATAAAGGGCCAGTCGGCCGCGTCGGAGCAGAGACGCTCCGCGGTTCTTCAGGATCGTCTCAAGGTGAACATTTACCCAAAACCGCTGATTTAGAGTCAATCGATGACCTCGAATTGTCTTTAGATTCCAGGATGAAGCTGGAAGAGCTTGAGAAAAACTAGTGGAGGGGCATGAAGAAACTCAAGATTGAGAAGATGAAACTTTGACCTCAAGGAAAGACCATCACAGTTTCAGTTTGCTTTTCTCTTTATGGACTCAGAGGTCTCCATCCATTCATCCATCCATCCATACAGCCAAACATCCATCCATCCGTCCAATTATTCATTCATCAATCTATCTATCTATCTGCTCGTCCATCTATCCATCCAAACATCCATCCATTCAGTCATCTGTCAATCCATCCATCCATCCATCTCTCACTGACACCATCGTCACACTTCATCTTGATCTACTGCTGCATCTTCTGGTCACACGCGACGACGTGAAGCCAAACGGTTTTGAACGAGGCACAAATGTCTGTGGTTTGTGTCACTGTGATTTATCTGAATCCCACTTTAAAGCGGAAACAAATAATAGCCGGTACAAATGCTGAGAAAGCTCCCTGTGAGCTCCAGAGGAGAGCGTGACCCGAGGAGTGTTTCTGCTGATGTGCGTGAAATTGTTTCAAACTTTGGCCTGTGGCTGTGAAGAATCTGGAGGAAACACAGACTACACAGAGTAACAAGGTTGGTTGTGGACGGTGGCAAGTGAACGAGCTCCCAGCAGGTCAGCACTGAGGGGGTGTGGAGGGTGGGGGGGCTCAGGGCTCACAGTTGCCCCTCTCACCACCACCATCTGGTTTGCTTCTCCACGTTGTGTCAGGAGAAATGATGAGGCACAGCTGCTTTAAACCAACAGGAGGAGGAGGAGGTTGTTTGAAGTCAAACTATTGACTGTGCAGCAGTGAAACAGTGAGAAATAGCAGGAGTAACCCCCCCCCCCACCCCACCCCCCCTTCCACACAAACACAAAAAGAGCCAATAAAACGTACCGAGCAGAAGCAGTTTGACCTCTCTGGAGGATTTCTCTCGGTCTTCTCGCAGGTTTTTATCAATCATCTTACTCCTCTCCACCGCAGCTTTGTCCTCGGCGCTGATCGTGCAGCCCATGTTTTTGCTCTCGACTTGGCAAGAGGCGGCTCAGCAGCTCATCAGCCGTCCCGGGGAAGTTTGCAGAGAGAGAGAGAGAGAGAGAGAGAGAGAGGGAGAGAGAGGGAGAGAGAAAGAGAGAGAGAGACTGGGTGGAAAGGCGTTGGCACTGGAGCCTCGGTGCGCTGCGCTCTGCGCTCTGCGCTGCGCGTAAAGCTGATCCAGAGAACAGCGACACTAATCCAAAACTATGTTTGAGTTCTTCTTAGTCCAACTTATCTGCACTTTTCTTTTTTTTTTAACGTAAAAAGCGGGTAAAAGTAAAAAAAAAAAAAATTAAAAAATTTGCAAAAACAAATTGCAATCTGCAGGAATCTATACGAAATCCAAACGTCAGATTCAGCGTTTTAGAGAAAAATTTGAAAAATATAAAATGTCCACCTTTACTCCATTAAAAAAAAGTGTGTGCCGCAGGAGCGCGTCCATCCAGCGGGTCCAGCTGCAAACCTAGAAAACCTGACTGAAAAAGGAAAAGTGACGCCCCCCCCCCCTTTCCCCCGAGGGCTGATGGGAAATGTAGTTCCAACACATCACCTCATATTACGTTGCCACTGGAAATTTCCAAGTCTCACTTAAAATCACATTTATTATTCATAGGACTTCCCGGACGATCCTTGTTAATGCTTGATATTTATTATACTTTTGATGAATTGCTCCTGGAAACTATGAAAAGTGTTTTTCACATAAAATTGCCTGTATGACTTTTATTATTATTATTATTTTTAGTCCATTACAAAAACTGCTGTTGATTTTTAATGTGCCTAACAAATCAAACTTTAGCTTTACTCTTCCTGTGGAGTCTGGTAAGTGTTCACAGTCACATGTTTACAATCCACTTACAATCGGTGTAGTTTAATCGAATCCGTCTTTATTTATGAAGCACTTTAAAAGCCAAAGTACTGTACACAAACCAAACAACACAATGAAAAGGCAAATAAAAAAAATACACCAAAAATGTAAAAAGTAAAGAATGCGTAATATCAGCATCTTTGTTAAAAGTCTATCAGAGGTGGGTTTTAAGGTTTAATTTAAAAAGAGATAAATAAAGAAGTTGCCAGTCTGGTGTGAAATGGTAGATTGTTTCATAACCGAGAAGCCTCGTTTGAGATGTTTAGGTTGTTTTATTGACTTGTTGTCAGTATGTGGAGGATTCTTTGTTTCTGTATAAGCTCTCTGTGCTTTTTTTTACTGTCTTTAGCACAAATTCAACGTTTCCATCATGCATTTGGTTTCTGTCAATGTTTGTACAAATAAAGCAAGAAAAAAAGAGAAAGAAAAGGAGATTTTATTAGTCTCCTGTCCGACTTAAAGTAAAGGCAAGAAAGATTTATGTGGTGTGAGAGCGCCCTCTGTGGACAATTGGTTGAACTGCAGGTGTAGATTTGATTTAATTCCCTCTGTGATAAACAGATTAAATCATCCAATCAAGAGTTTATTTTCTTTCTGGTTGTGGTGACAGCGGAACGTCTGATGCTCGTATTTCATATAATTTCCCAACTCTAAGTAATCTGTTGGACTTAATCTGCCAGCAAAGAGAAATAATTTTCGACCTATTCTCGTATTATTCTTCCAGAAATGTTCATATTGATCTTTTTTGCACATAAAATAAAAGCAGTAGTAAATTATGTGACTATAAATCTACTACAAAACATTTGGGGACTTTTTTGGGGGGCATACCAACAACTATTTGCTGTTTCCTATCTATTAGTGGACAGAACAAAAAACTATTTTCATCAGTGTTCTTAATACCGACTTCCTCATTATTATTTAATACATGCGTGGAAAAACACCACAACACAGAAAATCACAAGATATCCACATAGTTTAATTCCACTGGACACATGCGAGCAAAAGTTACGAAAGTTATGAAAGAATACGCAATTTATACTCAAGTGACTCATGTTATGTTGCTTAAATTATACTCAGTTACAAGAACTGCCATCAAATATACTCCAGGTTAAGTCAACCCTAAATAATGAGTCAATATATCAGTTCTGCATCGTCACCGCTAACTTAAAACAATTTCCATTATAATAATACAGTGTTGCGCAAATGCGATTCTCGAATACATTTCTGAGAAAATAAACAGATTATAACTCAGGAGCAACTTAAGGTTTTGAAAGTAGTCAAGTTTAACTAAATTATGTGAATTGTAATTAGGTCTGAGCAAAACTACGTGTTTATCTAAAATAATACCACTGAATTCCAATTTTGTTTAATGTTACTTCCATGCCTGCATCCAAATTAGAATCAATGTAAATAAATATAGAAATAATAAAAAAAGAATAAATAAATAAATGCTCTTATAAATAAAAGTAAAAAAAACTAACTATATATATATATATATATATATATGTACAGCTCCAACATGCTCCTCAGCCCGTCACCGGTGCAGGTTACCACGGCAACAGCTGTTTGTCGAGAAGTCGGGATTTGGAAGGACGTGAGAAATTCATGTGATTGAGCTCATCTCCAGTCTGATGAGGGAGACTTTCCAGTTTGAAGAGTCTGTTTGTGTCACATCTCATTTGATCAGACACAATCGATCTGACACACACACACACACACACACACACACACACACACACACACACACACACACACACACACACACACACACACACACACACACACACACACACACACTTGGGCCCCGATCCATTTATTTGCATCTGATAACGTTGGCGCGAGGAGAAGCGCTGGAGGACACATGATGGTGGCATCTGTCCTTGAGCTCTTCGCCTGCCGCCTGCCACAAAGGTCAAGCCGTTTGAACTCTGTGTGTGTGTGTGTGTGGGTGTGTGTGTGTGTGTGCGTGCATGCGCTGCAGGAGGCGCCCTCCACCGACACACACTGGAGCCGTGACTCACTCGGTCCAATGGAGAGCAGCACAGGAGAACATTTAGATCAGGAAAGGAAAGAAAATGTGAATCACAAAAAAACAAAAAACAGGTGGTTCTTTAAGACACACACCCACTGAACCCTCCGTATCTGTTGCTTGTTTTGAACTTGAACTAATTTTATGGTACAACTATAAAAAAAAATGAAGAAATGATGCACTGTTTATGAATAAAGCAGATGTTTGTGTTCAGTTAAGTCAAATCAAGTTCTTTATTTACCATAAACAAACAATTATGCACAGTATAACGTGCCATCAAATGTTTTTAGTACTTGTTCTTCACTGAAACGACCATTTTGATAAGTAGAATAGAAGCAACCTTGTTGTGAAACCATGTTAATAATAATAATAATAATAATAATAATAATGAAAAATAAAGCACACAAGTTATACAGTATGTATGTAGAAAATAAGTAAAGTCAACTTACTACAGTTGATTTCATCATAATGTAATAATTGTAGCTGCGATAATCCCTTGTTTGATGTATTTTTTATTTTTCATGTGTATGAGGTTGTGTCTGTTGTGTTGGTGTTTTTTTAATGTTCTCTTCCTTTATTCATGTGTCCATGCAAATGTACAATCACGTGGTGACTATAAAAATAAAGTATTAAAAAAAGAAAAAAAACTAAGTGAATGTATGAATCAACGTGTTGAATAGTGCAAATTCTACATATGCATAAAACAACACAATTTGTTGAACTAAGTTATGGTAAAGGCAAGCTGGTGGGTGTTAACTGTAAATGTCAATCTGCTTTCACCCCCCCCCCCCCACACACACACACACATTTTCACGTGATTGTCTCACCACAACAATCACGACACACAAGTTAATCTTCTTGTCGCTTCTTTAATGATTTCAGCTAATGAGGAGAAAAAAAACAGATAAAATAACAGAGAAACAGTCTTTTCAGCTCAGGTACAAAAAGACACAGACAAGAAAACAAATGCATCAAACAAATAATTTACAACGAACAAAAAAATGGTACTGGAACGATGTCGTTTAATGTTCCTGAAGCTGTTTTTTTTTTCTTCCTCCCCCCACCTCTGGAGCAAAATTTACTGAAAATGAGCGTTTCGTTGCAGAAACAAGAGCATGAAGCGTTGAACGTAACCAGTCGGAGAGCAAGAAGATGGAAATCCAGCCGAATTGAATAGTCGACTGATGAACTCGTCATGCAAACAGCCCAGAATGTGAGAAATTCTCAAACCATTCATTACAGAAGAGTCGCTCATCAGTGAGGAAGATCTCAGATTAAGTGAAGAGAGGAAAGCCTTGTTCCTGGGTGCTGGTGTCATAAATGTCAGGAGATTGATAATGCTGGGCGACATGAAACTCTAATCGTTGTGTAATATGTGGCTCTGGCGCGACGTCTTGCTGATCGCTTAATGGGGAAAAAAAATAAAATAAAAAAGTTCTTCAGCACTAAGAAACAAGTTGGGTGCAAATGAAACCCTTTAAGACAGGAAGCCGGGGTCAACCTTTACTCTGAAAAACAGTCCTCTGCATCAGTCATGTTGCAGGAAAAACCAACGACTGCGTCTCTCCCAACAAAGGAACCTTTTTTTAATTTTGACTCCGAGCAAACCATGAACCTTCCCCGTGCGCCTTGTGTTAAGCGTCTTGTGATCATGCCAGTCATCCAAAATAGAAAAAAAAAAGGCAAGAAAGAACAAAAGATATATATATTACATATATATATATATATGTAAAGAGAAAGACCGTCGTAAGTGTTGAGTGAGAGATTTGTCAGCTTGTTTTTCTTTGGAACATTCGTCACTGCTCGCGGTGACTTGTGCAAACAGTTTGTATTCCACCTGAGATCAGAGAAAGTATCAGCAGTGTCGTCCACTTGTTGCTAAACGAGGCCAAAGGCAAAGCTTTCCATGTGTAAGCACCGTCACACCTGCATGCTGCGTGTAGCCACAATAAGCCGGGTTGTTTATTGCACAAACACAGGAGCACTCGCGCTGCTCGTGTGTTTACCTGTAAACAGGACAGTCGTCGGCAGAGGGTGGAGGGATGTGGGGGGTGGGGAAGAGGGGTGGGGTAGGGTGGACGTCGTCTCGATCGGTCCCACCGCAGTTCTTAAAAACCTCGACACTGCCACTGTGGGGCAAAATAAACTGGCTCACAAGGTTTTTCTTTCAGTGGAAAGAGGTGAAATCACGAGTCTCCCAATGTGAGACGATTTTGGTGAGGAGGTGATGATCACAAGGCTAAGAACAGATGAACATGATAATTGTGTTCCTGTAAAAATGGTTAAAAATACCGCGGCAGCCTTTATTATAAATATCAGCGGCAGCTGTGAGACGATCCAAATGAGGGGTTTCTGAATATGCTTTGTACTGGGGAACATCTCTGCATTCATTCCCTGGTGATATCAAAGAGATCATCACTGAATAAACCCGGCAGGGGCAGCGCCAATAGACCAAAGGATTTAATGGGAGCAGAAGTGACTCTACAAAAAAGCTGTAGGTGATTTTGTTGCTCCCACTGATAAAATATCTTTATCAAAGTGTCTTGGAGTTGGCGCTTTCAAATCGGGTCCCATGAACTTAAAGAAACACAAATATAAAGGGTAAAAATGGACGATAAATTGAAGTTTTATCTTTGATATATTATTAATAATAATAATACTAATGAAAATAAATAGACATGACAGTGATGGGCGTCTGTCCAGCAGCCTGACTGCACGGCTGTGGAAACATGTAACGCTGCATTACATAAATGACATGATGTACAGGATAAATGACAAATAGCTTTAGCTGGAAAGCTACATAAGCTAACATCTTCAACAACAAACCATGTTTTGCAGGTTTTAAGCACGATGTAGTGTGAACCAAACGTGTATTTGTTCAACAGATAATAGAAGTAAGAAAAAAAAAACTAAGTGTATTTATTGGAATCTAAGGTGGCAAAAGACAGTTCGTGAGGCAGCTACAACTCTGGTAGAGTTTTGCAGCAGTTCTCTGAGACATGCAGCTCATTGTTCTGCTGCTGCTGCTGCTGCTGCTGCTGCTGCTGCTGTATGAACTCTGAGGTTTCCTCAAGAATCTGCCCGGGGATGTGGAAGTCAGCTGGCGTGTTCTGCTGAACAGCTGATCCCTGAAGGCCCTGGGTCTCCGGCTCCTCCGGGCTGGCTCTGCTGTGAGAGTTGCACGGCTCCAGATTGCACCCGGTGCCCTGAAGGAACTGCAAGAAGTTCTCTTCGATGGAGGCCTCTCGGCTGGGCAGCTGCTCCCCCTCGCCGGGCCCGGCCCGCTTGAAGAGGCAGGCCAGGTGGCGGCCCAGCTCCTGGCGAATCTGCCGGTTGAGGCAGCCATAGAAGAAAGGGTTGGAGGTGAAGCAGAAATAGCCAATCCATGTGACCACATCCTCCAGCTGCGCCGGCGAGGCCGCAGAGTTGGACACCACTGCCGAGTAGAGGTGGAAGGAGAAATACGGCAGCCAGCAGCAGAAGAACTGGCCCCCCACCGCCACCAGAACCGCCGCGGCCTTCCCGCCGCTGAAGGTCCTCTGGGGCGTGGTGCGGGCGCCAGTTCCTCCCAGGCTGGCCGCCACGGTGGAGCGGCTGCTGACGGATTCGGAGCGCTGCCGCGGCGTGTCCATCCACGTGGGGAGCGGCCCGTGCTGCATGGCCGCCACCCGCGCCACCTTGAACATGTTGCAGTACACCACCAGGATGATCAGCATGGGGCACAGGAAGTAGATGAAGGTGAAGAAGACCATGAAGAGCAGGCGCGTGGTCCTGCCCCCCGCCCAGTGGAGCGAGCAGTGCCTGTGGTCCGGCGCGAGGGCCGAGGGAGTCCTCAGGCCCTGGCCGCCCTGGAGCAGCCACCCCAGCAGGGGCAGCAGCGACATGGCGACGGCTTTAATCCAGATCCCCGCCAGCACCGTCGCCACCACGGCCAGCGTCATCTTCACCTCGTGACGCATGGGGTGGACGATGTAGTAGTAGCGCTCCACGTTGATGGCACAGATGGTGAGGATGGCGGCGCTCACCAGACAGACGCTGAGGCAGAGGTAGCCGCGGCACAAGGCCTCGTCCGCCGCCATCCAGTCCGACAGCATCCCCAGGGGCATCAGCACCAGCGCCGCCAGCAGGTCCACCGCGCACAGGTGGAGCACAAAGGCAAACTTGCGCAGATGTGGCGTCTTGGTGATGACGACTATCACGGCCAGGTTGCCCGCCACGGCCAGCACGTCCATGACGACCATGGCGCAGAGCGCCAAGGACTGGCTCACGTCGATCCCGCCGCGGGGGCTCGCCACGGGCCAGTTCACATCGGAGACGTTCGGGGAGAGAGAAGCGTTCCAGGAGGGGCTCGGTGTGACGGGACGCTCCATGAGAGGATGGGAGAGAGAGAGGAGAGAGTCCGCCTGAACTTCACGGGCCCATCACCCATCCTCCCCCGTCGCAGGGCGTCAACCGGGAGGCTCAGGCGGCGTTGTCTGCCATGGCAGCCGGGATCTTTCTGGCCCTCAACCGCGGGAGACTTTAGCCCAGAGCTCTGCAGACGATCACACAAGCCTTTACTGTTGTCCTGGAAGAGACTAAGATTTCTCCCCCCGATACGCTGCTCATTTGGAAAGATCTGAAAAATCGAAAACAGTGAAATCCTTTAGATTTATGGTTTTTCGATATTTAATCTTCCTCAACCATATTGCAGTGACCCCCGAACAAATGGCCGCCGTCGGTCATGAACAGCCTGAAGATACCTGCTGAGCCTCGTTCTGCGTCTATCAAATTACCGAATTAAGTTTTTCTCTTATTGAATTTGAACGTCTACCACTTCTTTCCTTGCTGTGTGACAAACATTTGCGCCGTGTTGTAAGTAGGTCAACATGTGATGGTAAAACAAGATCTATCTGCCGAAGACGTCACAAAAATTGTCATGAAAAAAAGTCGATATCTGAAAATGGGATCGTTTCATGGAAACACCACCAGCAACTCAACGTACAGTCTTTAAAAAAATCCATTCCTACTTTTCAGCTGCAGCTTTAAAAGCTCTTTTGACGCTATTCGTTCTGCACTTCGCTTGTAGCCAGGGCCGTGATTCACGGCATATTTTACATCTGCATCCTCAGATGTGTGTTCTGAGGGCAGCCAGCACCCCAGGGAGCGGCTAAAAGCCCCGACCTGACCATATGTCCCCCTTCAACGGAGAGAAGAAGCACAAGGGATGAGCGAATAAACTGCAAAACTCAGCATTACACATTCTCCGCTCTCTCAAGTGGTGCAGAGGAAAGATCAATATCTTGACATGTTTCCTGTAATTTATAAAAGATAGCTCGGGGGTTTTTACTTTAATTTCTCACAGAAACTTGCTGAAGTGACCTGCGGAGTACGTGAATGATCGCAGACGTCCTGCAATCGGAGAGGTTCGGCTGTTTGACACAGTGTTTACTGTCATAACCTCACCTGGACACAACCCCGCACACCGGCGAAGCGACTGCGACGCTTTTGGTACATTTCCATACACTGCAGGTGCAAGTTTTCCATTTCATAAGTGTGACTGCTTTCATCCCACCCCCGCGAGACGCCCGACAGACATGTGTAAGAAGGTGGCCTTTTCCTCAATAGGTCAAAGGGTTACAGTCACCTTCAGCCCAGTTAAACAAACCTATAAAGACTGTACTGAACCTGGGAGCCTCTCATAAATATATTATCAGCACAACTCTCAAGGAGCTTCTTAGAAATCCAATTTGTGTTTTATTAGTTTAATCAAGTGTAAATCTGCCAAAGAGAACTATTTTGGCATTGATGGAAGGATCGGTGGATCCTATTTATTTTAATCAAACCCATTTTCAGCCGTGCAATTTGTGGTCGAACGGACCAAGGAGCAGCAAATAGAGCGCGCAAAGCTCTAGATCTGAGGCTGTGCTGAGGCTCTGTGTGACTGCTGACCGGGGAACATATGACCCCATCATATGCACATGACACTATGTTTACTGAGACGAGAAAACTAGCCTGTTGTTCTCCTGCCCCACTAATTACGAAGCACTTACACCCGCGACAAGAGGGATTTCACAACAACAACAACAACAACAACACGAGTCCGCACCGTGCCCTCAATACGGATCCACACTGACTTGACGTGGAGACACCGTGCACCCCTGAGTCAGACCCCGCCCGTGACCCACCTTTATGGCGTCCCAACTTACACCTAAAACCGCACACGGACACACACACACACGCGCGCGCGCGCGTCTCTTTCCTGACGCGCTGCGTAAAGAGCGCAAGTGTGGCTGTAAATGTGCGCGCGGACGAGCGGGTGACATACCTCAGTGTGGAGAGGGTCGCTTCCTCCGCTGCAGGTTCACAGTCTGCTGAGGCATCGCCGACCTGTTTCGCTCTCTCTCACCCACCCACCCACACGCACGCACGCACACTCACACACACACACACGCATACATATACACACACCACGTCACATAGAGGGGGAGGAGGGGGAGGAGAGGGGGCGCTTCTCTGTCTCCTCCTCACCTGGCCTCTTTCATCTCGTCATCTGGATGACCACCCTCTCCTCTCCTCTCCTCTCCGCGGAGCGCACACCTCCGTCCGCTGCGTGCGCGCTCCCCTCCGGCCAGGTCTCCGCGTGCGGGTGGTGGTGGGAGAGCCTCGGACAGGGGGAGAGACATGGAGTTTATGGCAAGTGAAGAGGAGACGGGCTCTGTCCTGCAGGCTGTGGCTCACTGAGGGAGGACAATCCCCCACCTCGCGCACCTATCATCACATGCACCGACGTGCGCCCTGAGCCCAACTGCGGAGGCAGCGGAGCAGCACCATGCATCGCGCCCCCACCCCACCCCACCTCCACCCACCCCCCGCCGCGCCGCGCCGCGCGCGCGCTCCACATGGTCTTAGTGCCTCGTCCACACATGACGGGCTGCCTCTGCTCCTCCTAAAGTAGTCTGGCTGCGGGTCACACTGGGTTCAGATGATGAGAATTAGGAGAGAGTTTAAGTCTCCCTCAGCTTTAGTCTAAATCTTCATGTCTCCTCGTGCTCAGTGCAGAAAGGCTGGACTAATGATCTCGTGGTTTATGTTAATGAGCACAGGACACGTCACACCCACTGAGGTTAAATTGAAGAACAGAGGTCAAAGGGAACTCGAATTCTGCACTCCGTATACCTGATATTAACTAGTACCCCCCCCCCAAAAAAAAAAAAATCCACTCAAAGTATGTTTCTTGTTATTTTGCATTTAATTGTATTCCATTCAATTCACCTATATTGGATATTTATTCTCAAAGAACATTTCTCAGACAAACAATATAGGCCATTAAAGTTACATTACTGCAATTATGTAACCAGAAGAACACAAAACCTCTCTCTGTAACAAACAAATATATACTTAAAATGTTTTGACTATTAATTAAAATCAAGTTGTGTGGAAAACTAAACCACATTCTGTCGGTCAAGGGTGTCAAACATTTGCCCAACGATTTGGAGAACAATCCAAAAATGACCAATAACATATTGGCTGGGATTTTTCAATGAAAGTGACTGATGTGAGTAATTTATATAACAAGGATGTCAGTAGTTTTGTAAGATCAGCAGACATCAATGGGAAAAAAAGGCACAATTCCCTGTAGCACCAATAAAGTGAAAGACATTTTACTCAATTTGTCTTTCTCAGTGTCAATTTCTTCAGTTGTTTTTTTTTTTTTTTTTAAATCAAATGTTATCATTTAAATCAATTAGCAAACATTTAGAGTTGTGTCCAAAAAACATTTATTTTTAGGGTTGTTCGGTTGTTTTTGTCCAAACAAAAAAAAATGAATGAAAGCAACACAAGAACAAAGCCGAGCAATCATCTTATCAGTTCATCATGAAAAGTGTCGGTTGGAGCCTTGCGGGGGGAGAAAACAGCATCAGATGATCGAGGCTGTGCAAGAATATAGAGCACAGAATAATACATCCATTATTCACTCAGTTGTCTCGAAGCCGAACTGATTAGGTTGACTCAAGTTTGCATGTTGCTTTATCGTGTCGTGTGCATGGAGATTTGCATGTTCTCTCTGAGCATGCAGTCCAAAGCCAGGTTTGTGTCTCCAGATTAAGTAACATGGGAAAATCTCCAACAGCTACGCCGTGATTAAAAAAAAAAACTATCCGCTGTTGCAAGAGAAGACAAAACGAAGATTCGTGAAGTTGTGTGATAATTCATGACAATAGCAATGTAGACTTTCTCCTTTGATCTAAATACGCAGCTGTTGATTGCTGCAAACTTTCTTTGTTGTTGTTTCTGTGACTCAGCTGCAATGCTTCTCGCGTGAACGTGGACGTTTTACCCGTCACTCCCCTGTACTTCCACTGTGACTGTCCCTTATTCAGATGCGCCAATAGCTTGTGCCTGAGTGTCCTCCGCTCATGCGGATTATTTTTCCTCAAAGGAATATTTTCATGAATGAAGCGTCTGCACATCAGCATGCGTCGCCTTTCTTTCATGCAGGGACTCATTCATGTCGAGGAATTGAGGCTTCATGAACACAGATCAGCACATGAGTCATTGTGCCTCCTTCCTGACAAGTCAGCTGCTAATTTGAGCACATTTTCATTTACCGGTTTAATTACCGGGCGACTATTTATAGGATATACGTTGCGTTGGTGGGATATATATATATATATGTGTGTGTTTGGGTTCATTTTCTGGAGGGAGGGAGGGAGGGAACATTTTAATGATCAGGCTGTGTGCTGGTCTCTCATAAATAACATGTATATAAGGGGAAAACAGCATTACAGATAAAAAAAAAAAAATGAGAGCGAGAAGCAAGAGGCACGAAATGATAAATGATGCCCTGTGAGTTCAATGTATAATAAACCGGGACATGATGACAGCGGATTTAATGATCGGCTGTGAAGGAGGGAAGGGGAACATAGACGAGCCTTTGTTTGTGTTTGTTAAAGCTTCTTTCTTCAACTCCTCTGTGTGTGTGCGTGTGTGTGTGTGTGTGTGTGTGTGTGTGTGTGTGTGTGTGTGTGTGTGTGTGTGTGTGTGTGTGTGTGTGTGTGTGTGTGTGTGTGTATCCTGTGACTGTGCTCGTGTCTGAGGTGTTGAATAATGACAGAAATAGCAGATTCTTGCTCATGCCAGCAGTACCAATCACAGGGGAGGAGGATTTTTTTATTTTTTTTACAATGGTTTCCATGGCAACTCCAGCCTCCTTGCTTGCCCCCCTCCCACCTTCCCTATCCCCCTCCCCACACACACATACACACACTCCCTCCTGAGGGCACAAAAATTCACACTCTATATGTGTGAATTGCCAACACTTTATTTCTTTTCCTTTTTTTCTTTTCTTTTCTTTTCTTTTTCCTTTTTTTTTACAGACACGTTAGTGTGTTATTTCCAGACTTGAGTGTCCATCTTTAGCTTAAACACAGGTGGGTTGATTCATACTCATTTATAGCCATTGATCTAATAACAGCCCGCAGTGCGATCTGAGATACGGCCAGTAGAGGGCGCCGTCACATTTAAGAAGGAACCGCTATTCCTGATACTTCTGATGATATTGTTCTTTTTTTTTTATTTATTAATTTTTTTTTCTGGGCACCATGCTGAAGGAATCGGGACCCTTGGGTGACATTCATGCTGTTGTTCATCTCTCGCACGGAAACATGCGCATTACCGCAGAGAAGAGACTCTCACCACCTTCAGTTTGGTGCAAGGTGGGTTTCAATATCTCTCGGGGACATTTCAGTTCCTCGGCCTGACGTATGCAGTGTGCACAGACATCCATTGTTCTGGTGTGAGGAGATCACGCCCCGGCTGACGTCAAAGCCCCCCAAAAATAACTCGTTCTGCAAAACTACAAAAACAGTTTTAGAGCGACAACCATGGAGATGGAAGCAAACCACGGGTTATAAATGTACAGACCCTGTAACAGATCTGTGGAAAGTGATGAGCATTTTTTTTTCCATCAAACATCCCTTTATCTGTTTTCTTATCAGTTCTGTCACAGCAGATCATTTTCAATTCATTTCGACTTTTCCACCAACGTGAATAATCGAATGTTTTCGTCCTTAACCCTCTCAGATTAATATGCATTCTCAGTTCCTTTATATGAATGAATTGAAAGGGTTGATTTGCTTTAAACGACTCATTTCCCCCCACACAGCTCATCCTAATGACTTGAAAATCCTTATCTCACCCTTATTTATTGGTGTACACCGAAATAACTTGACTCTGATGGGCAGAATGGGACACCGTTTTAAAAAGAAACCAGCTCAGATGAAAGTTTGGATTCCTTGCCGAGAGTCCTGGGACAGCCTGTCCTGCCGTTGGCAGCCAGAGTCGAACACTAAGCAGACACAGTCGCCGGCTTGTGCTCTTTGATTTGACCACATTCAGAGCGTTTGGCTCCCCGTCGGCTGGTTCCAGGTTGGCTCCCTCCCTTCCTGCACATGAGTCACTGATGATCATTGATGATCACTGATGATCACTGATGATCACTGATGATCGCTGATGATCGCTGATGTCCCAGGCTGCCGAGAGGCAATGGAAACATAAAGAAGACGGGAAAATGTGGCCACTTGCAGCCTTTCCAGTCGAAAGTTTTCAGTGCGATACAACAATACATCACTGTCACACTTTTACTTATGAGAACATCGTGACTCATTCACTTTTCATCCTTTTTGCGAGCTGTGAGTAAAAAGTGACGCCATTCCGCTGATTCATCAGCTGGTTTATGATCAACATGAAACTTTTCGTCTTCGTAAACTCGACTTGTTTGCAAGTAAGATTCCTCCACAGCCCGTCGCTCCACAAACACCCAGAGGTGACAGCATGAGTCAGTAGAGCCCGCCGGCTCTGGAGCATCTGGGCCGGCAGGTGAGGCCTCCTTGGCTGAGTCACAAATAGCCGTTGGGAGATTTTTTGGCTGCTTTACAATGAGGCAAAAATAAACGAATTAAAAAAAAAAACTACCTTCATGCGAGAGAAGCTCAGAGAAGCACATCACAACACTGAGATGCTTGATTCTACCACCGGAGCTGAAGGTAGGTGACACCTGGACAGGTGAGCCGTCCACTAAACGTCACAACATGTTTTTATGGATTAACAGAAGGAAAGGAGGAAACTGAAGGAAAGGTTTCTTGCTGTGTTCAGCTGAGTTCACTATCGTCGTTCATGCGAACTTACAGGAAGCTGGACTCTGGACAGCTGCTGTTGCTCTGTTGATTAATTCATTTCAGACATCTCAGAAAATAAAAAAATAAAAAGTCTGTTTTGCATTTATTTGAACTTAAAAATTTCTTTTGGGACGACACATTCACACAAATGAATGTTCTATATCCACGTTATTGCTGCTTTTAAGTGTTTTATATCGTTGCTGTTTGCTAATATTGTTGTTTTTAGCCCCTTTGAGATTTATGAATGTAAAGTACAATACAAATAAATACATTCTTCTTCTTCTTCTTCTTCTTCTTCTTCTTCTTCTTCTTCTTCTTCTTCTTCTTCTTCTTCTTCTTCTTCTTCTTCTTCTTCTTCTTCTAAATACTTACACACACTCATAACACATATATCCAGTTCAACATGTGTGAAAAAGGGAAGGAAGAATAAAACTTATTTAATCTGACCCCTTCTCCTATATTCAATAACCAAAATTGTATAACTATCCTTATTCCTGAATTTAATATAATATAATATAATATGACATGACATGACATGACATGACATGACATGACACAACACAACCCAATACAATACAATGCAATACAATACAATACAATACAATAAATACAATATAATATAATATAATATAATATAATATAATATAATATAATATAATATAATATAATATAATATAATATAATATAATATAATATAATATAATATAATATAATATAATATAATATAATATAATATAATATAATATAATATAATATTTACCCTTATGCCCATTCATTCAGACAATGAATGAATGAACGATGTTGTTGAGTTCCTCTGTCGTATGTTTATGGACAGTGAGAGACGGGGAATCGACACATAATCTGTCTGCCAGCTGAACCCCTCCACCGCTCAAACACATAAGTCAACTCACGCAGCTGCAGTGTATTTCGGAACTCGTCCAATCAGCACAGGAGCCCATTTAATTAATCAGGGTGACACCCGTGTCCCCGCCGGTTGCCCTTCATTCATCACACCCCTCATCTCTGCAGCGAGCCACAGCATGTCTGCATTTTCTACTCAACCCCGCATCCTGCCGGCATCAGCAGTACGAGAGGGAACATCAATCGCTGCCACAATTACGAGCACTTAAATGCATTTCCTGTTTGTGAGCGGCTGTTGTAAATGGCAGCACTTTGAGGCTTCACTCAGCACACAGCCGAGTTTATTTATTTTTTTGTTATTATGGGAGTGGGCGTAATCTGTAACTTTTTATTTTACATAAAGAGGATTATTCTGACTCTCTTCTGCAGTTATGTAACAAATGAGCACATTCTTAAAAACAAAAACAAAAAAATAACAACCAAAGACCTCAGATTGGTGTTAGATAGTTGTTGTTTTTTCAATCATGTGTGCATACTTTAAATAAAAACAGTTGAACATGTGAGATGTAAAGACTGAATCCTTTGTGTGGTTACACATTTAGAAACAATGGCTCATACAGATATCAGAGGAGACGACGAACAAGACAATTCGCAGTTGACAAGAACTTGGAGAGGCATTGAGAGAACATAAAAATTGTGTTTTTTTGAAATTGTATGATTGAAAATAAAGTCAGTAGGTGATACTTACACTGCTGAAACCGCTAAGTTGACCTCAGGAAGTCGACACGAAACCGAAGTTCGTTAACTCGTCTTTGGTCCCGGAAACTGCGAGTGAACTCAACAGTGAATCAGAGGCATTAAGACGCTCGGTGCCGTACAGATAAATAACGGGAGCGTCTGTCGACAGGTGAGAGCAGGGTGGAAGTGTGTTTATACAACGTTTGCACCCGAGAGGCGGCAACAAAGACCAGACTGTGTGAAAAAAAATGTCTGACGCTACGAGGAGTGAGAGGAGTGAGGGAGCTCACATGTTTGAGCGGCGAGATCGTTCAGAGTCACATTTACAAATATATGATAGATACTAGAGGCTGAGCTGTGATCTCGCGTCAGAACGATCCACACATAGAGACTGAACGAGACGTGAGGTGATGAACACGTTAAAGACGAGTTCACCTCATGACAAGGTGAAATTCTGACGATACAGGGCACAGTAAAGTCTGGATCAAGCGGGTTTTAAGTAAAGAAATAAAAAAACTGAGACAAAATGGAGGTTTTGACATCCGCCTATCTTCACCAACCTCAAGAGGTCAGAGGTCGCTCTTGTAGTTCTCATTAGTCATCAATATAATTGTTTCTACATTCTATTGCTGAATTACAACACACTATAACTTTATGATAAAAGAAGTTAATTCATCGTGCAGCGACGGGCGAAACACGAAGTGACTGTGTGTTGGTCAGTGGACGAAGGAGTATTACTCACACTAACTGTCCAAATGAACATTAGGTGACAGTAATAGTCATGCGGTGCATATTCATGAGAACGCCGCAAATGCCGGAGGTCTGCAAAAAGTGAAACATCGACACGACGCCCCGTCGTGTTTTAGTAGTTGGTGAGATTTCTCTCTCTCTCTCTGTCTCTCTGTCTCTCTCTCTCTCTCTCTCTCTCTCTCTCTCTCTCTCTCTCTCTGTTCGGTGGCGTGTTGGAACAAAGAGTGCTGCTGCTCATCGGTCCCTCCGTCAGAGTCAGAGGCCTGCGTTCTCGCCCTGTTTCACTAGTCCCTCTCTGCTGCAGTCTTCTGTCCTCATTAGAGCCACAGAAAAGCTGCAGGCAGGACAGTGAGGAGGAGGAGGAGGAGGAGGAGGAAGAGGAAGAGGAGGAGGCAAGGGGGGCGGGGGTGATGTTGTGAAATCCAGACAGATGCTGCATGGTTAATAATGCAAGCCAGCTGTCAGCAATGCACGAGGGTGACAAACTGAGAGTCAGCCAAGCAGTTCCTCAAGCCGGCCGGAGACTCAGACTCCAGTTGATAGGCTGATATATTTATACACGCCCGATATTATCAGATATTAAGGAAACATAAATAAATTTTTCACTGATAGCACTGAATGTAAAGTCAACGGCAGCAGCTGGTTTTGTGTTTTCTTGTAAGTGAAACAAAAGTAAGGAGACAAACCAGCTCAAACAGAGCTACTGTTTAAAATATGTCATGTTAATTCAACATTTTATTTTTCTTATACAGATATGAAGCAGAAGGAGTTTAGACTCAGAATTCTGAGTTTAAAGTCAGAATTCTGAGAAAAAAAAAGTCAGAACTGAGGGTTTTTTCCACAGCGGCCCTAATCCTCTTCCGTATGTTTTGATATATTTATTAGCACTGTACAGTAATGAAAGGTCGTGAGACTTGTCGATTAAGCTTTAGTCCCGTGGTGCAGTCAGGCCTCTATTTTACCTGTTTTACTCAACTATCAACGGACTATTGATCGCTCAGTGATTACACGTACAGTACAATGTGTAATGATCACTTAGCGATTGTTGCACAAACTGAGCTCATTTCAGTCCAGTCTTGAGTTGGTCGGGCCCGTATAATAGTTCCCCCATAACAGTTGAAATTTAAACTTTAAACTTTTCTCTTTATCGCGGCTGAAGATATGTGATGGAAATTGAAACCATTACAACCGAAAATGATTAAAGCCTCAATTCAAAGATAATTTTACTGAAACCTTCCAGTGCAAAAATCCCCCAAAACTTCTTCTAAAGCTGTTGCATCATACATGTTTTTTGCCATTGTTGCTTTGAGCGACGAGGGTCGTCTCTTTCACGTTCATATCTCAGCTCGGGACTCGGTGTTGCTTTGTGTTTCGCTACTCTAAAGAAATTAGTTTGAAAACAAATTTCCTCGTCAGCATGACAATGATATGTGTCTCCTCAAGTGTTTCTTTGTTGTGGATTCATTCATGTAAGGGGGCACGCACACACACACACACACACACACACACTCACACACACACACAAACACTCACACTGTTTCGTCTTCCTGTCTGCTTTATTTTGACTGAGAAAACCAAACAACCATGAATAATAAAGAAGAGGCATTCACTGCACTGAGGGTTGCTGACGGATGACGCCTCGTAATTCTCGCCGGGTTGTTGTATCGGGGATGTGTACAAGTACCCCGCGCAACATCGGACCCGATGCTCGACACTGGTATTGGTGCATCCCTACTGGTTATACGTGTACAAGTTAAGTAATGATACCTGTATTGCAATTACTATTAGGGCACAAAGACAATTGAATTGCACGATGAACCAGAATTTGTTTATTCATCCGGGACGCCACGTATAATATCATCATTTAAGATAGCATGAAAAGAAAAGGAGATTAACTCACAGTCTATCAAACGGGATCCCATCCCCGGGGCAGATTACAAAAATACAAAGAGAAATACAGTATTTAGAGAGAGGGGTCAAAGGAAGAAGCAGATTTTAAAAGTGAAATGGCAGCGTTTTCTATTTAGGGCAACAGAAGCCACCTTGTGGATCGTCTGTCAGGGTTCACTGTTAATTCAGACGGACAAAACAAACTCTGAAATCCATCACGGGCTTAAAAAGGGGACAGCTGAGCACTCTGGGAAACCTCCAGAGATCTTCTCCCATTGTGAATTTGAACAGTAGGCAGTTGTGATTTTAGTTATCGCACAGCTCTGCGGACGACGGCAGCTGAAACCGGATGGAATTGAAATAACGACCGCGCATTAAACCCCAGTTTCCCAGAAAATGTCGGCGCACACATGCAGAGAGCAGAGGGCTGTGATTAACGGAGGCAACAGCAAGAGAAGCAGAGCATTTTAAATCCCGGAGCGCTGGCCACAAGGCTGTTACCAAAGCAGAAGATTATCACAGACGGACACAGACTGGAAATAAATCTGTTTAATTTACAGTAACACTCTCCTCTCCTCCGAACGAGGCTGCGTAAGACGGCCCTGGACCCCGGATATCCATTATCATGACACAAATGTCAGGACTCAAAATGAGACTGCACCAAGGCTGCAGCTGCTTTGTGAATGACTCATCCAGTTTAATTTAATCACTGGAAGGAGTGGAAAAACACAACGGAGGGACAAAAGGCACAGGCAGCGCTAAAAGACACCAGATTCTCTGTTTTTCTATTCGAATACGTTGTGAGACATCAACTCCCGTGTGGGAAATTTGACCTGGAATTAAATGATGCCTTTCGGCTACAAAATATAAACGACGCCGGATCCAAGGCCAGCGTCGTCAGTCTCTCTCAGCGCCGCGGTGACCCGAGGCCTTTTTTGACTCATTGTTTCATGTTTTGTTTGACTCTTGCCGCGGTGTTGTTTCCAACACAGCAGGAGGTCCTTAAAATCCACTGCTCGCTACTTGACAGGCTGAGAGTGACGACTGCAACAGTTTACACGAAAACAACACTTTGAAAACTGCTCCCAAGGTGGAAATTTCGGAAAAACGCTCCGACTCCGTCTCCGTGGAAAAGAAGGGAAAAATACAGGAAATGCTGAAGTAAATAGTTTCCAGATGCGCGAGTGGATGGACAATAACAAACATTTGTCGTGTCATGACTCCCAGTCCACATTCTCATGGGACTTGGCAGTTTGATAGTTGACAACAGTCACCATAATAACAATCCAACTTCGTCGTCTGTCCAATCCGAATGTCCATTTACTCCCGTTGTTATTGTTTACAGCGTATTGTTCTCTGCTGCATGTGTGTGTGGTTTCGTTACAAAAACAAACAAACAAACAAACAGTACCCGCTCGTGGCCAAGCAAGAAAACGACATCGTCTTTGGCATTTTTGCCATTTCCGCGTAAACGGACACAGTTTTCAAATGATTGCTGTGATGTGCTGAGATTTATTGGCGCAACGTTTACATTTCTACGGAGCCCCGTTATTGCTTAATAACGCGTGGCCACGCGTTATTAAGCAATAATATTTTTTTCACCAATGTCACCAGAGGGGCTCCGTACATTTCAGTAAAAAAAGAAAAAGAAAAAAGAAAAAAGAAAGATTAAAAAAAAGTTCCTCTCTGTTTGTGCTGCGCAGCTGCTGTTAGCTTTGCCGCAGTGCCCCGGTGAGCAGTTCCTCCTGGAAGCGCTTGTTTGTGCTCGGCGTTGTCTCTGCACCTGCCGCGGGGCCGACCGGGCCCCGGCTGGAGGACGGCCTCCAGGGAGGGCACCCGCGGGTGACCCCACACCTGAATAATAGATGCATCCTGCAGCACCAAAGTAACTGACTCACTCGCTCTCCCAGCACACACACACACACACACACACACACACTGGCCACGGGCATCAGCAGGAATTATATAATGACTGCAGAGGCCAGTCCCGGCGTAACGCGGGGCAGAGACTGTCTGTGAGCGGCCGCTGAATCGGCTGTTTGGGCTCCGACTTCCCTCCTGTGTGTTGTGGGATCGAAGCGAACCACCTGCTGGTGGGGCGGGGGTAAGAACGAAGATTGATTTCACGGGGGAACGAGTATAAAACCTGCTCATTAAATCCTCTTACTCATGTCGGAGTCACGGCCCCGCGCGCTCACGCGTGAAGCGTGTGTCTTACGCAATCGGGGCCGTCAGATTTTGTTTTGGCTGGCGGTGTGAAGGCCAGAGTTCAGAGGAAACGAGAAGAAGGCTGGTGCTGGGGAACTGAGAACGGGGCTGGGGTGGTGTGGGGGGTTGTGTGTGTGTGTGTGGGGGGGGGGGGGGGGGGGGGTCGGAGTGCTCCGGATCTAATTTTAGAAGCATCCGAGAGCATCGACATGTCCATTAATTGCAGAGACGTGCTCTCAATCACGGGAATACACAGAGAGAAGAGCTTTCCTCCAGCAGGCTGCATCTTCACCTCCTCGTGAGTGTGTGTGTGTGTGTGTGTGTGTGTGTGTGTGTGTGTGTGTGTGTGTGTGTGTGTGTGTGTGTGTGTGTGTGTGTGTGTGTGTGTGTGTGTGTGTGTGTGTGCGTGTGTGTGCGCGCTCCATTATTCACGGCCCCGAGCTGAATAAATAAAGGCAGACGAGTGAACATCCCCCCCATTTCCCCAATCTAATGATGCGACGAGACATTTGTCTTCAAAGCCAAAGGACATTCAGTCCAACGCCGTCTCTTCCTGCCTCCCTCCCACTTCTGATCCACCATTTGATTTGTGGCGTCGACGTTTCACTTCAAGCAATAGCGCAGCAGATTTGGCTTCCCGACTGAGATGGCCCAACATTTTAATTGCACTCCCATCTCATACTGAGTCCGTCATCGTGAAATGTTTACATATTCAACCCAGAGGTATCTGGAGGAAAACGTTCATTACAGCAAGTTCGTTACGGTCAACGTTTCACTTTTTGATTTCTCTGCTTCCCTTTTCTTCGAAAGCAGATCCCGATTATTAAATCCTTGATTATTTTTGAGAAAGCTCATTCAGGAATGTATATTTCGTCTTCGCCTGGTCCCAGTGAACTCCTAGAGAACTAAAAATCTAGGAGGAATGGCTGCAGGTCAGCGTTTAAACCTCCCCATTAAAAGGCTCTGGATTCATTTTACAGGGTACAGAGTGAGTTTCTCCCCGTCGTTCATCAACTAAACCAACTAAACCAACTAAACCAACTCACTGTTGTCATTTCTAAGCTGCAGAAACTCTAAATTCTTCTATCTGACATGCGTATCCAATGAATTGATTACTATAATGGAAACCTTTATTCCGCTTACACGTCTATCCTATCGGTTTTCCCAGTAAGTGAAACCTGAGTTGGGACGTTGTGCCAGTGGACAACTGACATCTTCCTCTTAGAACTGCAGCGTGTGCAGAAATAGAACTCAGCTTGTTGCAATGTCCTTTGTAGTAAACACAGTTTTTCATGAATGGGCCGGACCGGTAAAGTAGGGCCATAATAACACTTAAATTTAAACATCATAGCTTTTCCTTGTAGTGGCGCAGAGTGTACATGAAGAAAATATCTAGATTTTCTTAAATTAAACAATTACTTTGTAAAATTACAACAATTTCAGCACAAAGACAATTATAATAATGCATTCTGGTTCAAAATACAGTGAAATGTTTATAGAAATGTGTTTGTTACTTTTAATATATATATATATTTTTTTTAAATCAATGTTTTCTTTGAACATTTTCACCATTTGCTTGGTGGTTTGGCAGACCAGTTATATTTATGTTTGACACCCCCGAGCTTCAGTATGCAATTAATGAGACGTCCATGTTTGAAGCATTTCGCAGTGAATATTTCAGTCATGGATAAAAAAAGAAATGTGTCCGAGGATTGAATCTTGTTTAGAAAACAGCCATGGCAGAGTCAATTTGACTTTTTAGATTAGAGGGAAACATGGCTGCATCATTTATGAATGTTTACATAAACCTATGGAGGTTGTTGTCATTGGTGGGACTCCCATGCAAAGCATTCAGGCCATGAGGTCTCCCAGACGGTCTGGAAATCAATCTTTAACAGAAATTCATCTTTATTTATACATTTCAGTATAAAACGGATGGAACTCAATGCACAGTATATGTAGAGGGGGTACAAAGAGAGTTTTGCCCTCTGAGACTTTGTCCACCCTGTTCATACATCTCAGATTCACTAAAGACGGGACAGTAAACAAAGAGGGAGGTCCGATGTTCTCATATCTTCTTCTAGGTTTCTGAGTTTAGTCGTCCCGTGTTTTTAAAACGTCTTCTCCAGGAGGCTTCTTCTTACTGGCCGAGAACAGATGTATGGCTCCTATTGCAAAGACCGAGGATTATCCCTGTTTTCCCACGTCCTTAATTAGACGAGATTCATCCTCCTCCGTCGGGAATGGCCGATACACATCAACTCCTTCATCTCTGCCCCGCGGAGAGGATTACCAGGTATTAGAGATCCGGCCTGGGAAATGCCCTCTGTTTCCAATATCACCGGCTCTCACTCGACCGTCTTTCCAGAACATAAACAACGCCAACCCGCGTCCTTTGTTGTGTCTGTCGTCGCACTTGATCACAGATTTAATATTTCCCAGATGAAGCCCAAAATAGACGCGCAAGGACGCGTCAGTTTCACCTGACAAAAAGTAATCATGACCACTTATTACACCGAGCCTTGTAACTGCAGGCGAAGCGGCTTTAATTAGCGGGTGAAAACAATGTGCGCCCTGCCTCCTGATTACATCCATTGTTCGGAGCTGGCAGTGCCTCGGAGGGGGATGACACCTGCGGCACTTTTTCCATGGTTCGGAGCGGGAGGCTTTTCACAGCGTAGGAAGACGAGCCCCCGTCAGAGGACCTGTAACGCTGCTCTGGCCTACACTGCTGTCCTACGCCAACCAGCGTGATTAAGTGGAGGAAGCCCTCCAGTGGGAAGCGCTGTTGGGTGTTTGCTGCTGGGGGGGGGGGGGGGGGGGGGAGTCAGTTCAGTTTTGGTCGTTTAGCACCACTAACCCTATTAAGTCTCTTGGAAAACCACCGCATAGTCGCAGATACGTGGTTCGAACTCGGCCTGTTGCTAGGCGATGCGAGAAACGAGACGCGCCAAGATTCCAAACACCTTTGCCTTTTATCAGACCATGTGGCTTCCATGTGGGCTTTTTCCTCCAAGATACGATTGTTCGGTGACCTTGTCTCATCCCTGCTCTTCTGATCACACACAACACCGGGAGTGTATCCATGGAAACCGAGAGCAAGTCCAGACGTGGCTAAACAAAGATTTTTTTTTTTTTCCTCTTGAGACCAGTCCTGCAAGTCTCAAATATAGTTGTTGTTTTTTGGTTTTTTTTAAATGACCCTCTTCCTATGAAGTGTCTGCTAAACTATTTGAGTAATGACAAGTATAAAATCTGTCACTTCGTGATTGAATCTACTTCATCTGCAGACCAAGCAAAACACATCCAATAAAGAATTTGCAAAACTTCAATGATTCCTTGCTGTTAACTTTAAGCTCCATTTCACACCACACACACTAAGTAGTCACCTCTGATTGTTTTGCACAGCAGCTTCTTTCATAACTGTTGTCACTCTGCTTTTCCTTCCAGTATTTACATCCATGTATTAGTTTCATCCTCTCACCTTTTTTTTTTTTTATTTTTCATGATTTCTCCCAAACCATTTCCTGAGAAAAATCTCATAAGCGTCCCCTCCCCCGTCACAAACCACGTCCCTTAAGTACATCAATGATATTGAGCATAGTATCATCTCTTCATACATGGCGTTGAATTGGTGCACCTGCAGTGGGGAATGACTCAGATTAAAACAGCTCACGAAGGGAAAAAGTAGTTCCTACAAGCGCAGTATGAACCTCACAGGTAAATAGAGGGACAATTCTCTTCAGACAGGATTTTCAAAAGTGCTTCAGAGAGTGTAACTGTGAATATTTTAACATGAGACCTCATAACAGGCGCATTTGTTATCCTCTGAAGTCGGAGGAGTGTGAGTGCATTGAGTTAAAACACTATTAACAATGCCTATTGTACAACACATCCTACTGTTTACATGCAAGAGAAGCAGCAGATGCAAAGGATTACGCTTCAGCACATTAACACCTTGAAAAACCATGAATTAATCAGGATGTAGCAGTGGCACATAAACCATTCCGTATCTTAGATTTCAAATAAAAGCAGCTTTGCTTTAATTAAAAAATTCATGGATGTGTTTGCCAAGAGTAGCAATGTTTGGAATCAGCTGTCTGATATTTATTTGTAAGACCAGTAAAGACGGCATTACGATGATCAATTTGACTGAAAACGATCCTGCTGAGACTATTGGACCTCCTGTTGAGAGTGATATAATTCTATGTGTTGCCTGTGTGTGTGTGTTGTGTCTGTGTGTTAATTCTACGAGTTTTGGTCATCTTCTGCACTCTCACAGAAAAGTTTCCCACATGTCTCAGTTTTTCAGATGCACCTTGATCCCCGAGGAGAGAAACACCTCACTTTTCCACACATGCAGACGTGTTTAGCTAATAAACTGTTATCAGTGTCGACGGTGCAAGATATCCTGTTGTTGCAGAATTCCTCTTCGGCTCATTACACCTTTAAATTACACAATTAATTCATCGGAATGTCGTTTATAAGCCATGTTTGAAACTGAATTTTCACAATAAACATGCTGCTCGGCCCTCTCATATTTACTGGCCTGGAATCGGAGCTTCTCTGATCAGCATCCAACTGTTTTAGTTCACCGTCAGCTCAGTGTTTTTGGCTGCAGCAGGCAGTTTTTTTCAGCACATATAGTTCTAAGAAAACCCCACTGTACACCACCTACAGACAGTTTGTGGTCAGCAAGAAAAACACAGTCGAACATCGAGATGCTCCACAGCCAGGTATTTTCCTCCAGGAGACCAGAAACCTGCATAAAATAGACATTAAAAAAAAAAAATGTTCTCACATGAATCAGGAATTCTAAGCTTCAATCTAAACTGTGTAAAATATTCGTGACGAATTGATTTGGAAAATCAATCAAAATCACCTTGAAACGAGCCACAGTTTTTCAGGCAATGCAACATGTTGTAGACGCAGCTGCAGCAGCTGTGCGAGCAGCCTGTATGGTTTTACACCACATCCATATGTATGCTGTGTCAACCAGTCAGCTGGGAGTGAGTTTACTGTGTAAGCAGAGGAGCAGGTGGAGCGCCGGCAGAGTGAACTGTATGCAAACATCATTCTCAGTGACGTGATCAGGCCTGGGAGGAAGAAGAAGAAAAGAAAAGAAAAGAAAAAATAAATAAAGACCGATCACATGATCACACAGACTTTTTTGTATTCAGGTTGTAACTTCATGTGAAACATGATCAGGTCATCTCAGGTGAAAAAATATAAATAATAATAAAGCAGATAAAGTGTTTGCTGCTAGGAGTCACTAAATGCTGCCGACACTGAATGACTAATGAGCGGTGGAGTTCAGCCTTTCTTTCTTTCCTTCTTTGCCTTGACTGATCACTTCTGTCACAGATATCCTGTCACATTTCTTTAATATTTCAGGAAAAGCTCTCTCTCTCTCGCTCTCTCTCTCTCTCTCTCTCTCTCTCTCTCTCTCGCTCTTAATCGGGACATCGATCCGGCCGGGAAACCTCATCCGAGCAGGTACGTGCAAGAGCAAGAGAGGAGAAGGCCACCTCGGATTTGCCACCGAGCCAAACCAGTCAACGAAAAGGCCGCCGGCGGTTGCCAGGCAACGCTATCCCTATCACAGCAGGAAGGGGAGTCGAACGGTACATTAATCACTTTCAGCTCCATCTCACAGGAGTCCCTGTGAGCCGCGGCTCTGGTCAGACAACGGTTTCATGAGTTGATATGATATGAATGGTGAGTTTAAAGTCAAAGCGTGGTGGGATTTTTCCTGGAATCACATTAAAAAAAACAACCCTTTGCAAAAATAATTTAAGCCAATAATGAGGAATATCTCTTGTCCAGCTGCCATTATTATGCAAAGCAGGAGGTCTGCTGGACGGAAGAAATCCAGGTGACATTTAAATTAAAATCATTCCAAAGGTCAAAGTCTGACATGAGGACAATTTAAACTCCCATATACGTTTAATATTGTATTGACATGGATTTTGTGCACAGATTAAAAAGCTCTTTCATTTAATGTGACCCCCCCCACACCAGATCTACAATATGTTCATGTTCAGTTCTATTGTAGTGAAGTCAAAGCACCTGACATAGTCAATTCCTCAGCGGAAGGTCACGCCCACATTATAAGGAAATAACATTAAAATGATCCTTCTGTACCGTATTGCTTTAACCTTCACTTGTGGTGGCATTCCCCAGTCGGAGGCTGCATTATGTAGCGTTTAATTTAATTGGCCATGCACATGCCTGCACAGCTTTGCCAATGCTAAGAATTGCTGCAGCGGATCTGTGAATTGAGGAAAATCCGTAAAAAAAAAAAAAAAAAAAAAAACATCAACAAATAAATAAATAATCAAAAGGCAGCGTGTGGGTGGATTCTCTTGAGTAAAAAAAAAAAAAAAATGACAAGGTTTTCCCTGCTCAGCCGGCACACAGAAACAGACCTAATCAAATACAAAAACAATGTGCGCAGGGAGCCAGACAGAACGAGCTGCTTGAGGGAATCAATTCAAGTATCGATCCACAAAAAAAGCAACTCCGTGGTGTGAAAGCTGTCAGCACGTTTTAGGGAACATCAACATCTAAATACACTCAAACAGGGGTCGTCTCTGGACCGAAGGCTGAAAAACGTTGCCGCATTTTGTAATAACTTATGTTACATATTGCAACAGTCATTACAAAATATGGGTTAAATGATTACGTTCACACAGTGGCTTCATTTGCAATCTGGTTTCCTTTACAATCTGGCTTCATTTACAATCTGGCTTCATTTACAATCTGGTTTCCTTTACAATCTGGCTTCCTTTCTTCAAGAAAAAGGAAATGGCCGGTGGAAATGCTAGTTGTCTTGTAACTTTAAAACTCTTCCAGCCACGATGGCTATGTTGGCAGAACATGAGCATAATCTTAATATTTTTTCTTTGTAAGGGGAAAATATATGACATAATACACCAAATTATTCCATCTTCTTAAAAAAAAAAGCGGAACACCCACATTTTGTAATAACTGTTGCAATAAGTTATTACAAAATGCAGCAAAGTTTATTAGAAAATGTAGTGTTATTACATAATGAGTTAAAAAAGGTATTACATTATTTCATAATGTGGTGCTAGAGACCGTCTTCTACTGAATTCGTAACACAAGGATATCATAAAAATGCCACATTCACAGCATTTTATTAGTGGTAAACAAGTGAAAAATAAGCATGAACATTAGCGTCAATCGGCTAACGTTTGTCCGAGTGACGATTATTATCTTGTGGCTATAATCGACCGACTGAATCGACCGGGCTCTACTGTAGACGCAGCAGTAGACTGGAGCCTTCGAGGCGGTTGGAGGTGCCTGTAGCGTTAATGCAGAGGCGGTTCACGGCAACGCATAGCCTTCGCACATCGTATGGAGGATGAATTTGGCTTCATGGCATTTAATACTCGTATCGGTATACTCACTATTGGCAAGTAGCTAAAGGTTAGTACTCGTCCTATTAAATTAAAAAAAAAAAGTGGTATCGGTGCATCCAACAGACACCAAAACGAAGAGGAGAAGACGGCGATGAAGAAAAGACCAAAGGCCCACGAGTTGGAGCCGATCTGAGACAGTTGGGCATCACAGACTCTATGAATGTGGGCTTTTTGTGTCTCACAGATGTCACGGCGATAAAGTGGCATTCGGAGGGACCAATATAATCGCGCTCTCTAAATTAATTAATTTATCTTTTTTTTTTTTTGTATCTTTCAGCCGACACTTAATCACAGACGACATGACAACAAATGTACCACCTTACATGACTCACTGTAGAAACTGGGATTACTCAATCGGGATCATGCGCCTCAATACAATCGGACCTGCTCGTATGATGAGGAAATAAAAATAGTAGCACTCTCCAGAACATGCAGTCACGGCTCGCACTCTGCTGTCAGATGGTAAGTGACGAGCGAGGAGAGAAAAATGTGTGACAGCTTTGTGCGGCCATATTCAGCCACATGTGAGAGAAAATCTGTGCCGACAGAAACTACCAGCCAGCGACCGTATCACGCCGTGGCGTCAGAAATATGTCTGGTGAGGTTAGTAAACCCGGCTATTGTTGTTGGCTGGAATCAGCGAAACCACGCAGCCTTGAGCGGGATAAAAGCTGAAAAGAAGACGGTGAATGGATGAATATTTCTTTAGCTATTGCTCTTTTTTGGTGGCAATGATAGACGGAGGTGAATGTGTGAAAAGCCCATTATATAACCGAAGCCACCAGGTGTAGACGATCACACACTCAGGCCCAGGGAAGTGGGCCACGTTTATGCGTACACAGGTATTTCAAAAAAACGGATATTTCTCTGCGTTTGCGCTGCGCATTTCCACATACATTTGGCTATCATGGCGTCATGCTTCTCGCTGCTGCCCCCTACAGGTTTAGCTGCTCATAGCAGCTCTGAACCAGGCGTAGATGCAGGTCCCTGTAAATGAAGATTTTGTTTGGGGGTTTTTTTTTAATTAGAGGGGGAAATATCCATTTTGTACAAGCCCAGCTTCGTGTAAACGTCTCCTCAGAACTCTCAAAACAAGGATATGTTGGATTCACTTAAAAATGTTGTTACACGTGGTTCCACATAATTTTGTTAGATAATAATAAACCAGTTTTCATACAATTTACTCAATAGATTCACACAACACAACTAACTCTAGTAACGACTGGAGCAAAGCAAAGATCAAATGTTCACTTTTAATTTTCTCCCTCGAGGCGGAGCTATAGTGGTTAGCAGTGTTTCCTCATCTAAAGTTTTTTTGGGGCGATTATTGCTATTATAAATTTGAGCATCTCTCTCTCTCTCTCTCTCTCTCTCTCTCGACCTGAGAAGGTTTATAGCTAAAATGGATGGATAACAGGAAAATGGAAAAATCCCTCACTTATCACTGATGCCCCCACTCCAGCCTTTTCTGTTTAATCTGTATATTGTGCTCTCAAACATTGACATATTCAACAAACTATGTTCCAATCTGATCATTTTAGTCATAATACACCTTTTTAATGTCTAACACTGTTTCCTTGTGTGCAATTGTCACATTGGCATTTTGTTTTGATATTGTTACTGTTGTTATTGTTGTACTTGTTATTATTGTTCATATTATTTTGCTGCTCTTATTACTGTCCACTTGCTGCTGCAACAATGCAAATAGAAATAAATGTCAATTTATATCTAAGAAATTATGTTCTATCTTGTCTTGTCTTGTCTTATTTTGTCGTGTATTGTATTATCTTAACACGTCTTTTCTTATCTTGTAATTTTTTGCTAATGTAGTTTTGTTCATTTTTTTTTTGGAGAGTTTTGTTTCTTTGCGTCTTTTGGTGGGTCCTCCCAGAAAACAGCGCCTTCCCTCTTGGTTTGAATGAACTTCAACCGCTGCATCCGCAGCAGCAACATCAGCAACATCAGCAACATCAGGCCTGTGAGGCGTCACTGTGAGGAAGCGTGTGTGTGTATGCGTGTGTGTGTGTGTGTATGTGTGTGTGTGCTGAACACTGCTGATCCTTAATGATCTCCATGGCTGCTGATGAGAGCGGACCAGAGCCGGACCTGCTCAAACTGCGCCAATTACCCGCAGAGGACGGAGGCGCGGCGGCGGCGCGTCCCCAGAGCGCTGGATTCAACACACACCTTCTTCTAACGGCATTATAGATGCCCGTCTGTTTAAAGGACAAGTGCTGTCTGGTATTTACGTAATTTTTGTCTTTCTTTTTTTCTTTTTTGCCTTATTTTTTTCCGCCGGGTGCCTCGTGGAGCGGGATTATTGAGAGGCGCTCCGTGCGTCCCGCTCGCTCCCTCCTCCCTGCGTCCGTTGTTGTCTTCCACACACGCAGCAGACTGAGACTCAGTCAGACGGGGGCTGCTCGCATGCAGCAGCGGGGTAAACAAACCAGGAGCTGTTTTCACGGAGCCCCGGCGTCTCTGTGTTTGAGGTGAGCGTTTCCCTGCGTCCTCCTCCTCCATCTCTCCTCCCTGCGCACGTTTCCATGTCGAGCTCGTTTGTTTCCCTACAGAATGGTGCAGTGCAACGCTCCCCCGGCTCCGGACAGACAAGGGCACCTCAGAAGATCACGAAATACATAGGATTGCGTGTTTTACGCATTTACACCCTTGATTGGTTGGTTATTTTTGTGTGATTTTAGTGTTTGCGGGTGTATTTTTCTGCGCGTCAGGGAGGGAGAGAGAGCGAGAGAGAGAGAGAGAGACAGGGAAATGGAAAGAGGAAGAAAATCGATGCCTTTCCTCCAAGTGTGCGTGCGTGCGTGTGTGTGTGTGTGTGTGTGTGTGTGTGTGTGTGTGTGTGTGTGTGTGTGTGTGTGTGTGTGTGTGTGTGTGTGTGTGTGTGTGTGTGTGTGTGTGTGTGTGCGTGTCAGGGGAAAGTTTGTGCTGTAAACAGTGTTTGCGTGAGGAAGGAAGGAAGACTCAGAAAGAGACAGTGGCCTCTGTGCATCACACTGCTGCTGCACGTTCCCTGTGGTTCAGAGGGGAGGGAAGCTGAAGTGCATTATGTAAAATACTGGTGCTTTAATGACTTTTTTATTGATTTTTAGGCGGTCTGACCTTTCGTAAGGACTGCAGCAGGATTGAGAATGAAAGTCATCCATTTTTCATGAAAACAGGATGTAAACAAACTGAAAAACCCACGGAATCAATATCGGAAGATCAGCCATTGCAAACCCGGCTGTTCGAAATCACCTTTTCTCGGTTTCCATATTACAGTTTGTGTGTTTTTAGCGTCTTGGCTGGTAGAGTGGGTGTCTCTCATTTGTATCGGTTGCTGGTTCGATTCTCCAGTTAACCCACGGCCACATGTCGGTGTGTCCTGGAGCAAAACGCTGACCCCCAAATGAATCCCTGTGGATGGATTCATTGGTGTATGAATGGGTGAATGTGTTCATTCATCATGTGTAATTCAGGATTTTGCATTCTATTGTATTGTTTTATTTTTGACCTAAATCTTTTTTTTTTTTTCTTTCAGCCTTTCATTCAGCAATGTGCCTGGAAATCCCGCAGCTGTCCCCTCCAGACGTCTTTCTGAGAATGGAATCATAGTGAGCGCCCCTGGGATTTGAAACACCCGCCAGCATGTTGCAGCCTTCCAGCAGAACAGGTGACGGCCGGTCGGAGTCGTGGCGTCCTCGGAGTCGTCGGAGATGGGCCCTGCTCGTCTCCCTCTGCACAGCCTTCCTCTGCCTTCCGGGGGAGGCGGGAGCCACGGTCAACTGCCACAAAACCTGCATCTGCGCCTCAAACATCATCAGCTGCTCCAAGATGAATCTGACCGCCATCCCCACGGATTTGCCGCTCTACACCGCCGTGCTGGACCTCAGCTACAACGAGATTTTCCGCCTGCGATCCGAGTGGACCACGGTCAAGCTCCCAAATCTTCACAACCTGCTTCTCAGCCACAACGGTCTCCACTTTGTGTCTTCGGAGGCGTTCATCTACGTCAAACACCTCCGCTATTTGGACCTGTCCTCAAACAGCTTGCGGCAGCTGGACGAATTCATCTTCGAGCCTCTGGTCAACCTGGAGGTCCTCTTGCTGTACAACAACCAAATCACGCAGATCGATCGCTCGGCCTTCATAGGCATGATAAACCTTCAGAAGCTGTACCTCAGCCAGAACCAAATCTCACGCTTCCCCGGGGAGCTGGTGCGGGACAAGTCCCGCCTGGAGAAACTCACCCTCCTGGACGTGTCCTCCAACAAGATCAAGATCTTGCGGACTGAGGAGCTCCAGCTGCTGCCCGCCTGGATTAAAAATGGCCTCTACTTCCACAACAACCCGCTGCAGTGCAGCTGCGATCTTTACACGCTCCTCGCCCACTGGTACATCCGGAAGCTCAACTCCGCCGTGGACTTCAAAGACGACTTCACCTGTATTCTCCCCGGACCCCAAAAAACACAAGCCGCAGTGTTTGACCTGAGCGGCGACTCCATGAACTGCAGCACGTTCGAGGAGAAGGACGAAGAGGCCTATCTGGAGCAAACTCTGATGCTGGGCTGCGACACCAAGCACAGGGACATGACGAAGACCTGGAGGGTTCCCGGCAACGTGCCGGTGACGCCGGGGAGCAACCAGACGGCCAAAGTCTTACCGGACGGCCGTCTGCAGATCAGCCCAGTGCGAGCCGAGGACTCGGGCACCTACACTTGCCTCGCCATGAGCGACACCTTCAACGAGACGATCTACGTGGTGCTCAGAGTTTACAACTTCACCATGGAAGGGAGCGGGGACACGCTCAACACGGCGTACACCACCCTGGTGGGCTGCCTGGCCAGCGTGGTGCTGGTGCTCATGTACCTCTACCTGACGCCCTGCCGCTGCTTCTGCTGCCCGAGCAAGAGCAAGGCCCGGGGCGAGGACAGCATCCACTCCTCCATGCTCAGCGTCACGCCCACCCACGGCGACCCGGCGCTCAAGGCCGAGCTGAACCGCCACGTGGCGTTCATAGACTCCAAGGACTTGCAGGGGCAGAACGGCAAGTTAAATCCCACCGAGGAGGACGAGGACGAGGACGAGGACGAGGAGCTGGACGCAGAGGCCGGCTCGCTCATGAAGGGAAAGAGAAAGAAGTCGGTAGCGGAGTCCATCAGCTCCGTCTTCTCAGACACTCCCATGGTGGTCTGAGGGGAGTCGGGCACAAAGATGCCACGTGACTGGATGTATGACGTTACTACAAGAGCCATGTTTTAGTTTATATAAATGGTGACTGTGACCTTGTGGGAGAAGAAGCTATGGAGGGATGTTCATCCGTAGTTTCTGACATGTGGGGGGGAAAGAACTTCAAAGGGAGTAACAAAAAGACAAAACGTCTTGTTGTCATACGGGACAATGGAGAGGACTTTTCCAGCAATTTAATCTGTAGCACTTAATATTCATACTGTGAAGGATGGCAGTGGACTCGGACAGTGGAAACTTAACAGTCTTACTCGAGTAAACGGTACACTCAGGAAGTGATATATTCAACTGACAAGCGTGGGAAATACAGATTATGTTACACATAGTATATATCAGAATCACAACTGACTCATATTTAGATTAATTAAGAGCGATTAGAATAGGTTGCATCCTCTGGAAAAAAAAACAATAGAGCATAGATATATCCATCCTTGTTTTATCAACACAAGGGGACAAAAGTCTCAGAGGCAGAGTGACGACACCACATAGTGAAAACCCGTGACGTCAACCTGAAGTCAGCTACGAGACATCAGAGTACAGGCGGGACTAAGGGAATATAAACTCTTTATCGATGGGTAGTCAGATAATAATGAATGAAAGCAGGAGCACAAACATATTAAAAGCTCCCACGTCCTGTTCGGGGCTTAGTGGAACGCAGCTGTAGTAAATTAGATTCTTATTTGGGTTCGCTGTCATAAACTGTGACACAATGCAGAAGCTTTTTACTTCACCATGTTAAAAATAGACTCTGGTTCCGTAACGTTATCCAGCGTTGGGCGGATTGCTTTTTTTAATAAAAAATTTTGGGGCACTGTTTACAATGACAATATTTCAAGTGAAAACGTATTTTGGTTTCAGAAAAGTTTCGCGTTTATACGGCAACTTTTTGAAAACGATGTCGTTTTGTTATGTTAGGGCACCGGTGTTTTTGTCCTTGTAGTGAAACCACACACGCATACAGTACGCCATAAACGTTAACAGTGGCAGGTACACGAAACAATTTGAACGTGAAGTTGGATTGCTCTTCCGGGTGACTGTCAAAATAAAAGTCCCAGGAGAACATGCACTGGAAGACATTGACACTCTGGAGGCAAACGTTGTTGTTTTCCGTCTACTCGAGCATTTACAAAACTATTCACTACGTTTTCCCCATTTCCACGGAGACAGAGCACTATGTCTCCGAGGTTTTGCACTTTCACTTGAAAACGTTGTGTAAACGGGGCAAAGTTACAGCAACCTTTGTAGTTTTAAACAAGTAAAATAACAAAAAAAGACATGGAATGCCTTCAAGAGACAGTGGGGGGCAGTAATGTGCTTCGTTACGATTGTTAACACAGACGTGTCCGTCACTTGAAGGGACAGACCCGAGGCGCCACGATCCTGTCGAGTCCAAGTCGTCCTCCTCTCGGCCACGTCAAAAAGAGAAAGTTCAATACCGAGCCAACGATAGCAGCGGCAATGTTTGACCCGTCACGTCTGTTCTGTGTGTGAAATGTGCACCTTACTCTGAATCCTGGAATATTTTGTGCGTACAAGAAAAATATTTTCATGCGTCATGAACCATGTCGTAGATTTAAGTGTTCGATCACGCTTGTTGCCTGGATGAATGGCTCCAGTTTCTTTTTTTGGTTTTTTTTAAAGTAGCTGTTTTGGTGTTGAGTTTGTAGCTGCTGACAGGAGATCTCTGGTGGAACAAGCCATTTGGATGCATATGTTTATCTGCAACCTCAAAAAACGGGAAGCTGAACCAGGAAGAGGGATTCAATTAAACTGTGCCGTGTTCATGTCATAACACAATAAGGCAAGCCTGGCGTTAAATGCTAATTGCATCTTTTGACAGGACGGGAGCTTCCCCTTCTTTTTTGCTTTTAGCGTTTTTGTCTCCGAGCCGGAGGGAGATCGTTGTGCCAACATGAGTCACAACCCACACAAAAGCCATTCTCTGCGGCTCTCCCCGTAAACTGACGGCCTGGATTCAGCCCCAGATGTGTTGGCTTTGTTTGTCTACCTTTTTGTCATTACGCGGCTGCCCCCGACTTAAGTTCAAAAGCGATGAATCAGCCAGGCAATGAATGTGATGCCCTTTAAGCAGCCTGCAGTTTGTTTATGCGGGGAAACGCCTGCAGCTTTCATCGAGCGAACGGGGTTCAGAATGTTCAAAAGGTACAAGAATAGATGTAAAAAAAAAATCAATTCCCGCGTGAATCATAGGCGACTTGTAGCTAAATGTCAACTCAACCCTCAAATACACATTTCTGGGTGCAATAGTTTTTTGTTTTTTTTTAATACGCAAAATAGGTGGAATATTCACAGTCACTGTGCGCACCGCAGCATCTCCTGTGTGGGTGAGAAAAGGAAGTCACACTTAGCAGAGAAGTGGTGCGTGAATCTTTCCACTTTCTCACACGTCGGAACACCAGGTGGAGAAATAAAGAGAGCGGCAAAAAGAAAAATACCGCGACGCACTCAAATAAAGCCACAAATTTAGCCCCGCCGCAGACGGCCTGCGTTGGGCCAAGAATCTGTCACATCTCAAGGAATCCCGCTTCTCATTTTCACCCTCCGGAGCTGAAACATACACGCTGTTCCTCGCTAAAAAAAAAAAAAAAACAACCCAGAACGTTGGAATTCAACTCATCGGCTGTTGAGTTGCACAGGGGACAGGGTGGAATATTGCATGTTTTCACCCCAAAGAAACTTTGAAGTGTCGATCCAGTTAAATCGGCGGCGCTGGTTAATGAACGCTCTACTCCACTGCGCCGTCGCTCAAAAATACAAGCTGTAATCCCGAACGGAGGGAACAGCAAACTGCATAAAGTCCTATTGGGAGGGAGAGGAGTAGCCTTGCCGTCTCCAAAGCTAATTTGCCTTCCTATAAATATATTTATCTATATATACAGTATCTATGTATTGAGACTCACTTTCTGTGTTTAGTACTGATTAGTTGTGTACTGCTATGTTCTACCAGTGTACTGACTGTATTCCTCTGTAATCCAATGTTCATTATGTCATGAGTTGTTTTGAGCACTCCAGTCTTGATATGAATGTTTATTTTTTAATCTTTTTTTTTTTTTTTATTGATTGACGATGTATTTTACACTCAGCTGGTGAAGATTGTGAGTCAAACAGAGTAGATTTGATCATGTATCTAGAACATGCATGGGGTAAGAGGGTCGGTGGATCTGATGTGTCCTGAAGGGCAGTGAGTATGTAGCCTCCAGTTATCGTTCGGTCAGTATTTGACTTTGCTAATAAAGCCATAAGCAATCCCAAAAAAATGTCAGATGATTTAATGTGGTGTTGTGGGGCAATGCAGCCAGAAGGATTTTGTTGATGGCGGATTAAACCTGGGCAGGTGAGCAGCTCGTCACATGACAAACGGACGGTAATCCAGACTGAAATCCCCCGATGAAGACAGTTGTAGGCACGTTTTCCTGTGAATGAAACATGGATGCAGAAAGTGACCACCTCCAGACTGCTGACCGAAACAAAAGAGTATTCGAAAAGGCTTCGACGACGGTGGGTGTAGAAAGACAAAACACTTTGCTTTGCAGTCACTTTACAGCAGGGGTGTCACACATGAGGCCCGCGGAACGAAACTGAGCAACAACAGCCTCCAATCCAGCTGACAAACCTCCAAGAAATTGCTTTAAAAAAATAAATACATAAATGAGAAAACCTCTTTTTTTAATACATTTCTTAAAGGGGTCATATTCTGCAAAATTCAGTTTCTAATGGTTTTCCAACAGTAATAATCGTCTCCATACCTGGAATGACTTCCCAGATGTTAAGAAGGTGTGTCCTCTCCCTCCCTGGTTTGTTTCAGTTTTTAAAAAGTGTGTTGCTCCAACCAGCCAATCAGAAATCAAACCCTATATAGTGTCATCGGGGGTTTAGCCAATCGCAATCACGGTAGACCCCTCCCCTTTGACTCCTCCCAAAATTAGCCAGCTCAGCTCTGGCACATGGCGCCAGGAGAGGAAGTACTTCCTCCTCTTCCCAAGATGGGCATGTGTGGGCGGAGCCTGTCCAGTTCACGCAAACACAGCAGATCCTGAATGCAGCTCCTATGATCCAAAATTCAAATGGAGGAAAATCGAGGAGAATTTGAATTTGTGGAAAAACACTTTGAATACAATGTTTCTGGACCAACGAGACCATGTGAAAGTGTTGAATATGTTTATAAAAAGAAAAAAGCACACAATGCAAAAGAAGCTTTTTTTTGACATTTCACTGTATTTTGCGCGAGGCTTCTTTAAAAATTGATAATAATTGATGGGTAGGTTGACACCCCTGACATACAGCAATCTCTCTCTCTACGTCACTCTCCCTCTCTCTCATCTCCATTTATTCCTCAACCAAGCAACGATCACAGCAGCATTGATGAGGTGGCGACGCTAAAAGCTTCCTCCTTTCAGAGGCCATCCGCAGCACAAGACGAAGGCTTTCAGCAGCCTGTTTATTGACCACCGCTTCAGCGATGAGACGGTCGGCATAAAAAATAGAAAGGTCGTGCAGCTGAAGTGGAAATGGATTTGCATGGGATGCTCGAAAGCTGCTCTGACTTCAGGCTAGATTCAAAGCAGTAGGCATTAAAGAAAAACAGAATGCTGATATTTGATTTAACTTTTTAAAAGCTAAATACCTGCGCGTTGTCCTTGTCTCTATTTTTACTGTTTAATTCTTTATTACGCAGCTGGAACTACCTCCTCACATGTTTATGCTTCCTGTCACACAACACAGACAGAACATGTCGGATTACTGTTAAATGAAATTACTTGATAAGTAAAAATAATCCGTCTAATGGAAAAACTGAAGCCACACAGATGACGTGTGTTTTGTCTGAGCTTCCTGATGATCAGGTGTGTCAAACACATTTTTGGTCAGGGGCCACATACAGCCCAATTTCACCTCGAGTGGGTCGGACTGGTAAGAAAGTGTTATAAAAGCCTTTACATTTGAATTCTAAAGATGTTTTGTTTTGGGTTTTTTTGTGGCAGAGTATACATGATGAACATGTCTTTATTTTCTACAAAGCTGAACAGTTTAAATGACTACAATTTCTATATGAACCCAGTTTTTTATGAAAACTTTGGATGCAAAATACAGTGAAATAAAAAAAAAAAATTCTATAGTTGTTGCCTCAGGTGCATTACGCATCATTTCACAAAGTCAATGCTTTGAGGCTACTTTGCCATCTTCCATAGATAGATAGATAGATAAATAGATGGATAGATGGATAGATGGATAGATAGATAGAGAGAGAGATAGATAGATAGATAGATAGATAGATAGATAGATAGATAGATAGATAGATATAGATGCAAGTGTTAGTATATGATGTGCATTTATGTAACCTGGTGAGAATGGCTGAGGCGTCATCATGTAGCTCTACTGGTGCTTCTGCACCATCTAGTGGTAGGATTGCGGTAGTGCATCTACATGTCAATATTGCATCACTAGGCAAAAGTGAATGTGACAGTTTTATGAGTGCAGTTTATACAACTTCAATCCAAACTGAAAACTGCCTTCAGCAAGATAATCTGATATTTTATCAAAACATTAGTGATTAATATGAAGCGTAAAACCCAAAACGATCAAAGACTGGAAAGTTAATCCCTTGAATAGACGCAGTGAAATAACACAGAAAAACAGGAATCAACCGTTTTTAATTGTTCCACCAGGATTTTTTTATTTTATTTTAGCAGCATAATGAGCAGACTGAGGTATGTTTATGTTCTCACATTGATAATAAACTGAAACATAAGGACATTTAAAAAAAAAAAAAAAAAAAAGTTTTTTTTGCAAAAATACACAAAGTCATTTGCATACAAATATGTTTTCCTGATGATGGCTGTGCATATAAAAAGTTGTTAAACTTACCCCCCCCTCCAAAAAAAGAAAAGTAAAAACAACAGTTTCGTCTTAAAGGGACAGGACACTGATACTACAATCATTTAAATTCTAACCCGTAACGAAACAGCGAAAAAGTCTAGAAACTGTGAGTTCACCTGAAAGTGTAATGACTTACTTCATATGTCCCTCAAAACCACATTGTGTAAACACTTATGTGCCAAACATGCACACACATATACACACACACACACACGCACACACACACACTCGCATCAGCTTCTCTGAACGGTCCCTTTAAGACAGACCTCGCCGGCGACACACTCTGGATGTAAACATTTACAAAGCAAACCATCCGTCGCGCTCGCTTTTCCCAGAACAGCTTCAATTAAAAAAAAACAACACTTTTCGGCTTCAGATGTACACATTTATACAGAACTGACCTTTAAAAATACTTTCAGTACTCTTGTCAATGATTTACTGTAAATCAGGGGTGTCGAGCAGATTCTAGTTGCGC
Organism: Blennius ocellaris; assembly: GCF_963422515.1. Classification (NCBI taxonomy): domain Eukaryota; kingdom Metazoa; phylum Chordata; class Actinopteri; order Blenniiformes; family Blenniidae; genus Blennius; species Blennius ocellaris. The sequence goes on from NC_137654.1 coordinate 28,098,375, forward strand.
AACACCGTAATGATGCCATAATGACTTTTAATTTTTATACTGTAATGTTTTTTTTCTTTTGTTGTGTCGATGAGTACAGAGAATTACCTCAATGTCCACATAAATTCAATTTTCCTGAAGCCTTCTGGTGCAAAATGCAGTGAAATGTCCAAAAAGCTTTTCCTATAGCTTCACGCACGTTTTAACAAACTGGACCCCCGGGGGCCTCGTGCTCGACACCCCTGCTGTAAAACCGCCGGGCGCTCTTTCACACGTCTGCTCTTTTATCCAACCCCCAGCCGAGCACGTCCTCGATGGTCTCGATGGAGACGATGCCGGAGCGCGAGGGGGACGACAGACGTCTGTACTTGGGGGTCTTGGCCAGCGGGTCCCCGCCGCCTTTACGCTTCTGCGCAAACGGTCTGTGGTCGTAATCCAGCGCCTTGCACTGCGCCCCCGGGGGCCTCCTGCGGCTGCGGGGGGCGCGGTGCGTCGGCCCCGGCAGGGAGGAGCACCCGGGGGGGTTCAGGGACAGGGGACGACATGGCTTCTTGACGCGCGGCGGGCTCCCGCGTGCCGCCGCCGCCGCCTGGGAGGAGGAGGAGGAGGAGGAGGAGGAGGAGGAAGACAACGCTCGCGGCTGGCTTTTCTCATGAAGCGGCCGATCCCTGATGCATCTGGAGGGTTTGTCCTCGCCGCCTCGTCGCGGGTCTGCGGCTTCTCTCCTCGGCTGGATGCTTCCCGGGTTCCCGGCGACGTCACAGCGCCGGCCGGGAGCCGGCCTCGCGGCGGCGGCAGCAGCAGCGGCGGTGGAGGGATAAGGCCGTTTGGTGCCGTGAGAGTTCTGGTGACTTCTGGTTTCCAGTTTTCCCACTGAGGTAGACTCGAGGCAGAGCGAGCCGGCGGGTCTGGAGAGGTTCCCGCCGGTCCGGACTGCCGTTCCCGTGATTGTTGTTGTGACGCGATGCGATCTGAGACCCGACGAGACTTGAGGCATTTTCCTGGAGAGATTCAACAAAAAAAATTTTTTAAATCAACCAATGGACATAAAAACTAATGAACATGTTTGTTATCAGTCACCTTTAAATTTAAACTTTAAAGTTTTTCTTTTTGCGGTGCAGAGTACACGCGATGAAAAAAATCACAATTTTCACAAAAACTAAACAATTACTATCAAAAATGATCACAATCTCAACACAAAAAACTAATTTTAATTAAAACTTCTGGCGAAAAATAGTGAAATTCCACGGCCTCTGATCTAAATCGCTCTCAAACCATTTCCCTTGTGATTATTTGAACAATAATGAGAGATTTTATTCTGAATATAACAAATAAAATCACCATTCTCTTTAGCTGTTTGAACCAAAGGTTCAGTAGCTGTAGGAGGATTATTCACAGCTCCTGATGTAAACGGACTGAAATGCCAAAGCAATAACACAACGGTTGAATGTGTTTGAGATTATTATTTATTACTTAAAGACACAAAGGCCCTTTTTCGATTTCTGCAGGAGCGGATTTAAAGTTCCTTTAAAGTTTTAAAATGAGCCTCTCCAGAATGTCGGCTGCAGAACGTCCAGGTCACTTACTTCGCTCAGACATTTGGTCGTGAGGTTCGTACGGCGAGCGGCTGCACTTACTTCCACATGTGTGTGTTGGCGTGCCGCTCCAGCATGGCGCTGAGGGCGAAGCGCAGGCGGTGCAAACGCCGATCAAACGTGAAGATGCTGCAGCCCAGCGTGCGACATCCGAACGTGCAAAGCTGCAAAGCGGAAACAAGTTTGTTATTTATATTTATATAAAACACAAAAAGAGGTGAAGGTTTCCTCTCCTGCCAACAGGACTTAAGAAACGTTTACTGCTTTTCAGTGGCACGGTGGCAAACGTGACTTTCTTTTTGGGAAATTTCATTGTATTTTTTTTTTTTTGTTCTTCTCAGGTTTCATTAAAATTAGCTTCATGTTGAAATTGTAGTAATTTTCTGTTGCTGTTGAGAAAATATAGACATTCTCATTACATATACTGTGCGTTAAAACATTAAAGTTTTAATTTAAAGGTTATTAAGGCCCAATTTTACCAGTCCGGCCCACTCAAGAGGACATTAAGCTCTATGTGGCTCTTGAACTAAAATATGTTTGACACCTCTGATTTAATCAGCCTGGAAATAATCACAATATTAACATTTGATTTATAAAAAAAGCCCTAAAAGTTCTTTTTATTGGTAAGATAGCAGTCCATTTACTAAAGGTTTAAGGACATATCCAAATCCATTTATAAAATTAACCATAACAAAACTTTTTCGCCCATTTAATATTTTATACTTTTATTAGCTGTGAACGAAGGAACGTTAATCACACTCACGTATACGTATTGATCTCAATGTCCTAGCTCACACCATTTTTTTTTTTGCAAACATGTGTCCACTGTGTCGATGTTTTGTTTCCCCTCCAGTAAATTATATCGCCATGAAAGAAAAGATGTTTAAATCTGCAACAAGTGCACATTGTTACACTCATTCGCACTAAAAAAAAAAAAGGGGGGGGGGGGAGATTTCGGAGGTTTATTCTGATTCATAGGTCAATATGCAACATTTTATTTTTCTGGGAGATCAAATGAGTGTCAGTTGGCCTGTGGCCGGAGAAGAAGTTCACCTCCATCACAACAACAAGCCTGAAAGATGAGAGCGCACTTAAAAATGCTAAATAAATCATCGCCGTCTTGGAAATACTGATTCAAACGACTGTCTTCACTCACCCCGAGGGGTTTGGGGTGCCAGGCCGTGGCGGGCAGGTCTGCGTCTTCCTCCTCCTCCTCCTCTTCCTCACTGCCCTCACTGGACAGCAGGCTGTGGTTGAAGGAGAACGGAGGTTTGACTTCCACCTCCACGCTGCAGCCTCCTTTTCCCGCTGGGAAGCTTTCCGACGGATCCTTTGACCTGCAAGGAAGACACATTTGGAGGTGGTTTGCGGAAAATTCGAGACGGACTCGCGCAGACTGAGTGTAATCGGATACCTGAGAATGTTGCTGCCGAAGCCGAAGCTCCCGCCCTGAGTACTTCTCTTCTCCTCGCCGTCCTGTTTGTGTTTGGATTTGACCAGAAGCGGCTCTGCGTCGCGGCCCGCCGGCGCCGCCCTCTGCTCGTCAGCATCCTGCGACTTTCCCGACTCGTTCTGCTGCTGCTGGAGCGAGTCCGTCTGTTAAGAGAAAACAAAAAAACAAAAAAAGAGGATTTCACACTGCATGTGGAGGACATACAGCAACGCGGTGAATAAATGTTTTAGTTACATTGCATATCAGCTCCTGGCCGGACAACCTCTTCTTTTCTGGGTCCGGACCACTGCAGAGTTTGTTCAGCTCACTTTCTCTTTCTGCGAGCACGAAACAATGGAAGAATGAGCCACACACTCACGTTACATCTTCCTACTCGTGTTGAACGACACGTCTGTCAGTGGAGACACGCGGGGCGAGGGAGCGGGGATGACGAGACGCAGGATGAACAGGAGACTCACTGTTGAGGCTTTTGTTCGTTCGGCCGTAGGTTCTCACTCCTCGGAGGGAAGAGGGAGGCTCGGTGGACGGCCGGGCTGGTGACTTCTGAACAGACTGCCTTTCTGATAGGGGAGTGGTGGAGGAGGAGGAGGAGGAGGAGGAGTGGCCGGGAGGCGGCAGTGCGGAGGGCCGTGGAGGAACCCTGGGGTGAGGCGTGGAGGAGGACGGGTGGAGGACCGGAGGCTTTTCCTCTGTGAGCTTCACCGATGATAAACTGAAGAGGAAGATGGAGACGTAGACTTTAGATTGTTCTTCCAGTTCAGACTCAAAGAAAGTCACAAATTTATGAAGATAAAGACATAGGATCCAAATTAACAAAAAAAAGTTACAAACACTGTAGTAAACTCTAAACCTCCCCCTGCTGGCCTCCTTCATGATGACATCCCGCCCGCAGCTTCAACCACTGTTTGAACTTCGCCAAACAAATTCTATGACACACACCTGTAAATCAACGTTTAAAGCATCATTTACACTCCACTCGTACATAAACAGTTTGTCCCGGTACCTCACTGTCCCCTTGTGGTCCTTCGAAGGTCTGCTCCGGTGGCCGGACAACGCCGCCGCGGACACCCCGCCATCTTTCTGCCGCCTCGTACCGGAAGAAGCACTGGAGGAGGGCGAAGGTCGCTGCTGGGCAGCCTGAGCAGGCGGCTGGCCACACATCCACATGACGGGGCCGTGCCACTTCTCGCAGTGCTTCTCGAAGGCCTGGGGCTTCACCACCAGGCCGCAGTGGCCGCACACCACCAGGAAGAACTCGTCGTGTGCGGGACAACGGCCAAATGTATGCATATCTGCAGGAGAGGGTGCAAACCGGTACGTCATCGCTCGAGGCTTCGACTTGAGAGAACGTTTCGCAACGATGGCGTCAAGTGTTCACCTTCTTTCCTGAGGGTCATGGCTTCAGGCCCGCCCGTCCCATTTTTGCCGTCCTCGGCATTACAGCCTGCTGCAGGGCGACAACAGTCAGCATTGTGTGGATATTTGTTCATTTGATAACTGACTGTTACTGTCATGAACACTGTGAACGCAAGTCCAATTTGGAGCAGGGAGACGTCGAACACATGCAGTGTTTTGGACTCTGAAATACCTCACTTATCATAGAAATAATCAACTCTATGTCCAATTATACACACTAAACTGAACAGCTGACAGGACTCGCACACACTACCCGACTAATAAAACACTATTCATGCTGCTCTGATTACTTATCGTTGTCTCATTGTATATGAACACTTCCTTACATAATGTCGTACTACCTTGTGTTTACATATTGTACATCGCGTTCTTTTTCTTATTGCGTGCATGAAAAAGAAACGCGCCCTTTTATTTGCTATTTTAATATTGGCAGGGGAACATGCTTCTGATGTACAGATGACAAACTCTTTCCTCTGTGTGTTTATAGTGTCCTCATAACTAAAATAATATAAATAGTGGACCACCAAAGCAGAGTTTGTGATCGTATTTTCCCCCTGAGATGTGCAGACTTGAAATGTTTCTCTTCTATTTAAAGTGTTTGGATGAAAGCTGTTTAAAAGTATTTATTGTTTGGGGGTTATTTATACCTGCTGCCTGTTAAGTTGAACAAATCTTCAAGCAACTAAATCATCAAGTAACTTGTGGTTATTGCTGTCAACAAGCAAACTATATCAAAGAAAGAGTCAATAGGTTAGCAATGAATTTACCTCTCGGGATTTGGTTACATCGCATATTGATCAGAAACGATGGTTTTATTCAGTGTTTACTGTTTAACGTTGCAGGTACCTGCACAAGGATGCGGCAAGTGTTTCAAATTAACTGGTTCCCACGCTACCTGGTGGCCGACTTCCTTTCGTGTCCCTGGTTACTGCTGGTAACCACAGATGTTTTAAACCCGGACAGATAATAGGTAGCTGTCCTAGAGAACGCAGTTTAAAAGCATTCACAATAACATGTATCCCGTCGGGTTGTTGACATCTGCTGTTACTCGCAGCACCAAGGAACGCCAGAGGAAGTCGGGTCGCCAGTTAACACGGAAACCACTTAATCCGAAACACAGGTCTTTTGTTTGGGTTGAGCTTTCTGAGTCTTCAAGACGCAAAATAAATCACGGGACACTCGAACCAAGACAAGGTGAATATCAGCAGTGAGACAGGGGAGTACGACTCACCGTCAGACGATAAAATATTCACCCTGTCTACCCAACAACTCCAGTTTAATCCGACAAAATCGTCGAGATTAAGATTTCGCCGATCCAAGGCGGCCATTGCTGCTCTTGCGCGCGCGTTCACGAGGCGCGCGTCATGGTGGTCGGGGGCGAGCAGGAACATTGTGTTACATAAATAAAATACGGTAAACAAAAAAATTAAAAGGCAAATTATAGTAAGCATGTAAAAAGCAACTATGCAAACAAAAATAATATAAAAAAATCACAAAAAATATTTAGATATACGTATCTAGTGCAGTCAGCTCAAAATACAGCAGTCATAGATAAATATGAGTGTTAAAGACATGTTTTGATGATCTTTGTTTGATAATGACATGTAAAAGTGACAGAAGGGTTAATGAAAACAGAGGGTGGTAATGGGGTAATAATCAGAGAAGTTAGGAAATAGTGCTTTTGTTGTAGGAAATTGGGGAAGTGTTACTGGAAAAAGTTGTGAAATGTACTAAAGGTAAAGAAAAATGGTTGCAATGACTTGTCAAGGAAAGCATAACTTTCCCAGCAGTGACGCCTGTTAAAAATCACGTAACACAGACATTTGCTAAATCTTGAGGTCAAGGGGAGAAACGTGAAACGAAACGTCAGGGTTCTTGAGGAGTGGCGCACCAATCATATGAAGTTAACTGTGTATGTTGCAAATCATGTAAATAAGGGGTATATAAAGAAGGGTTTAAACTGCTATTATCTGGTATTTTTAGGATTTTGAAGCGAGGCGACTCACCGGTCCCCAGGAGGACCAGAGGACTTGCATTGGACAACTGATTTTTTTACAGCTAGAAATTTTTCAGCTTGAAGCAAAAAAACAACAAAAAAACAACCTTCACTGCAAAATACAAGAAGCTCAACGAAGAATTGCAGCACAAAGCCACCAGCGGAGACCTCCAGTGCAGCCACTGATCGACCCAAACTGAAATTTAAAAAAGGTTTATTTTATTTTCCTTTTCCTCTCTGGTTATTTAGTGAATTATGCAATTTATGACTGGATTGCAGAACTGCAGACTACAGACCGGACACGTCTCCCCTACGGCCTCTCTGAGCAGGACGGGAAAACCAGATTAAGATGAAAACTGCAAGTATCCAGAGCGAATCTCCTCGACTGCCAGCTTGAACAGACGCCTGGGAGATTGTCCTCCGTCTGTTGAAGCACAGTGGGGCCTCGGCCCTTTAAACAGAGAACTGAAACATTTATTTTGGGGGTTTCACTTTCATCCATATGATTAAAACAAGATGCAACCGATATATTTCTCTTTTGAATAAATGCAGTCATTTAGAATTGTCACAATTGAGACCTACACAACTCAACTCAACTTTATTTATAAAGCGCTTTAATCAGCCGTAGCTGAGACAAAGTGCTGTTCATTGAAATAAAAATATAAGAGGCAACATAAAAACAATAAAAAAAAAGTTAAAGGTATAAAAACAATCAGATGCTAAAACAATAAACAAAACATAAAAAGTTAAAACAAAAAAAAAAAAAAGTGAAAGTTAAATCTATAATTACCTACTGTAATTATAGATTTAAAATGATCTTACTCCTTCCATAACAGTGAAACCATTTCTTCAAGATCCTTATGTCACTTTGGGAGTTGGAAAAGCATTCCGTTCTGAGATAAGTCCTCGACAAACAAGGGTTGTTTGATTATTTGCCCTCCCGTGTCATTTTTATTCCAGTTCACACAGCCGAGTCGCCCGATTTGTGTCAACATCCTGGTTCCCCGTCAAGAAGAAAGTAAAGTAAACGAGCAGCAAGAAGACCAGTCATGCAAAGTGCCAGTTAGGTTTCCTCACTTGGGACGAAGTCGGTTACTTGGTTTGACTGAAGGTTGGTGGCTTCCTGTGTGGCTGAGGCTGCTCCACTTTATGACCCTCAGTGTGTGTGTGTGTGTGAGACGTTCATGTCAGTTCCTGTTAGACGACACAAGCTACCAGCGAAAGAAAGAAAGAAACAGGCAAACAAAGACACAGCAACAACTCCAGTTCTTTTCTTTTATTGATGCACAGCATTTTAGGTCCTCAAAATATATTTTTTCGGGGGGGGGGGGATTGTAAAAAGATATCAAGTTGTGTCTGTGATGCTTTTGGTAACGAGCAAAGCAGAATAGTAAAGTTTGTAACAGCGGCAGAAGTAAGCAAAACAGCTTGCATTCCCTTATAATAAAAAAAAGGACGTAGAGCAAGAGCAACACAAATGGCATGTCATTGATTGAGTTTAAAAAAAACAAAAACTTTATGGATCGATTGTTTTAGAAAAATGTAACATCCTACCTCCTATATGATGTTATATTATCGATGGCACAGTGAGCTTGAAATACTCTGGGACTTCAACTTCTACAACTTAACTGTAACAAAGACGAAGAACCGAAAAAATTATATTAAAGAAAACACCTGAACAGTTGACCTCAATATTAGTTAGTTTAAATTGTTTTAAGCTTTGAATGGTCATAAGTAACAAGCTCAAATTATAGTCAGCCACTAGTCACACAGAAAGATGAAACTTGATGGAAAAAAGAAAGTTCAAATATAATTTCCCTTACCCGCTATAAATAATCTCACATCGGCATCTGAATTATTCTCTCAAATGATCAATGACATAAAATGAATAAGGTCATAGAATCACATATTGATGCCCGTTGCATTATTAAACTGAACTTAGATCAGGTATCTACTTGTCTGAACAACAAAATGCACTGCTTGGTTTAACAACTGGCTACATTTTTGTTTAAACACTTATCAACCCCTGAGTCGTAAAACGAAATTTAATGGCGAGTGCATCGTGCAGAAACATCACGCAGCTGCAATTTGAAATAAGGGATTTTTCATTGTGGGTATAAATATATTAAAACACGCAAACTGAACACCTGCTAAAGCAAAATGGGTTTTGTTTTTTTTCCTACATGTTAATTTTTCAGCCAACTTAAGTATTAGTGCCTTTGGAAACGTGTTCGAAATTAGACCAGTCGAACTAATAACTGCTGCTGCAAAAAAACAAAACAAAACAAAAAAAAAAACCACTAAGCAGGCAGTTTTCACAGGTACGTTACACCTCGAGCAACATTCTGCCTATCAGCCAAACTACTCTTTCATTAACACCATTTGTTAAGACGTTCAGAAATGAGGAAGCCGGGCGGTTACGAGGGCCTGGCGCCGCCCTCCACGTCCGCCGGCTGGTTGGCCGACCTATGGAACGGCGTTTCCTTGTAAATGAACCAGCAGTTGCCGCCCCACACGATGAGGTTAAGAAATCCGAATATCTGCAAGAGGGGGGGGGGGGGGGGGGGGGGGGGGGAGAAAAGAAAAACAAAACAACAACAATCAAACCGGCGTCGCGCGTGAGGGTCTCTTCGGCACGGACACTCACCACGGAGGCGTTCAGGCGGCCCAGGTGCGGAATCGCCCCCGTGGTGCAGACTTCGGCTTGCTTGCAGACTTCCACCAGCTTGATGATGGTGGTGGGACTGGTGGCCCACCTGATGTCAGACAGGCCTTTGGCCCAAGCGGAGGAGGACACCAGCCACAGGAAAGTGAACGCTGCGGTCACCAGCAGATCCTGCCGAGCGAGAGGGGAGGACGTTAATGCTGCATTGACACAAGTCTGTTAAATACACTTGCTGAGCTCCGGCTAGACTCCGGCGTGGCCCGACTGCAGTGTCTGAATTTTAAACTAAAAATAAAAAGGATACCGGCTGTGTCGAGTGAACCGAGGCCCGTTTTCAAAGTCAAAACAGAACTTTTGTTGTTGTTCAGGTGTCCATTCACACGACAACGGTGAAAATGACTTGAAAACGGCTCCCCCGAGGTGGAACTTTTTTTGGGAAACACTCCCGGCTCGGTCTCCGTGGAAACAGGAAAAACACGCTTTCACATGAAACTTTCAAAAACACGACGTGTCGCTCTTTTCTTATCTGCTCCTGAATGGCTGAAGGAAGACCTTGTTGGACACAATCCATTAAATAACTCAACAAAACAAACACTTTTTTTTTTTTTTTTTTTTTTTTTTTTAAAGGAACGTACCACGATAGGGCCACGACTCGTTTGTTGGTACAAGTGCTGGTATCCCAGATAGAGGACGAGCGTGGCAGTGCAGTAGAGGAAGGCGAACACTCCGATACAGACGTAAAACTGCGCGGAGGACGCGTGGTCGCCGGTCAGGAAGTATTCAATGGTGGCGGTGGAGTTGGCTTTACAGTCAGGGACGTGATAGGGATGCTGCGTCAAGCTGTGTGCACACACAAGGAGAAAGTGTTTTTCTATGCCTTTGCTCCTCAAAAACACCTTCACATTCTCATTGCATTTGGTCGCACACACCTGAACGGGTAGTTGAAGTTGGCCTGGATCTCCTGATTGGGCTTTCCGGGACAGTGGACGTTGATTCTGCTGGAGCCGCTGTAACCTCCAGTGGTGGCAAATGCAAATATGGCAAAGAACTGCAGGAAGAGACACGAGACAAGAGCAAATGACTTTGTCCAGGACCGTGGCCGCCTACAAACTCACAGCAAAGCCTGGAGATGACGTGAGAACAAAATCAAGAGCATCAACACTGTGAGTGTTGGAACAAGAGCAACTTTTTATTTTTTTTATTTTAAAAAGTGACAGGACTAAAAACTGTGCAACCACATGAGGAAAACCTCCCACATCTCCAGGAGTGAGTTGCATAGCTCTGTGGGGCGTGTAGTGGGTCACAAGACAAGCAACACAATCAATTTGTAACGTATTTTTGCCATTCGATTCGGGCAGGCAGATACTCCGCCATAGGCCATATGGTATGAAGAAAAGAAAAAAAACAACTAAAACATACGGATCAAACTTACCCATTCTAGCAGACGGATAAACGCCAAAGGCTCCTTCAGGGGACCCAAGTCGAGGCTGAATCCTGAAGTCAGCACTTTCTAATGCACGAAACAACGACATAAGATGAGCAGGGAGTTCTTGAAATAACCGAGGACGTATAAAATAAAAAGGTGTGTTCTCGTTAAAAAAAAAAAAACGAAAGTGGCAGTTCATGACGCGCCGTTCCCTCGGGTCAGCGCGTCCCTGCGCGCTCCTTACCTGGGCGACGGACTCCATCGATCCTATCGATTTACCGTCGCACGCCGATAATAGAGCTCTTTTCGCCGGGTCTTTAGCTGCTCTTTCGAGGCGCCTTGGTCTTGTCAAACTTTTTCACCAACTTCAGCGAATCGGAGCTGGAAACACGTGATCTCCCGTCTTCCGGAGCCGGCAGGGGGCGCTGTGGCGCAGCAGGTCCGTTTGTACTGCCCACACAGTCTGGAGGGGCTCAGGCCTGCAGAAACACACTGAAGGACTAATCGATTAGATTTTCGAACGTTAACGGCAAATCTTTTCCTCATAAAAGCCCCCGAAACTGCGAAACTGCAAAAAAAAAAAAAAAAAAAAAAAAAAGAATCTTCCATTCATCTTCTTTCATCCTATTACATTGAAATTGTATTGGAATTTTCTAGTAAAATAGCATTAATACATCTCCATAGACTCGAGCCTTGCAGCCTCTTCTATTATATTCCACTATCAAAAACTGTTTAACTTGAATGCTTGGTGTCCTTACCCCCCAGAAAAAACAAGCTCACCTGTGTGATTCTACAACTGTTTATTTATTTTGACAAACTATGAACACACTGTACCTAAAATTGGGGGAACAACAATGAATGGAGAAAAAAAATTGAACTACAAACAAACAGACATAACAGAGCAAAGCAAAGTAAATCAAGCAAAAACAAAATAAGTAACGGATAACTAAATAAATAAATAATAGCCTGCCATAACCAAAAAAGGAGAAGCAACAAATTGCAACAAACATAAAACCAAGTTGGAAAAAGTTGTTTTTTTTATATTATGAACCCCAAACATGTGTAACAAAATATTTTGACAATTTCGAAAGCATTTTGCAAAGATTTCACAAACCAATGCACAAATATATATGTTATATATATATATAAAAAACACATTCATGTACATGTTTACATAAAAACTGATTGCAGATGCAATGATACAGCGATTGGAAAAGAGGCTGACATTTACCTTATAATTAACAAGGCCAAAGAAGTCAGTTTAAAAACTCATCCATCACATACATGTGCAACCTGAATAAGAAAACAAAAATGCAGTTTGGATGATGCATTAATAATTTTATCCATGAGTCAAAATATACTGCCAGAACATTGAAATAGAAAAATCATATCTTCTGATGCATTTAAATTTTCCAATGTGACATTTCAAATCGAATTTTGGTAACTATTTGCTGGACTGTCTTTTGAAAAGGACAAGGGTCACCCTGGACAGTTCTGAGTGTTAACCACAGCGCCACCGTGTGGCCTTTCTTTATATTTTAATGTCGTATCAATTCACAAAGTGCATGTACACAAACCAAGGAGTAATGGGTAGTTTTAATGCCACTGTGTATAATCAAACTATATATTGAAAGTGAGAACCGACAGAGTGAGATACCAATACACAGACACAAAAAAAGGTGCAGTTTCAACATTTTATTCTCTTAATCCAGGAGAGTTCATCCCATCAAAGTGGCCTTTGGGGTGAGGCCAGCCTAAAAATATGAACAACACATTATTCCAGAGTGGATAATGTCAGTCAGGATAAAAACAACACAATCAAAAGAAACATTCACATTCCTGAACCCACGGAGGATATTGTCATAATGCCAAGAGGATACATTCAAGCGATGGACTGAAAACTGTGACTTTAGCTCCATTGCATTTCCTGTCGGCGCTCAGAGAGCTTCGTTGACCTCATATGCGAAGCCAGCCATGTGCCCCATGATTCCCATTAACGTGGACTGAACCGTCTCGCTCGAGGGCCGTCTATAATGTGATAATGGAATGCTTGTTCTGGTGAGAAGACAAACTCAGGTACATTTGATTCGTCCTCTTAATCCGGCTAATTTCCCTGAGCACATTTTGCAGTCAGACAAGAACATTTAGGCCCTTTCAGGAAAAGCACAGTTCTCCTTTCAGCCGAGCCCATCTCGAAGGGATAACAGTGGCTTTGTTCTCCACCTTTTATTAGTTGACTGGGCTGCTGCTGGGAGGGGCTTCTGCACCATTGTACAGTCCCTTTGTAGGAATGCAGCTCTTCAGATCAGGCCGTGTGAGTTTCTGAGTGAATCTGGAGGGAGAGAGGAGCAGAAAAGCAGAAAAGCAAGGCACACATATGCACCAGAGGTCATTTGAAATGTCCCCAAAGGCAAGGAATGCCATAAAAAAGAAAATATATTTTTTTTTACTTGATTTTCAACTCTTGTGGAATTTACGTGGAGAATCACCTTGCAGTCCTTAAAACCCGCTGAACCGGTCGTGCGGGTAACTAAACTCACAAAGATAAAAGAGATACTGAGCATAGCTATCTGATCTACTCCTCTCATGTTTTAACAACAAACAAAAAAATAATAAAAAAAAGAAATGTGTCAATATGTTTTCTGGTATGGAATTTGCATATTTCAAAAACACCAGTGACTGACACCGGTAGAAATATTTTTTGCAACCCATGACTTGTGCCATGACTAGTCATGGGTTGTCAGGCGTGAGTAATGAGCTGCTGTGGCATCAAAAGTAATTAAATAATAGCGTGAGCAGTGAATAGAACTGATCAGAATTATTTGTGGATAAGGCCAAGTAAAAAAAAAATAAATAAAAACATTTAATGCAATTATTTTAAATGAGATCATGGGGACGTGACGGGTTATTTCTACGCGTTGACCTTGTTTTTCTCTGCAGGTCAAGCCTGGAATGTCTCAAAATTGGGTCTTAGAATTATGCCTGAAGTGGCGAAACCTCAAACAAGCATTCCAATGATGGGAATTCATTTTACAAAACTAGAGATGGTTTCATGAGATGGTTTGAGGATCTGAGGAGGTGTGCTTCACTTTTTCTTATAATTTTTATATTTACTATTTTTGTTTTTTGTTCATGCTAATAACCGATATAATTTCTCCTTAAAATAAAATCTTGGAAAGGCAAAATGGACAAAATCAGCTGCTTACTTAAGTATACATACGCTTTTTTGTTTGTTTGTTAGTTTCTATAATCATTGTGTTGATGCCGTGGGCTACTGAAAAGCAACCGTATGTGATATCAGACCATAAAGTCAGTGGCAGAGAGATATAGGAAATATTTTCTTCTTGGTGCTGTGTTAATTTGAAAGTGTAACGGACATTAATGTACAGATTCTGCTTCTACTTTCATTAAACAAATACAATAAACAATAAATAAATTAAACAATTGAATGGCAATGACTGCATATACTATACATGATGAAAAATCGTGGCTTAGAAAAGGTAAAATAACTTATTTTGTTTTTGCTTTAAATGCAGACTACACAGTATTTGAGCGATAGTATTGCGCAACCTATCTTGAAAGCATTTGACAGGTAATTATGCCCCTCCTCAATTGTACCCGCCCATTTACGGACTCAACCAATGAGAAAAACGGATAGGTGGCCGAGCTCAGCCAATCAGCGCGCTGCCTTCCTCACAGAGCATTAGACCTGCCGACTCTATTTCTATTCGCACAGTGCGTGATGTGCATCAAGGAGCGACAATAATATGCGTTTAACACCTCGGCCAAATTGTAACATAGCGATTCTCCCTCGATGTTGTTGGGTATATATTTTTTGTCGCTGCTTCACGGTGAGACCGGTTTAGAAATCCCCGAGCGGACGCTGCGCGCGCCGTGAAGCCTGAGACAGGAGCGGGACTGTTTGTTGATGTCATCCAGCGGAGCGCGAGCGACCTTCAATTCATAACCGGGACCGACAAAAGACGCTTTTTTTTTTAACCCTCCCTCCACATTTTATTTTATTTTTTTTACTTTTTATTCTCCCACCTGCAGAGAGGATGCGACTTCTGCTCCGGGGCGTCTTGCTCTTGTCTCTTGTCACTTTCTCAGCCGGCTCAGATTTCCAGGAGAACGGATCCGAATCGTCCACAGCGGTTTTCGTCAAGCGGTCCAGAACCGGAGCGGAGCCGGTGCACCTGGTCCGGAGGTCCTTGCCTGAGTGGCTGAAACCGCCACATGGCGTCCGGAGGTCTCTGTCTGCACTGGGGCGTCCGCGTCCGCCAACGGGCTTGCGGAGAGCCCGGAGGTCCCTGTCTGAGTGGCTGAAACCGCCAAGTGGCGTCCGGAGGTCTCTGTCTGCACCGCTGGCTCCACCACAAGGCTTGTGGAGAGACCGGAGGTCTCTACCTGCACCGCTGGGTCCACCACAAGGCTTGCGGAGATCTCTGCCACCAGCAGGCTTGCGGACCCGGAGGAGCGCCGACCAGGACTCGTGCGGGTCCCTGGGGGGGTTCGAGAGCAAGTTGGCGGACAACACCCACAGTGTAAGTTCGCCGCTGAGGTCCTGTTACACTTCACGCGTCTCGTGATTTAAAACCCCCCCAAAAAACGACCGGAGGGGAATCAATGTGTGACCAGGTGTGCAGAACCACCAGCCTGGTTCTTCCACTCACCTGCCGTGGCTGCAGGAGGGAAGGTGTGCTTTCTATTGTTCGCATTGGAAACAATACGTGTAATCCTGTATCTCAATGTGCTTTTATTTTCTTTCTTTGCACATGTATTTATTATTTATTTGGCGCAGCAGCACAGTGCAGTGAGTCCTTTGCAAAGGTCGTGACCTATATTTCATCCCTCATCCCACTTCTGGCTGCCTCCGAGAATGTTGACGGGGAAATTGACCCCACGGGGAGGACATGTGACTGCCTGCATGGCAGTTATTTTCTAATTAAAAGCCACGTTTGTGTAATTGCGAGGGCAGTGAAGAAGCAGGAAGTGAAGTTCTGACACAGTGACGACAGTGTTTTCAGCACAGACTTCCAACAAGGAAGTGGTCAAAGTGTAAGAACTGCGCACCTCTTTTTTGTTGTTGTTGTACTGTTCCTACTTCCTCCAGCAAGTGCTGCTTTATTTGCGTGTGATTCAACTTTGCATCAGGGTTTGGAGGCTTGGGCTCAGATGCTTCTCACTGACAAAGTCCAGCAAGTCCCTTCCAACAGTGAAAGCATTTTAGGTTTCCCTGCTGAATGTACCTAACCAGCAGGAACAATTAATATCTTAAAATTAAATTCTTGATCTGCAGTCTGTTGGTTGTGTTCAGAAGTCTGTCAGTTGGCTTGACGCCTTGTGTCTGCTCTGCAAAGTGATTCACTTGGCTCACTTTGTCATCATATGATTGGGGGTGGGGGAGGGGGGTACGCTGCCAGTCAAAGCAAGAAAAACAACAACTCTGTCTGGAGGCAAAAATTCCCATACTTTGGTTGCAGTTGAGAGTTGTTTTGTCAGTTTGTCACGTTTTGCAAGCGGGGCTGAGCTGCTTCTTCCTCTTCTGAGGTTGGCGTCCGCCACTGCAACACACTTTGTACTTTAATATGGAGGATAGATGAACATGTCGCTGTCGTTTCTCCCCAGTGTACGTTCAACGACCTGAGTGGGTCGGTGTCGCTGGCCTGGGTCGGAGATGGCTCCGGGGTGAGTGTTCCCACTCGTCGTCATCACAAAACGTGTCACGCTTTCCCACAAGTGGAGTTCAACTCTGGTGTGAACTGGAAATGTATATAGCAAACCATGTGGCATGTGGCACATAATGAGTCCCCTTAAATAAATAAGGCTCATTGAATAAAGGATATTTGCTCCGTTTCCCGCAAGCTGAAGTTTCGTTTTCTTTTTCTCGACAGGTTATTCTGGCTTTGACGACCTTTCAGGTTCCCTTCTTCATGATCAAACTCGGCCAGTCCAAACTCTACAGGAGGTATGTTGCTTTTTGTACCCGAGATCGCGAAACTTCAGCACAATTGTCTTGATTTTTCATTAATATTTCACTTCAACGTATCTTGTTTGCCAGCGAGGACTATGGGAAGTCGTTTAAGGACGTGACGACCCTCATCAACAGCACGTTCATCCGATCAGAGTTCGGTATCGCCATCGGCCCTGAGAACTCGGGGAAAGTAAGTCATTTCCTGATTAGGTCCCATTTTTTGTGTGTGTGTGTGTGTGTGTGAGCACTCTAAAGAACCGTTCTGGCCTGGGCCTGCAGGTGATTCTGACAGCTGAAGTATCTGGAAGTTATGGATCTCGGATCTTTGTGTCTGAAGACTTCGGGGAGAATTTCACCCACCGGGATCTGCCGTTCAACCCCCTCATGCAGATGGCGTACAACCCGGAGAACTCCAGCGTGCTGGCAGTTCTCAGCAACAATGTAAGTACTCGGTAGCGCAACGAAAACATTGCGTCGTCAGTGCAACACATCGGTCGTTTTCATCAGTCAGTCTGATGCCACATGTTTATTATCAGTGAGTTAATGGTGAATATTTCCTCCGTCCCCAGAATGAACTGTGGCTGTCTGAGGATTTCGCTCAGACCTGGAAAATGCTCCACAAAATGGTGTGTTTAGTGAAGTGGTAAGAGACACGACAAACCCACGATTTCAACACTTTTCTCAGTATCTCGGTGAGCAAACTTCCTCATAAGGCCTGAGTCTGAGCGAGAGGTGGATTAACCCCGTGTTTGCTGGCCTGCGGCCTCGTTTATAGAACCTTGCGGAGGATTCCTACTAAAAATGTACGTGCGCCCGGTCAATGGAAAGTCCCTCGTCAATATTTTTACATCTCAATCGACGGCATTTGACGCTAAATCCTGACGGAAAAGACGAAGAAACTTTACGGAGAGCGAGGTCGTCATGGGAGGTGGTGGAGGTTGGGAGAATGATCTTATTTGGTGTCACGGTAGTTCTATCCACCGCCGTTTATCATTTGAAGATGAAACTTATAAACATGGTGCTGCTGATTCAGCGGTAATGTTCCACTAAAGAAAACACTGCAGCTTGGCTGTTTATGATTCCGTGGATCTGCAAGTCTGATATTTGAAGAGCAACCTGTTATAAATGAGGCCCCTGGTATGTAGTAAAGATCTAAACAGAAGATAACTCTGCAGCCTAATTATCACGGGCGTTGAAATATAGTAAAAGTTTACTAAAAAGTAAAAGTTTTGCTTTATTTCGGTGAATGGCAGTACGATTTAAACGTGAACTGAAGAGACCTATCCTCTCATCAGGCTATTGTTGCTGAGCCTTTGTCAAACAGCCAGTAAAACTGCATTGCTGTGAATCACCGTTGGACGAGTTTTGTTGTTGCCAAGCCCTCCCACAGCATACCTGTTTTGGTTTGAAGCTACTTCCTGGTGTGTACCGTTCCGTAACCTTGGCAGCTCCCAATATCTGTTTCGTTTCGGTTTTAAGGCTGTGCCGTCAAGGTCGCTTTGTCTGAGAGAACTGCGTGTCCAAAACAGTCACAGGCTTCTTGCTCCAAATCCTGAAACACCATGTGAACATGTTAATGGGGGGGAAATGGTTGATATTTTTTATTTATTTTTTTGTTCCAGTTCGGACAGGAGTGTCCTGAAGTCAAAACGCAAGCAATTAAAGTACAAATGACAGAGATTTGTACTAGTTGGGTTGGAAATGCCACGTCGTCACATGACTCTCACAGAGAAGCAAAAGTTGCAGCATAACAGAAGCCGATTCGGACTGCCCAAAGAATCCTGTGTGAAACCGGATTCTTTGTCCTTGATGCAGAAATGCAAAGCATTTCCAAAGCAGGGCTTGTTTGTTGAGAGAGCGAGCGAAGCCGCTGTTTTATTATACAAGATCACATTCATTTAGCTTTCACACACTTGACTTTTTGCACGATTGTGCTTAACCGACCACTCTGCCTTCAGGGGAAACGGAAACACCATCTTCTTTACGACCAGCCACAACACATCTTGCAGTAAGTCACCGAGAACTATGGATAATTTATGACCATGTGCATGAAATGTATTTTTATTTGTCCACAGTATTGTACATAACTATTGCATACCCGTGTCCAGCTCTTGGTCGAAACGCTCATGTTTGAGTTTGAAACTTTCGCAGATGATCGGGGGACACTGGAGCTGCACAGGACAATGGATTATGGTAAAAACAACAAGACCATCTCCTCAAAGGTCTACTCCTTCGGTCTGGGTGGACGCTTCCTCTTTGCCTCGGTGATGACCGGAGTGGTGAGTTTAAAACATGAGCAACAAGTTCAGACAAAGAGAAAAATTGGTTGAATTAACTCTACATCTTCAAAGTGCTGATCCTCTTTTTTTCTTTTTCTTTTCTTTTTTCCCCCTCTGCAGGACAACATGAGGAAGATCGAGGTGTCCGTGGATCAGGGCGAGACGTGGAACATCGCCCAGCTGCCTGCCGTCGGCCACGAGCAGTTTTATTCGATCCTGGCAGCGAATGATGAAATGGTCTTCATGCATGTGGATGAGCCAGGAGGTCAGTTTCTTATCGATGGAAACTCAACTCAACTCAACTTTATTTATAAAGCGCTTTAAGCAGCCGTAGCTGAGACAAAGTGCTGGACATTGAAATAAAGATATAAGTGGCAAAATAAAAACATAAAAACAATAAAAAAGTTAACGCAATGAAAACAATCAGATGGTAAAACAATAAACAAAACATAAAAAGTTAAAACAATAAAAAAAAAAAAAACGAAGGCACTAAAACCAGAGCAGAGTCTCACGCTGAGGTAAAAGCCAAAGAATAACAATGGGTTTTAAGACGAGTTTTAAAAAGATAGATATATCTATAAAGATAGACTTTATTTATCCCACATTAAATAAATCTAAATTGTTACAGCAGCCAGTTGACAGTATATAAGTAATAGAGTAGCAAAATAAAAAGTTAAAATATATAATCAGACTTTGACGGTGACATAATTTTTTTTTCTTTAAACCTGTTTAATATTTTTTTGTTTGCAAGTTACAGCAAATCAAAAAGCAAGATTCTATTACATGGAATAAATAAAACTTTCCCTTTAAACAAGTCTAAGAAATGTGTTTTAAAAAGATGGAAAAAAAACTAAATAGAGTAATACGTTAAAAAATAAATAAAGTAACGCTGATGAGTTTGTCACACCACATGGATGTCTGTCTAATATGATGAGATAAGACACATTTAGTCAGCCCAAAGTGGTGACAGAAATGTCTCTTTAGCAGGGCCCCAAATGATAAAATACAACACGTGTTGAAAACACACTTCAGACATTAAGACACAAGTACAGACTGAAAGGAAATGTTAAAGCAGAAACAGGAAACTGTCGCCGGTAACAAGTGGCGCTTGTGGTTCAGTAGGGAACATGTTAATGATATGTTGTCAGAGGTGATTATGGACACATTCATTCATCCACTTGCAGCACATAATTTACACATGTGAAGAAACAGAAATTCTCACGGTGAGTAATGTATCGGTTGAGTCCAACTTGTACAACACATTTTAGAGAATGACCACATAAATCTTCAACAAAATGCAGGCTTGGCTTCAATTTAATCTCCTCATCTCAACTGTGTGGGATATTTCACGTTGATATCGTCACTGTGATGGAACGTGTTGAGCTTTATACCACGTCGATCCGTCGGTGACTCATTTTCCCGCTCTGAATTTACGCACAATATATTTTCCACACCTGCAGATACAAGCTGCGGTACGGTTTATGTGTCGGATGACCGGGGCATCGTGTACTCGAAGTCACTGGAGCGCCACCTTTATACCTCCACGGGGGGCGACACCGACTTCACCAACGTCACCTCCCTGCGAGGCGTTTTCATCACGAGCGTTCTGGCCGAAGGTAAGCTTCGTTCATGTGTCAGGGCTCAGGTGCAGGAATATCTCACACACACACACACACACACACACACCTGCCTGCACTCAGATTCCCTTAGAAACACACACGTTTGATAACGTCCCCATGCGAGAGGGAGGGTGTCGGGTAAATTTTTAATTAGCGGTGCGATGTTAGAAGTGTTGCCTTTCTGAAGCTCACGTTACCAGATAAACATTAACTTTGGTTTCCATGTTGCTCTCGTGTCTTTACAGTTTCGTTCCGCCGTTTAACCCAGTCTCCCTTGCTCATTGGGATTCTTAGAAATAAAACTGTTTTCAAACTATTTCACATCTTATTTTCTTTGTAATAGTTTGAAGTGGCAGTTACCATATAGAAATAGCGATTACTTGTTAATCATGAAAAGCAATCCGTTTTTGCAATTGTCATGAACTTCCAACAGTTTTAAAGAAACTGATTGACAGTTGATTCATCCAGTGGATCAGCTTCACTTATGTTTTATTATTATTATTATTATTATTATTATTATTCACAGCACTTTTTTTCCTAAACGTGCTCCCGCCTTGCTGTTCCAGATCACTCCGTGCAGTCGGTGGTCTCCTTCGATCAGGGGGGCGAATGGATTCCCCTGCGAAAACCTGCCAACGGCCAATGCGACGCCACGTCTAAAGACCCAGCGGAGGTAAAGACGGGAGCGAAGGATCTATTTTTCCTTCTTACTCATTTAAAGACATCATGGCGTAAATAAAAACATCATCAGCCATGACAGTTGCAGACTCTATTTATGACTTGCGATGTTAAAGGTTGTGTCTCTTATTTGAATGGTTCCGCCAAGTGAAGATGAAATATGTGACCCTTGAACTAAAATGTGTTTGACGCTCGTGAGCTTGACGCGAGGAAAAACCGAAACGACTCCTTGGCGTGTGGACAGAGTCCGGGCGAGAGGGAGCGCGCCAAGCTGCCGTTTATGATCGCTGGAGTACCGAAGCCTTCCCGTGTTTGTGTCTGCAGTGTTCACTCCACATCCACGCAGCCTACAGCACTGCCATGAGGCTGAACGTCCCCATGCTGCCGTTGAGCGAGCCGAACGCCGTGGGCCTCATCATCGCTCACGGTAACGCTCGCAGAAAGTCCCAACAGTTTCAGATACACTGAATTTCATCCACATGTAATAAATGAGGAATTAGATTTTTTGGTTTTTTTTTGTCCCTCTGAGGATTTGCTTGTGTTCCACCAGGGAGTGTTGGTGATGCCATCTCGGTGACGACGCCAGACGTGTACGTGTCCGACGACGGGGGCTACACCTGGATGAAGGCCCTCATTGGGCCCCATCACTACGCGATTCTGGACTCCGGGGGGCTGCTGGTGGCTGTCGAGCACAGTCCCCAAACTATCGACAAAATTAAGTGAGGTTCCTTCGTTGGGAAGCAGCAGCCGGGATGTTTGATTTCTGCTTCTTAATGTCCCGAGCAATAGTGCAGAAGTGTCTGCAGCGTCTCTCGCAATCTGAATACGTCTCCACCTCACAGATTTTCCACCGATGAAGGACAGTGCTGGCACGTGTACACCTTCACCAAAGAGCCCATCTACTTCACCGGGCTGGCGTCGGAGCCGGGAGCTCGCTCCATGAACGTCAGCGTCTGGGGCTACAAAGGCACGGCGCTGAGCCAGAGCTGGGTCTCCATCACCATCGACTTCAGGGACCTGCTCACCAGAGACTGTACGTTATGTGCCAGGAAATGTGTTCTACCGTAAACGTAAGCCCTTTGGAGGTAGAATCTAAACTTCTGACGGCTCAGGTGGAGACAACGACTACGTCCAGTGGCTGGCCCACTCTGACGACATCAGTAACCCGACTGACGGCTGCATCCTGGGCTACAAGGAGAAATTCCTGCGTCTCAGAAAGGACTCGGTTTGTTGGAACGGCCGTGATTACGAGGTCAGCACCGAGCCGACTCCGTGTCAGTGCACCCTGGACGACTTCCTGTGGTAAGACTTGGAAAGAGTAAATGCCACCTTTTGTTGGTGAAATTGACATTAAATGACATTGAATTCAAACTACTGCTCACCAACACAGACAAGAGTAAATGCGAGTTGCTTCTTCCTTCCTTAGTTTCCATCCTTGCATGTTTTTGCCTCCTCACAGTGACTTTGGGTACTACCGTAAGGAGAACAGCTCAGAGTGTGTGGAGCAGCCGGATCTGAAAGGCAAAGTTCTGGAGTATTGTCTACATGGCAAAGAGGAGCAGCTGCGGACCAGCGGGTAAGGCTCGGGCTTCCACCTCAGGAGATTATTGAGATTGTCTTTAGCTTTAGCCGAGTACAACGCAGTCATTTCAAGGCTGTTTTAACAGCGCGAGAGCCTCCCAGCAAACTAAACTTATAGCAGCTACACTACAAAATGGCCCAGAACCAGCTTGAGCTGGAAGCTTTGTTCAATCGAAAAGCTTTAAGGCGAATCTTAAAAGTAGAGACTGTGTTCGCCATTTCATGTCTTGAAGATTGACAAATGTCCCCTTTGTCTCGCAGAAATCGTCTTTTGTAGAGGTTTTTGCTGGTGTGTAGTAAAGTTGAGTGTTTTTATCACTCAAGATTCTTGCAAAATGAATTATTTGAATGATCCATAAATTATGAATTCAACCAGTGCTTTTCGCACTCATCAGAGTCAAACTTGAGCATTTATTTATTTCCTGTCTGGTGAGCGTGAACACACTCGTATACTATTTTCAGCTCGTTTGTCAAAATTCCGCTCAAACCTCATAAGGATCCCACGTTGTCGACGGTAGGACCATAACAATATGACCGCGCTCTCCCTTCGCAGCTACAGGAAAATCCCCGGCGATAAATGCGTCGGAGGAAAGACGCCAAAGCGCGAGGAGCTGGACCTCAGTAAGAGGTGTGTGAGCGACCTGCTGGGCCAGGATCAGGTGAGTTTCTCCCGAAAGCCATGGAAATACATGCAAATAGAAATCCAGCCTCGATTCTCTTACCATCGTGCCTTCCTCTTGCTTCCCCCCCCCTTCCCGCTCGTGTCGTTCACAGACGGTGGACGGCTCGTCCAGGGCCACGGCCTTCATCGTGATCACTGTCATTGCGGTGATGCTGATGAGCGTCGCGGCCGGCGTCGTGTTCGTCAAGAAATACGTCTGTGGCGGCAGGTTGGTGCACCTCTGCAGGAATACGTGCCGACGTCCTTTTCTCTCGTCTCGCGTGACGTCATTTGTACATTTCTCACGTGTTTTTGCGAGACGGCTCCGACTTGATTCTGAACGCTTTCCCGCAGGTTCCTGGTCCACAGGTACTCCGTGCTGCAGCAGCACGTCGAGGACAACACGGCCGACGCCATGGACGACCCGCTGGAGACCAACCACACTCACAACGGGAAAATCGAGTTTCACGATGACTCAGACGAGGTACCGTTGAAATCTTCACTTCATTCAACGATAAAATCGATAAAAGTCCCGTGTTGTACTAAATTCACTTCCTAACAGTAATATGTGTCCCCGTGAAGAAAGTCTGTCTCTCTCCGTCACTCGCTTGCTCCACGTTTTGGTGAATGTGTGAGTCAGAAGTTTTCCCTTCATGACATCACATGGGGAAATAACCGCGCCCTCTTTCAGTGGAGCTCTGCCTTACTGATTATACTGAACACATTTAGTAAAATATGAAAAACCGTAACAGTTAGCAGGAGCTTCCCTTGGCTACTTGGGAGTGACTGTAAGACGTACGACCAAACTAAGGAACATTCTGACACAATATTTTTAACTCCCCATCTTCAGGAGCCTCTCCTTGTGGTCACAGCGATAAAGCCGCCGTAAACATTGGCACATAGCGCCTGAGTTTTGAAATAACTGGCTTCCCTGTTTAATGGTGCCCGACTTCCTTTAGCGTCCATCGCTGCCGCGAGTAACTGCATGTATTTAAATTTCACCAACGCTTATGTATGCTAAGGCCCTCAAAAAACGTGTCAGTTCAGGCCTGACTAAAAATAATAATAATAATATTCCCTATAGTTTCAATAGGGTCGTATGCACTGTCAGTGTTCGGACCCTAATAAGACTCAGAAAAGGTACGACACTTTGAAGCTTTATTTTTAATGGCGTTAAACGTCGTTCGTCAAGTCGGCTACAGATTTCTGTCGATTTTTAGCGTCTGTTATTGGCAGCAGCAAGGGATGCTAAAGGTTCACCAGTTAACAAGGAAACACCAGAAAGCTCTTCTCAGGCCTGGCCTCGACGTGGACAGACAGAAGCAGAAACATCCTGTTCTCAGTAGAGGGACTTTTAGACTGGATGAACTTTAGAACCAAGTTTGGATTTAGATAAATACCGGAATGTTGTTGGATCTCTGAGATAAATGTGAAACTGTTTAAAAAAATAAAGTATAATATTGGACACTAGGCCACAAAGCTTATTAAAAAAATAAATAAATTAAGTTAAATTGGCATTTAACACAATGAATAAAGTGGCTGCTGTTAATTGTTCAGCAAACACATTTATTTTTATATATGAAATCACAAACAATGAGCACATTAAAATTTATGGAAAATAATATTTTGACTCTTAATACATCCCAAAGAAATAATGTGAACCTTTTTCTCCTGCGGAGCCGAGCTCATTCTTGCGTCACGCTCGGCGACCAGAGACTCATTAACCCGTCCGTTTTCTGACCTTTGTAATCCGACTGTTTTTAGGAGTGGCTGTATTTAGGTCACTGGAGTGATAGTTCGCCGAGTCTGTGTAAACATAACACGAGAAAACCTCTTGTTTGCTCACCTGGCTTCTCTGACACGCCCCCTTTTTTTTGTTTTGTTTTTTTTTTGTTTGCACAGGATCTCCTTGAATAGCGGGTCGGACCTGTGGCGCAGCCGAGCAGCAGGGTTCCAGCCCGTCCCGGAGGCTGGTTTCTGCTCCCGACATACCTTTCCCCTGCTCTTCCTTTCAACCCCCCCTCCCTCCACCCCCCCTCCTCCTCCTCCTCCTCCTCCTCCTCTTCCTCCAGTAGAAACTCTGCCCTCAGCGACAGATCAAGCGTCTGTGTCTTATCTGCTGTCATCAGCCCAGTCTATTGAATGTACGGAGACGACTTGTGACGACCGAGAGCTATGGCGGCGGCAGCAGCGGCGGCCTTTTGCTTCAAGCTGTCGATTCAGTTGCTTAAGTTTGAGGTTATTTATTTTCCAGGCAGTGAAGAACTTCAGCAGCCAGACAGATCGGATTTTGAAGGAATTGCTTGCTGTATAAATCCACCGCCGCGTTTACGGGTTCCTCCGGCCGGGAGCGCTGACGGAAACACTCCCGCGACTGTCGAGGACGCCCCCGCCCCCTCCCCCCCCCCCCCTCATGCACTTGTACAGAACTCATTTTTCATGCGTTTCATCGGTTCAGTCCGTCTCTTACTGGCGAATAAACGCTTCCAGACCATTTTAGTCTTTAACCTCTATATAATGAAGTATTTGTAAAAAAACAACAACAAAAAAACAAAAACAAAGACCCGACGGAGCCCCAAGTATGTAAATTTAATGTTCCGGGCCCGACACCTTTTGTGGAATCATCCGTTTTCAGTCTGTACGTGGAATACAAGCCTGCAGACTTTTGGTACGACCAAAATCTAACTTCAAAGTAATAAGACATAACGTGGAAATGAAGCATTTCCATTAGGTTTGATAGCAATAAAATGTCTGGATTTAGTGTATTCACGATATTGTCCGTGCATGTGAAATTCTCCTATTGGCACAATATATATATCTTTTTTTTTTTTTTAAGTCTTCTGTTGGTTAACGAATGGTAATGCCATCGAGCTAAACATGTTCTGCGTCATTGTCCAGGTTCGTACAATGTTTCAAGACATTAAAAAACTTTGTCTGCAGTCGGGACTGCAAAAAAAAAAAGCACAAGGTCCTTTGTATGCGAAGAGTTTGTAGTTGAAGTTTATATCTTCCGAAGAGCGACCTGTCGTGGCGACTTAATAACCACTGTACTCCCGCGCAAGTCGTGTTTGTAAGAATGCAAGTTGCTTTTTGTACCGGATCAGCTTTTACAAAATCGGGTCACAGTTGATGACTTGTGGTTCCTGAGACGTTCAGAAATGATAAGAATATAGTTTGATAGCAGATATCTTACATTTTGTACCGATACAATCAGCTAATCAAATGCGTGTGTGGGATTTGGTGATGGAATGCAAAAAAAAAAGAAAATTAGGTGAATAAACAAAAGCCCAATGTGAATCTTGTAGAGCACAGGTCCAGCTAAAGGTGATCAGTTAAGAGTGGAATATTTTTCTTTTAGTAATTATAGTTTAAACTACTAGGATAATCGAAAGTCTCTTCACTGTTTCTCGTTGTTCACTCCTACAAAGTCTGACCAGTCTTTTTAAACATGTCTTGCACATTTTTTTTTTTTTTTTTTTGTGTGTCGTGGGTTTAAATATACGTGTTGCCGTCATACAGGTTTAATTTATTTTATTTGCGACTGGTTCAGAATGCAGTAATTTAGTTGTGGGCGGAGCCGACGTGTTTTTACAGATTCCTGTTTAAGTCGGCTCACATGTAACCGATTTTAATGCAGTGTGTCTGTGACATCCAGAAGTTGCACTTTTTTTTTTTTCTTCCCCCCCCCCCCAACATGAATTCTTCAGCAGTTCAGATCTTTCACTTCGGCTCCAAATAAGCTGCATGTCGCCTCTCGATAGCGAGTTCACGGCCTCCGACAAGGTGGCGTTTCTTTAGTTTTCTGCGTGACTGTGAGACTTTTAATTCAAGCTGCAATACTTTGACTAGAATCAATTCAAAGAAGACGATGTGGATGCAGGGTGTTCATGTAGCTGCTTTACACTGGGAACGGCCCTTTATTTAAATGTTTGTGCGAAAGTAATGAAACTTTGTTACAATTTGAACCTGCTGTATAAAATGAGTCATTGTGATGGTTTTGTAAATATACAAGGTTTCATCTTTTTATCTGCCGTTTCTCTTTTCTGTATATTTGAAGCAGTTTTCTTTGGGTTTGCCAATAAATTCAAAAAGTTCCATTAAATTTTGGGGGTTTGTTCATTTTTTTTTGTGTGTCTTCCTGCAGTTCAGCTTGTGGTTTTTAGTTACAATTTCTCAACTTCAGTTTCCAAAGAGGTGCAGAGAAATTGATGGATTTATCTTGTTGAATGAAATCTAGTCTCCTACATAATTACTTGTAACTTTTATAGCTTCTTGGAATTTATCATTTATGAAATCTCAATTTCAAACCAGTAAACTTTAAAGATATTCTTTGTCGTGGTGGAGAGCATATGATGAAAATGTCCATATTTTTCACAAATCTGAACAATTTGTAGAAAACATTTCTGCATTTGCAAACAAACTAGTTTTAATGATATAATAAAGAAATGTCTCTACCTGACAAAATGGCTTTGAGGTTAATGCGAGTTTGATAGCAATGAGGTTTAATTCTTCACGGCGATGCCACATATAGAAATGTTACACAGGTGTGAATGTGTGCTTGTCCTGTGATGGACACACGACCAGCCTCCACCCACCGACTTGACGTACGATGATCATGCGACGAAAAGAATAAAGTGAAATAAGCAACCGGAAATCGTGAGAAAGCGCTATTGCACAAGCATAAACGTTTATTTTCCAATCACATTTATTATCTTCATGTTCTGAAATGCAACAAAGCAAGCCAGAGGGACTCGCAAACTGTGAAATCCTCAGATTCGGTATAAAAAGTTTCCCTCTGTGTCAAAGAAATCCTTCCCCACTTGCATAACGGGAGAAGGTTTTTCTGTTCCCATCAGCTCCCCCAGCTCTTGTTCCGTCAACACTTGTCCGTCCCAACTGTCCTCTTCCTCCTCCTCCACCGTGTCTTCCGTGGACGCCGTCATTGAGACATCTTTACCGACGCCAGCTGTACGCCGAGCCGGCGAAGCAGCAACGTGGACGAGGCTCTGACCGAGCGACGCCGAGTCTTCGCCTCCAACCACCGGAGTCTGATTGGCCGCAGCGAGCAAAGCGCCTTCCGTCCCTCCGGGTGGAAGAATGGCTGCCGCGCGGCTGTTCCCGGGCAGCGTGAGCCCGCCCTGCCGTGCGCTCGCGCCCGAAGGCAGCGCCTGCAGGCCGGCCGCAGCCATGACTTTGGCGTTTTGCTTCTCCCTCCTCTCTGGCAAAGGGACGAACTTGCTCCTCAGGACTCTGCAGACGACGTCGGGAGCGACGGAGAAGCCTTCGGCGAGCCGCTCCACGGTCCACTCCTCTGGCTGTTCCTGCTTGAGATACCTGAAAATGGAGTCACGGTTGGTTTTATGTCAAGATGAAGAATATTTGGTGGTTTTCTTTGCTGATGTCATATATTCTCCAATCCTCTATCCTGGAATTTTTGTATTGCTGCGATCTGCACATACCCGTTTCTATACAGGGTAGATGGAGACTTACAATGAAAGTAGTTTAAGCATTTATCATATTAATTTGCAATTTTTGTTCGGCTCACTCCAGGTGAGGACAATCAGGAAAGAGTAAAAGTGCCACCTGGAGGTGTTTTTGTTAATGACTATGGCAAAAGGTTTAGAACACAATGTCATCTTGACTTAATTAAATCCTACTTTTTTCTCTTTTTTTAATGTATTATACATCAGAGCTCTCTCACCGTATCTGCTCCATGGCGTCCCAGGTTAACTTCCTCTGTGGAGCTCCTGATGGAGTCATCTTCCTCCTCATCATGTGGAACTTGACAGTCTTCCGTCTTTTCCTCTCCTCACTGAACACACACAGAGGAAAGTGAGTATTTTCTTATACAGTCACGACATTTGCACAGGGCGTCAGACAACAAATAAAGCTTTAAATGGAGGCTGCAAAATATGAATTTGTGGCCACGAAATATGAATTAAAGGCATATTGATATATAATAATAATAACAAGAAGAAGAAGACACAAATAATAAATAATTTGAGCCATAAATATTAATTTGATGTCAGAAAATACTAATTTAAGTTCACCATATACTATCAAGACCACAACATATTCATTTGAGGTCACATAATACAAATTGAAGGCAAAAATTTGAGGGCAAAATATTAATTTAAGTCCACAAACTATTAATTTAAGGCCTCAAAATGTAAATTTAAGGCCACAATTTCCAGTTTTGTACATTTGCACTTCAGGATGAGGATGACCGTATGACGATGGTTCTTACTCCATGAGGGCCTGGAACTTGTCCTCCACATCCTCCAGCTCGTCGGCGCCATCAGACGACCGCCTGCTGCGGGAGCCGAACCCCTCGCCGGGCCGTCCGGGTTCCGTCCAGGTCCTGGTGACGCCTCTGCTTGCAGACCGGCAGCCGCTCGCGGACAATGACGGAGTCACGGAGGTGAAGCAGAGTCTGGAGAGCAGAGGCAGCGCGTGAAGGGGTCGAGTCATGGCCGCGGGCGTATTTCAGTCCTGTGAGTCTCACATATCCACCAATATAGACACTTCCATGGAGGAATGTCTTACTAATACATTAATACACTTTACATATAAAAAAAAAATCCGAAGGACACCAACACGACCAAAACACACGTGAGAGTACTTCCGCAAACACTGGTGTAACACGACGCAGTGCTACCCCCTAGAGGCCCGGAGGACTCTTTGCTCACAACACACAAAATAAATACTCTCCCCGACAGTAACCTGTACATTTAATGTATGTCATTCAAACCCGAGCACGTCTGTCTATCCCCACTGCTCCAGGCCATTAATATTTAATAGGACTTATTTAATGCTTACTCCATGGTATTTGAACTTCTATTCATTCTTTGCGGAGCAACAAATAATAATGTCCTTTATTTATCACACACAACAAATATACATAATATAATTTGCAGTGAAATGCTTTGAGTGTGTTCCACGCACGAAACGAGCGTTTTTTATTAGAATTGAAGAAAATAAACATAAAGTAAAATTTGGAACACAAATGAAGACAATAGCACGCTATATTACAATATTATTAATAATAAAGGACATTGAGGCACACGAAAGATCAAGGATAAATAGAAAAATGTAGATATATATAGGTAGACCAGTGCCAAAAGTGCAAGTACACATTATATAAAAGTCAAACTGTTAGGTCTATTTTCCTCTGGAATTAATACAGTAGCTCTATTCTATTCTATTCTATTCGTCAATTTATCAGTTTACTTTCCCCATATTTCTTTTTCGTGAAATATATAACAAATGTTTAATTCCGGATAAATGCTGCCCCCTGCTGTCCTGCTTGGAGCTCTGCAAGCCTTTGACAGCTCGGTCCTCGAGGCTGCGCGCCCGTGTGACACGGCCGCGCGCGTGTCTCCTCCCCGCCCGGGCGCTGTTGTTTCATTTGCGCCATTTTGTCTGCTCACTTTGTTGATTGGGCTTCAGAGCTGAACTGGAGCCAATCAGAGGGGAACCGGACAGCACACTCACGGTAAGGCAGCACCGATTGAAGGCATTGGTAGTTGTCAGCACGGATTGGTTTGTCATGGACCAACCAAATTACTAACGCGGTTAAATGCAAGGGGAGAAAAAACTCCTCAAATTGCAGCTCGATTCGAAGCGTTTGATTTTGAGGACTAATGGAGGGTTTTCTCCGCGAGACGTTGTTGTGCTTCGATGTGGCTGAAACATGAGCGCTGCTAGCCGCGGCTACTCGGCCAAAACACCCGGCTCCCGAGACAAAGGGACGGTCGGTTCCCCGGCCGCCCAGACCCCGGCGAACACTGCCGTGCAATATCGTCATAATGTTTAACCTCCAGGGGGGAAAAAGACTCGTAGTGAAGCTCACTTTATCCAGAAAAAACCTCGAGGTTTCTGGGTTTGAGCAGGCTAACCTATGCTAATCTTGTTAGCTCACATAATACCTCCATAAACCGGCCCATATCTGACATAAATACACTAACTGCCTTTCCTCCCCAATTACTAATGAAGTATTCAAATCTCCCAGTCTGTATTTATGCCGTTTTGCGTTAATAATTAATTAAAACAGTATTTGCTAATATCTTCTTTTTTTTTTTTTGTCTTAAGGAAGATTTAAACAGACATAAGCTATGGAGCAGTACACTACTGCAACTACTACCACTGGGGAGCAGATAGTGGTACAGACAACCAATGGACAGCTCCAACAGCAGGTATACACACACACACACACACACACACACACACTCTGGACCCCCACCATGCCAACTACAATTACACTAACAACCCCCCCCCCCCCCCCCCCCCACCAATAACACACACTATATATAACAGTTTCTTTGTTATATTCTGTATGATGTGTTCCTTTTCTATGAGAATAATATGGGTTTTGTTTAGTTTGTGTTTATTTTTCAGGGACCATGTAAAGAAAAGATGCTTTGCACCAGATTCAGCCATGGCCAGTTTCCATCGGCAGGCACACAACATTATAATACACATTACAAATATAACCTACAGTAAAAAAAATTAACAAGATTGGCAATGACCATTAAAATGTGTCACCCGGTTTCATAGAATACAAAAACATTATTGTGCAGTATGTTATGAAAACAGCAAGTAGAAGCACAATATTCCTACACACATAAATATAACCTACAAATAAAATTGGTAATATTACCATCGGTAATTCCCATTCAAATTAATCACCTGGGTTCCTAAATCTTATGCACAGTACTGAACTACCCTTTGGCGTTGAGGGAGCTTTCACACTAACAGTGAAACCTGAAAAGCAGATTGAGAAGATCCAGTTTCACTGTAAGATCATTTCAAGAATTTCCCTCTTTAATTTTTGTTCAATTTTAAAGGTACACACGCCCCAAAATGCAAATGATGTCATCATTTTGACATATTCATGTATGGCACGTGAAGAATTCCAGAAGCTCTCCCAGGGTGAGCTCAGTCGGTCCTAAATATCGACGGGACGTTTTTAAGCCCAAGGTTAAAAGCGCTGCGTTCGCCTCCTGAACTAAAAGCGGCGCCGGTTCCACGAGGCTGTGAGGTCACAGGGGGATTCCGGGTTTGACACTGTGGTCTGAGACGGTGTTGTCCTGCCTTGCCTGCAGACGCAGGGCACAGTGACGGCTGTGCAGCTGCAGACAGAGGCGCCGGTGGTGACGGCCTCAGGCCAGCAGGTGCAGACACTCCAGGTAGTGGTGTCACCGCCGCCCTGTGTCAGCATCGTCACCAGTCTGCATGCTGAACCCAGGCTGCTGCCTATTTGATTTCATGACCCATTCTGCTGTTCGGTTCGCCACCCACCCCCAACCCCACCCACACTCTACCCTCCCCAGCATGTGTTGCAACTGCCTTGAACTGCATGCTCCTCAGCACAGTGTCTGTGGTTTTTTGTCCGTGCTCTCATTGGCTGTCAGCAGAGCCTCTCGCTTGACAAGCAGATTCAGAAACTCGATGTTCCCAAGGGGGACATTGGAATCATGAGTGATGTGGATGTTTTTTTAACGTTACCTGTCACTTTTCATCATCGAGCTTTTGTTTTTAATAATAGAAGTGGGGTTTTTTTCTCTATGGTTTCATTCATTTGTCCTGATACCTCAGTATTAATGTCACTGCAAACTCATTTGATGACAGTACTGTGTATCATCTGAATATGCACTGCAAGCAAATCTACTTCCTATAACATCTCGGCCCAGCGTGTCTTGTAAGTACAAATCTTGGAAAACGGAGAGACAGAATTTGTTAATTGCAGTTATAAGGAGCCATTGTTTGCCACCATGTAACTGGATGCTTTCGTAGTATCCAGATGTGAGAAATGGTTGTAATCATCAGTTCTGTTGATCCACATGTCATCTCTTGCATGCAACCCTGCCGGTCTGCGATACTGAGATACCGGCCATCATTGCTGCTCTGACCACTTTCCGTCGCCTCCACCGTAGGTCCAAGGGCAGCCTCTGATGGTCCAGGTGAGCGGCGGGCAGCTCATCACGTCATCAGGACAGCCCATCATGGTGCAAGCCATGTCTGGGGGCCAGGGACAGACCATCATGCAGGTCCCTGTGTCTGCTGCTCAAGGACTACAGCAGGTGAGATATCAGGCCCGCGACGTTCTGCCCGTGAAGTCAAGTGTTCCTGCAAGAAGACGTCTCACTCTTGCCTCTTGTGTGTAGATCCAGCTGGTGCAGCCCAGTCAAATCCAGCTGCAGGGGGGTCAGACTCTGCAGCTTCAGGGCCAGCAGGGCCAGCCTCAGCAGATCATCATCCAGCAGCCGCAGGCCGCCATCACTGCAGGACAGAACCAGGTGCTACACCTTCACCGCTTCTCCGCATAGATACTGAGGCGTTGTTTACACCACATAGTTTCAAGTGAAAACACTTTTTTTTTTTTTTATAGTTTCAGAAAAGTTTTACATCTACATGGCAACAATGTGAAAATTATGTCCAATTACCTGGCAAAACGATGAAAATTGTTGGTATCTACTGAGCATGTGCAGAACTATTTTGTAGCATGCAATAGCAACGGTTCTGCTGCTACTGCAGCATGGCAGGTACAAAGTCGTTAGAGGCTAAGCGTTTTCGGAAATTGGCGTTTACAGGCAGAGTCGCCGTGTCTTCAAATCATTCATCAGCCTTTTTAGTGACTCCGAGCAGCGTTGTCGTGTTAACAGACACCCAAAACACCACAAAACATTTGCGTTTTCACTTGACAACATCGCGTAAACTGGGCCTTTGTAGCAGACCCTCTGTGGAAATGTTCCTGTTTTAAATCTAGTTGATGTCTTGACATTTTACAACAAGTAAAATGGTCTTTACTGCTCGCTGACATCATGGCGCAATCACCAGCTTGAGTCGAGTCAGTTTTGTTAGAATTCCAGTAATGAGAAAAGCCACGATTCTTCAAAATGTTGTGTTAGTCTGAAAACTTGGAAACTACGCTGGCCTTCACCATGTGAGACTATTGCAGTGAATCTGGGCCTCCTGCACCTGCTGAGAACTGTGATTGTTGAGCTTAATATTCATGCATAGTGATGGTTTTTTCCCCCATTCTCCAGGGGCAGCAGATCAGCGTGCAGGGGCAGCAGGTGGCTCAGACGGCGGACGGACAGACCATCGTCTACCAGCCGGTCAACGCAGACGGCACCGTCCTGCAGCAGGGTACCTACAACACTCCCGAGACTTTTATGAAACAGGAGCACTTGACGAGTTCCGAGTTTGACGGAGAGTTGTGATGATCATCTGTCGACAGGAATGATCACAATTCCGGCTTCCAGCTTGGCCGGCGCTCAGATTGTACAAGCAGGCGGTGCCAACACAAACACCACCAACAGCGGCCAAGGCACTGTGACCGTCACCCTGCCCGTCTCTGGAAACATGGTCAATGCAGGTGGAATGGTCATGGTAAGACCCTGTGCAGAGGTACCCGTCATCTCATTTCTTGTAATTAAACACGGAATGTTCAGTAGCACAGGAACGTGCGGCGCAATGACGCTCACACAAACTCTAAAGAGGACAAATGTAGTGTTTATGTTATCAAATGTCTTGTAAAATACACACACGGCCAAGATTTTCTTTTTTTTTTTGCGAAAATGTCCAAATAATCACTTCTTAATACTGGGGCTCGAATTCCAAACTTCCAAATATTGATCTTAAAGCTCTGGTGTAATGAAGAAATTACGTAAATATGTGAAATTGTAATAATTTCCTGCAGTGTTTCAACTTTGAATATAATAACATCGACACTGAGCTCGGTATCCATCGTACAGCTCTGATCAAATCCCAAGGAATGAGGGACAATTCATGGAAATGACAGTTTGCACCTTTAACCCTCATATTCCCATCCTGACGCTGCTGAAAGGATTTAACTTCCTTCATTCGCATAACTAATTCTCATGCTTTCTTGCAACCAACTATATTGATTTCAATTCCATCAAACACAAGACCAAAATAGAAAATGCAGTTGTTGATTGACGATCAGGTCAGTTGTTTGATTTGAGACGATATTATGTAATTAATGTGAGCTGCTCTAACAGACGTTTGTGACCTGAGACACAGTTGTAGTTTTATTTTAAACCCTGTAATTAATGTCCACATTGAAAAAAAAGCCTGTGGTTCATCTATACAGATCTTTTCCTCTCAGTCATGAAATATCTGACTTCTTGTAGTTCTTTTACTAGCTTCCAAAGTGCGAATAATGTAAAATTGCATACCAGATAGTAACAAGCTGTAGTGATTTCTGTGGAATTTAATTTAGTTAAAAAAAACAAACATATATTGCAATTTCCAGAGGAACCACCACCACCACCAAGCATGAGCATGTGTAAAGGAGTGAGAACATGTCTGGGTGTTCAAAGCCTCCAACATGGCCTTTTAACGACATTTTCCTGATTTATTCAACTTCATCTTCTTGCATTGCATGATGTTTCCCAGTAATCTGTTAAGTCCAGTTGTTTTCAGTGCGACGTGCCTGTTTATGTGTCTCCAACCGTCAGATGGTGCCTGGAGGCGGCGGCGTTTCCACAATGCAGCGTATTCCCCTGCCAGGGGCGGAAATGTTGGAGGAGGAGCCTTTGTACGTCAACGCCAAGCAATACCACCGCATCCTCAAGCGGCGGCAGGCCCGGGCCAAGCTGGAGGCCGAGGGAAAGATCCCCAAAGAAAGAAGGGTGCGCTCATGGCTTTCTCACAGTAACTAATGTTGTTTTGGTCCAATAGCTGAGGAGGGTTTGACAGGACAGAAACGGAATGGGCAGATTTTGGGAGAGACGCACAAATGTCACTCTTATGCTCAGTTTATTTTAAATATTTGAATAGTAATCGTCTTCACCAACTGATGCTGGGATCATTCCATCACGCACACCATTTCCACACTGGGTGTTCAGTTGAGCTGAATTTCCGACCCAATCTATTTTCTCATCAGTGCTGGAATTGTTTTTATTGACGATGGCTGTCTGCACACTGTCACATTCTGACCTGATACCAACCCTGCTGGGTTTAAATCCGGCTTGCTTACAGCCCAATCTCATCTCGAGTGGGCCGGACCAGTAAATCTGGCACAATAACCTTAAAATTTTGATTTTAAAGTCTATATTCAAATGTCTATACTGTCACCAAACCAAGTATTTACTACAGAAAATGACCATAATCTTAACACAGACAATTTTAATGAAACCTTCTGCTGCAAAATACAGTGAAATGTCAAAAAAAAACGTCTCCTATAGCTGTTGTATTATGAATATCTTTATAAATTCACCCTGACCGCATGGCTTTGAGGCTAATTTATCTTTCAATTTATGTTTGACGCTGAAAAATATTCTGTTACTTCAAACCAACGTGTGGTAAAAATGGCAAAAGTTTTGAACTGGCAGTTATTTGGAGGTGTACCGTAATTGCACTGTTATATTGATTTGCTTTGTCGCTTTCAGAAATACCTCCACGAGTCCCGCCACCGTCACGCGATGCAGCGTAAACGAGGAGACGGCGGTCGTTTCTATTCCCCGAAGGAGAAGGAGGAGATGGCTTTGGCTCTAGCTCAGGTGCGGAGCTGGGTAAATGAAAAACACAGACACCTAGCCAGAGCTCCAAACAACAAATACAAGTGACAAGGAAGACGTGGATGGGGAAACTTTGGAAACTTGTCACACGCTGTCATCTTTTCTGCTCCCACAGAGCTGTCTTTCCTTTACTCAATTTGAACTGGTGATTTCAAAGCGCTCGTCCCTGATCCTGTTCTCTCCCTCTCGTCCTCCAGCAGGAAGTCGGACAGGCGGCGGCGGACGAGACGGTGGCTCAGATGATCCGAGTCTCATAACGACTCCCCACCGATCTGTCTTGAACTCTACCAGGTCTGAAGGTCCTTCATCCCGGCTAACCATCTGTTTGTTTGGTTTTGGGTAAATTCTGAGAATTTGTCAACTTTAAATATTTTTGTAAATGGTACCTTTTTTTTTTTTTTTGTCGTCGGACAACTATTATTTGTTTCGTCTTCTGCGGGATGCCCTTTATTGTGAGATTTATTTTTGAAACCCATCCTGTGTGTCAATGGACACTCTCTTTCAGCCCGCGTTCGCTGAACAAAAGCTTAAATGTGATTGTAATATAAAAATATTGTTTATTCTAAGAGACGACGGTCTCTTTCTTTCCCCAGTCCGGTCGCAAATTGCTCCCTTTTGGTATTCGCATTTTATACAGTTTGCCAGTGATTGTGTTTGTATTCATTTTATTCGTGTAGTTACTTCCTCTGTGTTCAGGTTTTCATTGTAGATATAATTTTTTTTGTTTACATCAAATGCAGTCCTGCAGTGTATTGCATTGATGAGACAATAATTAAATTTTACAAACTGACTTGAGAGTATTTGTGGTTTCTAGCACAGCATATTCTCTAAACGGTGGTCTTGTTCAAGAATGGAAAAAATGGCAAGTAACAGTGAAATTGTTTAGGATACTTTGGGTAAAAGATTAAGGCTCCATTTACATGATAACAATTTTTAAGATACGAATGTCTGTGTACTCCAATTGTTATTATTTATAGTGTATTCTCTGTGTGTGGTTTCGTCATAAAAACAAACAACAGCACCAACTAGTGGCCTTATGTCATTTTGAGCATTTCTGCAGTTACAGAGTAAACTGAATGAATCTGTCTTGTTTGGGGAAATTAACTAGTTTCTATTGTTGATCAAAGAATAAGTTATTGCAAGTAAAAACTGTTTATAGACATTTCAAATATAGCTTAATAAGAAGAAATAAAAATGTGATTTCTACATATTCTTGAAGCTATAAATGCATCATAATATTTTTTTTAGGATTCAGTACCAAGTACCAATAGCACTGAAACAATAAGCTATTATGATAAAAGCAGTCTGTAATTTAAAGTCTCAGTGCTTGAGGAAACCTTATAATTTAAATATAATCCTAATCCAGTTGAGTCCTGATCAGACGCGGTGTTTGTAGTGAAACAGCAAACAGGTATTCCCCTCTTTGATTGGACCGCTCAGGCTCCACTCAGCCAATCAGAACCTCTGTAATAAACACAATCAGCCAATCGCGGAGAAGGAGGCGGGACCTCCTCCCACCGGTAGGTTGTCCCGCCGCAGCCATTGGTAACGAAACATCTACGCTTTCGAGTATCAAAGTAACGAAATATACTCGACGTGGGCACTTGTCGTGCGGGTAACGAGTAACGGCACTCCCCCTGGTGGACGGACGCCGCCTCCACAATGGCTCAGGTGGCAGCCTCCGGCCGCCGCGGCCCCGCCCCTCGGTGATGTTTCTGCCGGTGGATGACAGCGGAGCTGCGGGACGGACGGAGCCACTCTCAGGCAAACTACGGACGCGACGCAACTCGGCTCCGAGAGGACGGCTCGGCCCATTTATCGCTTTCTTTTCTTTTTCTTAAAAAAAGAGAAAGTGTCGTGTCGCGAGGAGGTACCGTTAGTCGGAACTCTTCTTCGCGGGGCAGCCGGTGTCTCTCTCTCCTCCTCCTCCTCCTCCTCCTCCTCCAGGTACCCGGGCCGGCGGATGCGATGACGGACGCGGCCGTGGAGAGCAAGACGGAGCTGAAACAAGCCACCAAATATGTCAAAGAGACGGAGAACGTGGCGGAGAAATACTCCGCGCTCACCGTCAGCAAGAACAGCAGCGACGTGAACATGAACGTCGGGGAAATGCCGTCGGCGGCGTTCACCGCCGTCCCCACGCTGAAGTCCGTCAAGAAGGTAAGAAATCAACGTGAGAGACCCCCGCGTGGGCACCTGAGGGGAAGGGGGGGAGGGAGGGGGGGTCATGCACGTGCGATGGAGAGAGGGAGGGGGGGGGGGGGGGGGGGCACACGCTCACGTTGGTGCGGCACACTGCAGTGAAGAAGAAGCGCCGCACTCTGGTGTTAACATGTTATTCACTCCCGACCTGGGGAGATCACTGCAGCTTCGGTGGATGAACTCATTCCCCTGGGAAAAATAGAAATAATCACCACAGTCGAAAAATACCAGATTCGTGATTGCGCGAGGAAACATATAATTTCAAGAGAGACTTCCACGGAGGCTGGATTATTGTTGAAGTCGTGTAGCTTTCCTGTTTTTGTCTGAATCAACATCATGCCAAGATCCCGGAGTCAGGAAACAGCTCAAAGCCAAAGCTGATCCTCTAAATCTGTGTAGTAACATGAGTTACATACCTGAGCTTAGAGGGGAGGGGAGTGTGTGTGTGTGTGTGTGTGTGTGTGTGTGTGTGTGTGGGGGGGGGGGGGGGGGGGGGTGGGTCTGCACTCCCACGAGCTACTGCAAGGCTTCTAAATCAAACTAAAACTGACCAAGTTAAATGGATTTCACTCATATAGTCCCATTTCCACTGCTTGAGCAGTCCCCCAAATGTGCTTTTGTCAATTTAATCTATTCACAAGGTGCCCAGTCCAGCTATTCAGAGTAATTTGGGGTTCAGTGGCTTGCTCAAGGACACTTGGACACGATTCGAACATGCAACCTTCCGATTCAGAGCGATTCAGAGCTCTGCCGACCGAGGCGAGGCTTTAGAATTTGCAAAGGTCATCGTCCTCATGAACCCATATCGCGTTGCTCTTTCCTTGCTCGGTGAGACATCGTTGCATTGTTCAGGTGCGCGACAGAGAAATGAATTGTTTGCGCCTGTGAGAAGAGGCTTAGGGTTTCTTGGCTGTGGCACAATGGGACAAAAGACGGAAGGCTCTCCTCAGGTTGGCTCGTTCACATCAGTACAGATCCGCCGCTGTGAGCGAAACCTGGCAACAGGTGCTGGATGAACGCTCCGCAGACGGGCTTATTTAGTTTTCCCTGAGAACAAAGGCGCTCGGGACATCTCAAGGATAAACCCGTTCCGTATAATAAAGTTATTCTTGTTGCCTCCATAGCGGATAAAGTTGAGATCGCGTCGCGAGATAATTGCTATTCTACATTTCCAACTGTAATGAGATATTTCCTTTCCGCCAAGGTGACTTTGACTCGTGACACCAGTGCTTCCCACACATGTTGTCACAATTCTAACATCTAATTCCATGTTTTCTGGACCAAACACACCAGATCGAACTGAACTGTTACGGCTCGTCACTTTGAATAAGGTGTATTTGAGACACTGTGAAGCAAAGCAAACTAATTCAAACAGAAATACCCTCCATCTTCTTGACATGCTATATGGATTATGATTTTAGAAATTTATTATTATCATTTGTTCACCACGAATGTGATGATTTCGATGTAATAAAGCTGTCGATACACAGTATTTCCTCTTTAAATTTCTGGATATAAAGTAATCGTGAACTCTACCAAAGTGGTATTAATGTGGATGTTTAATCTCCTCAGCAGTTATTGTGGTTGTGGAGGTGAGTTTGTGTCTGAGCATTTCATCTGAATATAACCACAAGAGGTCAACCGATTAATCGGACTTATGGAAACATGTATTTTTCCCAGCAGCGGGGCTCGTAGACTTCACAATATTGGCCCCGACTCCCCGTCTGACGAGGCAATAACATGTGGATCGCCTCGGGGAGCACGGGTGAAAACATATTGGATGGTTGGAATGTTGACTGCGCTTATGAAAACAAAGCGGCATGTTATGAATAAATGTGAGAAGCCGGTGTCAAACTGAGCTGCCTGGAGAAAGAAAGAATTAAAAAAAAAAAAAAAAAAAAAAAGCACAGATTTTTTTTTTTATTCATTTATTTTTTTAGGTGAGATAAAACTAATGAAAGTCCTTTCCGGGTGACTGCTGCTGCATTGTCACGTAATCCGACGGGGGGAAAACACAATCAATGCTTCAAATTATAGAGGAGCGTGTGAGTGTGGGTGAGTCAAAGAACATCACCGCCGCGCCTCGTCGCTCTCCGGCCGCATCCAGCAGTTATGTAACACGCCCCCCCCACCCCCACCCCCCCCCCCCCCCCCCCCCGACTCGCTCACTGTGGGCCTGCTCATGCATCATCATTTCCCTCTGAACCCTGCCAGCCGTTTTACATGCAGCCTGAAATGCGGGCGCCTGGAGGTGAAACGCGGCGGCGCTCATCCCGGGTGGACCGGGTCATAACCTTCGTTATGTTTTTTTTGGCTGCTTTGTGTTTGTTAGTCTATTTATTCATTGGTTTGTATGTATGTTATTTTTCGGGGGAAAAAACTACTCACCCGATTCGCATGAACTTTGCGGGGATGATTTGTCGTCAGCCACGGACCAATCGATTCGATTTTGAGACGATAGCAGCTAAAAGTTTCCGAAACGGCGAAAAAAAAAAACTAAAATCACATGGGAGAGGCACCTCATGGAGGAGATCAGCATCTGTTGCCATGGAGACACTTCCTGCTCAGTGATGTTGCTACCTGGTTAGTAGGGCTGGGCGATTTATCCCCCAAAAAAGGAAAATCAATGTTTTTAAAGAGAAATTTGATTTTCCATTAGATTTTTTCTTTCTCAATGCACTTAAAAATACCTGCAGACATCAGATATATTATCAAAAGTGCAACTTTCTTGCTCTCAAGACCAAGACTGCACAAACGCCGGAGCGTCAGCCGGTGAGAGAAGGAATCTCAGAGGTCGTCTCCGGAGCGATCTGACCCGAGCACGCCGAAGCGCTTCTATAAAAATAACCAGAAACTGAAGTACATGAAACATCTCTGACTGTGGTTCCTATCAGCCGCGTGCAAAAATAACTTGCGCCGCGGCTTCTTTCGAGGGTTTTTTGTGGAAGTGTAAACCCGACTCGGCGCGCACAGGTAACGCTCTGTGTTGCTCTGGCGGTTATTAACACCGGGGGGGAAAAGTCGCAATAAGATGAGAAATGTAGCACATCTATACTGACTAGTTTCCTCATTTTCCAACTGTGTTCTCAGTTTCATCTCATATTCCAGTGAGTTTATTAGCTTCCTGGATTTCTCACCTCCAACATGAAGGATTAAAAAAAAAAAAAATTTGCTGAAATAAAAAAAACAATGCTTTTTATTGTGTTTAATCGTAAAATACAGTCATGCATTACCCCGATAATGTACAGAAGTCATAGTTCATGTTTGAAGTCCAAAGAGCTTTGGAGGATTAGCACAGCGATGTATAATCGTTGCACTTGCAGACCTGGGAATCGGACCGTGCGCCCTCTCAGTGAGCAAGTGGAGTGTGGATAAGTAGTAGTTAGAGTCGCCTTATGTCAGGCGCATGTTGAGCCGTTACACTGCCGACTGACAGTCACACTCTACAGCTTAAGTCTGTGACCTGGCCTCCTATCGAAGAGAGAAAGAGTATTTTTAGCCGCAGGATGGGACTGGATGGGACGTCTATTGATGCAGCAGACAGCTAATGGAAATGGAGTTTAATTCCTCCTGTCAATCGCCCCCCATTTTTTTTTTTTTTTAGGCGTCCAAATCAGTGACTGCTGGCTGAG
Organism: Blennius ocellaris; assembly: GCF_963422515.1. NCBI lineage: Eukaryota > Metazoa > Chordata > Actinopteri > Blenniiformes > Blenniidae > Blennius > Blennius ocellaris. The sequence continues at coordinate 28,141,078 of NC_137654.1, forward strand.
AGTACACGCTGCAGTAATAGTGTTTTTTTGTTTTTTTTTAAACGTATGTGGTTTGTGTACGGTATACCTTTTTTTCTGAATTGCTCTGCATTTTGCAGCTTCTTCCCATATTTACTCTTTCAGCACTTAAAATTACCGTAAAAAAACACAACCTACAGACTTTCGCAGCTGGTTGTCAAGGGCAAAGCCTGAGAGAGTGAGAGAGGCTCAGCTAAAATCGACCTCCTTTTCTCAGTAGAGGCCTCTCTCTTCCTCCCTCTCTCTCTCGCTCTCTCTCTCTTTCTCTCTCTCTCTTTCTCTCTCCAGGTTGGCCATTAGAAATCATGATAATAGGTGGGAACCTCCCCCCCGGCTCTGCCTGGGAGTGTTCAGGGATAATAGCATCAGGGACACCTAGTACCATCACACAGAGGACACACAGACTCAGGGAGGGTGTCTGGAAGGCTGGAAGAGAGCAGGCAGTGACGGGCAGCTATGGCACACAAGCATGGGCTCGGCAGAGAAAGGGTGAGTTATTCCCAATCTGTCAGAAAACTTGTCTCGCATACTGATTTTTTTTTTTTTAAGGAGACTTGGTTTCCCAGTCAAAGAGGAGAAACTCTCAGCATGCAAAACTTCTCCCTCCTCTTCGCAGTTTGCTGAAAACTTTTAACTTTGACTTGCAGGGAAAAGAGAAAAGAATCAATTGAAATGCAGCTCGGAGGGGAGACAAAAAAAAAAAAAAAAAAACCCTTCCAAACTTAAAAGGTGCACAGTTCGGCTTTCTGGCCGACTCCTGTGTAAGGCGAGCGGAAACACAACGCCTCGCGATTCATCATTAATCGCATTAACCCCTCCGCCGCCGCCGCCGTCTCAATAAACCGAGGCGGAACAAAGCGAGACATTCAAGACTGTGAAAACGTTCCCGCCGGAGCCTCGGGAGTCCAAAACTGATGCAAAGCAAACATAAGAGCAGCTATTTAGTCAGAAAAGGAGACGCGTCACGCGTTCAATTGTGAAAATAAAGACATGCGGCGATCGCCTCGGCTTTATTTGTACTGACGCTGCAGGTTGACGAGGCCCGGCTGTCACAGGGTTTTAGAAAGCTGCGTTGTGAGACAAGAACTTTCTGTTGCCTGAGGTACTTCTTCTAAAGTTTGTCGTAAACATCCGTCATGTCTCTCGTTTGCTGTCGTGTCATCACTCCTCAATGTCACACTCTTTGATACTGTCGTCCGTCTGGCGTCCGTCCGTTCCCAGATTTATCCCCCTGTGTTGTTGTGTCAACTCCGGCGGCCGCCTCTTCAGTTTGCAGTCCAAACACATGATTATGGACATTTAAAATAGGAAGAGGGCTTAAATCGCCACGGGACTGTCTGGAGGAGTTTTAATCGCCGGGGCGAAGCGAAAGTTAAAGATCTTCACGGACGGACTCGGGTGTAAAGTCGCATCCCGACACTTGTGATTTGAGTCACGTGATCGCAGACAAACAAAGGTCGGATCCGGCAGAAGACCTTTAAACGGATGTCACGGGGTTTGACCGCGCTTGGCCCGTAACGGTGTGAAGCGTAAAAACGCCGCACGGTGCTTTACGGCGTCATTCAGCACGATGAGGGCGGGGAGAAGGACGTCAGACGTGGATTCTGACATGAAACCACCAAAACACACGAAGGTGGGATTCTTGGAAAAGCAGAACAAGAGTTGGTACATGACGTGTGTCTGCGTGCCGCAAATCTTTTATTTATCACATGCCGGAATTATACATAGTATAATAATATGCAGGGAAATGCATTCCATACCAAAACAAGTTTTTTTTATAGGATAGACTTCAAAAAAAATAAAAAAATTAGAACACAAATAAAGAAAATAGCACATTATATTACAATTTTGGTAATAATAAAGGAAATTAAGTTAATAGATGATTAAAGGTAGTCCGGTGTCAATAGTGCAAGTACACAATGTAGGCAAACTGTCAGCAGTGTTCAGGTTTGTTTTTATTGGAAGATAAACCTGCGATAGCGGACGTGTGACCATCCTACAGCCCAGTAAACCACCGATCATGAAACTATCTGAAGTGCATCTTGTCGATATCGTCACAAAGTCCTCTGCACAAAAAATAAACAAAAGACAACTTCCTCGTTGCGTCATGACGCGCACCTGCGGTCTATTTCAGTAAAACGCTGCGTAACTCAGTTCTTTGTGCCGCTGTCCAGAGACTGTTTGGTTTGTACCAACAGCAGGTATGTAAGAGTTATGAAAAAAAAAACCAACAACAACAATTCTTTTGTGGTTTTGGAGCCATATAACTCAGAAGACTGAACAGTTGAGACTTTTATTAAAAATGCCAGGCCAGAAAACATCCCAGCTTCAACTGCTTGTGATCCAATTTATGCATCTCCAGATCTTTGATCTCGGTTCCCTTTGAAGAGCCGATTTGACACAATGAAGCGCAACCAGGAACCAGCGGAGCCGGAGAACAAGACATAAATCACGGCGCATCAGGGAGCGTTTAAAAATAGGCCCCGTCTCCCGTCGTCCACCTGCGATTTCCTTTTGACGAGACCGCTTCAGTGTCTCACGTCAGCCTAATAATAAAACAAAGGGTGTGAATGCACGTCTAAACCATTTAAACCATTTCCCGTCCTGCCGTCGCTTCGCCGCATTTGTCATTGAAGCCTGACGTGTCATATTTTCTTCTGTTTCGTTCCCCCGTCCAGATCCAGTTTGCTAACGCAGAAGACAAACAGGAGTTCACCAAGTATCCGACCAAAGCAGGCCGGCGCTCCCTCTCTCGCTCCATCTCGCAGTCGTCCACAGACAGCTACAGCTCAGGTACTGGGCGATGAAGCGCTTCATCTAGATCTGCTTGTGTGTGTGTGTGTGTGTGTGTGTGTGTGTGTGTGTGTGTGTGTGTGTGTGTACCAGGGGTGTCAAACATCCGGCCAAGCTGATCAAGCAAATGGTGAAAATGTCGATTAAAAAAAAAAAAGAAGAAAATTCGATGATGCTGCCGTGAAAGATAGCGTGAGTCTCAAGGCCATGCTGTCCTTGTCAATTTGTAAAAATACCCATAATGCAACAGCTATAGGAGACTTTTTTATTTGTGTGAACATTTTGCATCTTTGAAATTGGCTTTCTGTTGAGATTATAGTTATTTTCTGCAGTTATTGTTTCCTTTTGCAAAAAAAAAAAAAAATTCAATTCAACTTTATTTCTGTAGCACCACATGTAGGCGCTTTTAGCGAGAGAGAAACCCAACAAATCCACCTTTTGCAAGCATCGGTGACTGTGGAAAGGAAAAACTTGCTTGAACAGGAAGGAACCTTTGCAGAACCAGAGGAGGAGGTGGCGGGTTTGTGCTAATCCGATTGGGGGGGGGGGGGGTAGAGGACAGCAAAGGGGAGGACAGACAGAGAGATTGGGGTAGGGATGCAGATTTTCATCACATGTACTCTTGCGTGGTGCAGCGAAAACAACAAATCTTTTAAAGTTTGTAGTTCAAGGCTTTTCTACTGGTCAGACTGTCTGTGACCCCCGAACTGAAATATGTCTGACGGCCCTTCACACAATGGATTTCCAAGTATAGCTCTCATAATTGTCCCTTTTGTGTGCTTCTCTTCAAAAATGGCCCTTTTGTGTTGTCCGTGCCGCAGCTGCGTCGTACACCGACAGCTCCGACGATGAAACTTCCCCCCGGGACAAGGCGCAGGTCAACACCCACGGCAGCAGCGACTTCTGTGTGAAGAACATCAAACAGGCTGAATTCGGCCGCAGGGAAATTGAAATTGCGGAGCAAGGTACATCAGACACACTTTGTTTATTTATTTCCCCCCCTTGCGTCCATCTCCCATCGCGCCTCGTCTGATTCGGGGGTCTCGGCAGGCCGCCGTGTGAAGTCGGGTTACAGCTGGACGGCCCGGTTTTCACCCGTCTCTCTGTGCTTTCAACTGGGAAAAGCGAAAGTCACCGCGACGCAGCCGAATAATAAGACTCGCTGTCGTTACTTTTCATACAAAGTCATCCACCTGTTGCGACTTGAGCTCCTTGGTCTGTATCGCATGGCGTCTTTTCCTTCCGCTTGATTTCACTCCGGTTCATCACCCAAGGCCAGGGCAGCGTCGGAAACACAATCACTTCTGTTCACTATTTGTTAAAAATGCTGCTTCCTCAATTACGTGGACTCTCCCTCCATCCCCCTCTCTCTCTCTCTCTCTCTCTCTCTCTCTCTCTCTCTCTCTCTCTCTCCCTCCCTCCCTCTCTCCCCCCTCTCTCTCTCTCTCTCTCTCTCTCTCTCTCTCTCTCTCTCTCTCTCTCTCTCTCTCTCTCTCTCCCTCCCTCCCTCCTTCTCACTCTTTGTTTACTTCGCCCGTGTGGCCGCTGAGTGTGCCTGACTGTTCTTCAGACTTAAATCCAAACGAGGCGACAGCTGCTGCTGCCACACTTTTCAGTCATTCTCCATTAAACCCGACGTCCCCCCCCCCCCCCCCCCCCCCCCCCCTCCATAACAAAGCGTGGCCCTCCTGGTAACACGTCGCTGCTCCTCCACAGACATGTCCGCCTTGATTTCCCTGAGGAAGCGAGCCCAGGGCGAGAAGCCGCTGGCCGGGGCGAAGATAGTGGGCTGCACCCACATCACTGCCCAGACAGCAGTACGTCCTCTCGTCCAGTTTTTTTTACCTGATATAACCCCCCCCCCCCTTTATTTTTTTTTAAGGGAGTTAATAAAGTGTTTCTTCTCTTCGATAGGTCCTGATTGAAACGTTGGTCGCTCTCGGAGCTCAGTGTCGCTGGACTGCCTGCAACAATCTACTCCACTCAGAACGAGGTGGCTGCTGCTCTTGCTGAGACGGGTTCGTTTCTTTTAGCTCTTCTACGTTTGATTTTAAACGTGAGACTCCTAATAGGGACTCTGCACAGGCGACCTGTGTGTCAGTAGATCCACTTCGAAATCTTCCTTCTGGTCCATAGAGCTTTGAATGGTTAAATACATGTCACATTTACTTATGGTAGCATTATGAAACATCCAGAGTCAGAAGAAACGAGGTGTAGCAGCTTTTTACTTCCTACACTCCTCAACACACTCGTTTCTTATTTAAATCAGGACCGAAAACACTCAAATCAGTGTTGCTGGGAACTGAGATGCTTTTGTTTTTTAATCAAAATGTTCTGGTCGTCTCCAAAGTTGCTTAAGCTTTAATGTACCTTGAAAATAAACCGACACGGTTCGTTCCTTTCACTCTGTAATGCACCGCTAATGGACCTGTTGTGCAGGCTTACCCATAAGTATGTGTGTGTGTGTGTGTGTGTGTGTGTTTTCTGACCACAGGGGTTCCTGTGTTTGCATGGAAGGGCGAATCCGAGGACGACTTCTGGTGGTGCATCGATCGTTGTGTCAACACGGAGGGCTGGCAGGCCAACATGGTATCATGCGGACACTTTACCACACGTCTGAAGTTTATTTTCTCTGGGTGTTAATCCTCGTCTTGCTCTCGAAGATCCTGGACGACGGCGGGGATTTGACTCACTGGGTGTACAAGAAGTATCCCAGTGTCTTCAAAAAGGTCCGGGGCATCGTGGAGGAGAGCGTCACCGGGGTTCACAGGTCTGTTTATGAGCTACGACTTGCTTTCCGGTATCATTTTATGAGCTTCTCTGTCCCGCGTTTTATTGTGGCCACAGCTTTGAGAATTAGCAGGAAATGTCATCATTGTCAGCATTGAGCTGTCAACGAATAAAAACAACCACTGCCAACTGGGTCCGGACTGATTTTGGCACAGAAATGACTTGCAGCCAAGCCATCGCTAAAGCCATAAAATGACTTCCAGTCTTTAAGACTCTTCATGGCCAATAAATGTGAATTATTGTCGTAAAAGGACAATAACAATTGCGATACATCACAATGTGTGTTGACAGTTGCTGAACAGTAAGTTTGACCAGTGTGTGTTGCTGCACTGCAGTTTGTGTTTCCAAAATGTTTCCAATATTTGAGAATGACATGCCACTACCAATTAACAGCAATTTATATATGTCTTTTTTAATTTGACTTCTCAAGTTATATTGAATATAAATCTGTTATTTTATCTCAAACAGATTGCAGTTTAGGGGTCAAATTCATCAACTTGACCGTTGAAATAGTGCCATAATAAACTTTACATTTTTGGTTTTTCTTTGTTGTGGCATGGTCAGCACGTCTTGAAAAAGTTAACATTTCCCACAAATATAAACAATTAGTACTAGAATCTACCGCAATCTCAACATAGAGCCAATACTCATGATTCAAAACACAGTCAAATGTTCCAACGCATCTGTAATTGTTGAATTCTGCAGTAAACCGAGCTCCTGTCAGCAGAAACAGTTCACGAGTGTGAATAGTGTTAATACACCGTGACTGAGCTTAACTGCTTTCACATGTCCTCTCAATGGAGTTGATCAGAGGGCGGCTCCTGAACCCGTTTCCACGCGTGTCCTCCCAGGTTGTACCAGCTGTCCAAGGCTGGAAAACTCTGCGTCCCGGCCATGAACGTCAACGACTCGGTCACCAAGCAGAAGTTTGACAACCTCTACTGCTGCCGCGAATCCATCCTGGACGGGTGATTAGAAGCACTTGTTTGTTTGTCGTTGTACCGTTTTTTGTGTTTGGATTTAAAAAAAAAAAAAAAAAAAAAAAGCCTCCACAATTCTCCTGACGCCGATCTCTCCCTCGCGTCTTGCAGCTTGAAGAGAACCACGGATATAATGTTCGGAGGCAAGCAAGTGGTTGTGTGCGGTTACGGAGAGGTGACTCAGCCTGTAATGTGAAAACATTCTCATTGTCGAAGGCGTGAGTGGGCTCTCGCCGGTGCGGCAGGCATTTCGGTGAAACTCTCGTGTGCTCACTTAGGTGGGAAAAGGCTGCTGCACTGCTCTCAAAGCCCTCGGAGCGATTGTGTGCATCACCGAGATCGACCCCATCTGTGCCCTGCAGGCCTGGTGAGTCACTCCCGTCTCCACCGAACACGGAACGCTCTTTTGCTTGTGCGGCCGGCCCCATATTGAAATAAGTGCGCGAGGGGGGACAAACAAAAGCTGTTGTTATTATCGCCATTATTGTTACTGGCGGTGTTTCTTTTCTCATCAAATGTCTGCGTGCAGCATGGACGGCTTCCGAGTGGTCAAGCTGAGCGAGGTCATCCGGCAGATGGACGTGGTGATAACGTGCACCGGTACGGAGCCGCATGTGGCGGCGGCCATTACTTCTGCTTCGATAATCAGCGTTTCCATCAAAAACAAGAGCATTGTCCTTTAAATGTCCCCGGTGACAACGCGGGTCGTGTTCAAGGCGGACCGCTCCCCTCCACCATTCTCTTCATCAAACACTTGTTTTTTTTTTCTTTAATCGTAGGCAACAAGAACGTTGTGACCAGAGAGCAGCTCGACCGAATGAAAAACGGCTGCATCGTCTGCAATATGGGACACTCCAACACTGAGATTGACGTGGTAATGTGACTCTGCGTGTGTTTGTTTAAAAACAACAAAAAAAAACTGCTGGGGAATTTCTGTCCCCCAGAGGACACGTAACGGTCCCTCGTGGTTAAAAAGACTCTGCAAGGGTGAGTCTTCTGAGAAAAAGGAAGACGAGCTCTAAGTGAAGGAAATAAAATAGCAATCCCCTTCTTCGCGACTGGAAATGATTCGTTAACCTACGCACACATTTATTTTTCTACCAGTTACCTTCTGCTGCTTAAAGTCATTGGTTAAGAGTAAAATACACTTTCAGTAAGAAAACAAAAATCGGAATTCCTGCATATGAGGAAAAAGGACAAAAGTGCCATTTGATTAAAATCTGCTTGATCTCAGACTCCGGCTGTCCTGCAACAGCAGTCGACGAGAAACATTACAGTTCTTACCAGAGGAAAGGTGGGAAACATAAAGCCTGTGGGCCAAAACCAGCCTGCAAGAGGCTCCAAGATGCTAACCGTTTCAAAGAAAAAACGTTTTTTTTTAAGCAAATTTCTGCAAAGTAGTAACACAACACAACACTGGGACCCGGGCTGAGATCTCAGTGATGCGGCCATGAAAGATAGCAGACTGGCATTAGTCGCAAATCCACGCTGTCATGGTAAAAACACCCATAATGCAGCAGCAATAGAAGTTTTTTTGGGATGTTTCACAGTATTCTGCACCAGAAGGATTAATCAAAATTGAGATAGTCGGAATTTTCTGGAGTAATTATCTGGTTTTGGTAAAAGAATAGAATAGAATAGTATCAGTAGTGACAGAAACCCGATCCGGACGTGTGTTTGACCCCCTTGGATGAGAGGATTTTCTTGAATTAAGTCACAATCATTGATTGTAGCTGAATGACTCACTTCAAATCTCTGTGATCTTAAAGCATTTCTTTTTAAAGCATGAATTCTAGTCGTTGCCCACATGACCAGAGGACAGGACGTTTCCTCTCTCTTCCCGTCTGCAGGCGAGCCTCCGCAGCCCCGAGCTGACCTGGGAGAGAGTCCGCTCTCAGGTGGACCACATCATCTGGCCCGACGGGAAGAGGGTCGTCCTGCTGGCAGAGGTACTGTCCTCCTGCAGCAGCTTCTTGAGGGTCACATCTCAAAGGTGGTTTGATCAAACCCGATCCGCTGTGTGACCGATAGGCCTCGTCTTTTTTTCATTTTTACATTTTTAATCGTCTGCGCTGAATTTGACGCCGCTGCACACGTCAAAGTGGTCTTCTGATGATTTTCAGGGTCGCCTCTTGAATCTGAGCTGCTCGACCGTGCCTACATTCGTGCTGTCGATCACCGCGACGACTCAGGTCGGTCGGTTTGTCCCGCGGCAGCGTCGCCGACGTCGTCGAGCGTCGTCATGTGGTCACCGTGTGGCGTTTCTCCCCCCCCGCAGGCGCTGGCTCTGATCGAGCTCTTCAACGCTCCTGAAGGACGATACAAGCAGGACGTTTACCTCCTGCCCAAGAAAATGGGTGAGAGTGAGGTTTTGTATGTTATCTTATAGATTCTGTTATACGTGTGTCACAGATACATGATGCATCGACCAGTTTGAGACATTAACAAAATAAAAAAGTCGGTATTTGCAAGTAATAGATGATAAATATCAATATTGGTCACACCAGCATTATGAATATCTGTTATTGGCCAACTTTTTCATGTTAAACACCAGTTACATTGTGCTGCTCTTATAAAACAATGGTCATTGCCGCCACCTCATGGTTTCCTCCTACACCTAAGACCTCATTCACGCCCCAATTCAGATTTCTTTGCTGAGACGTGACCCATATCACACCTGTTTGTGTGTGAAAGCTCCAATTCAGATTTTTTTCACACGAGATCCACACCTCGATCATGTGTGGTTCCAATTCTGATGTTTTTCTACATGCGACTGCTTCGTCATTGACGTGTGACTCACGTCACGGAAAAGCGCCGGAGAAAGAGACTCTGCCAAAATGATAAAACCTGCTTTTTTCATGCTCCTTCTTTCCCTCCTCATGTTGTCTAGATTTTGTCGGCCTGTATTTAACAACCACTAGAAAATAGATCTACAATGGTTGAACATTGCCAGATATCCCCCAGTTGTGGGGTGTATATTTCATGCATTTGTGTGTTTATGGGGCGTTCTTTATTACACGTTTAATAGTTTTACAGCTTTAACATGATTCCTACACAGGCTTTTTAGGCGTTTGGGCTGAAAACAGTGAGTCATATCTGGCAACCCCGGTGCTGACCGACGTGCCATGCGTAAATGGCGTGCTCGGTGTGGCTTCACGTCGTCTTCACGTGAATAATCACGCAAAGAAATCAGAAAAAAAAAATCACAATTTGAGCATCAAGAACCTGCAGTGTGAACGGAGCCTGAAGCTCGTTATTCTCCAGGCGGGGCTGATCGTCTTCTCCCTCTCCTCCAGACGAGTACGTTGCCAGTTTGCACCTCCCGAACTTCGACGCCCACCTGACGGAGCTGTCCGACGAGCAGGCGAAGTACATGGGCCTCAACAAGAACGGCCCCTTCAAGCCAAATTACTACAGGTTTGGAGTCCCTGTGGTGTGAATCTCTCCCATAGTATCAACACATTTTATAATAAAATGACATTGTTTTTTTTTTTTCTCTCTCCACAGGTATTAATGAGAAACGCCTCGTCACACAGTTACCCCGTAATAAACAGAGATATCTATTTTATTTTCTGCTAAAAAAAAAAATTAAAAAATGGATGACTTATTTTACTTATGCTGAATGTAACTTATGAAATTCACCTTTAAAAGTAGTGTTATATCTTGTAGGAAACATATAATGTATCACCGACTAACATTTGATCCGTCTTCTTGTGTTTTATGAGAAACCCGCTCGCATGCTTCCACGTGTCCGTACGTATTCAGTTGCTACCGAATCATTAGCCCGTTATTAATTGTTTTTTGTTTCTTTACCGTATTCATGCACAGTGCCAAACGATGGCTGTAAGAAAGCGAGAGGAGAGATATGATTTATGTTTGTCTGTCAGACACTTTAATGAGTACATTCCCTTGAACCAAAACAAACTCTGTAATGAAACCTGCATCTTTTTTTTTTTTTTTTTTTATGTTTGTTTTTGCATTGATCTCATGGTTCGGCGTCTGCATACATGCCTTAAAAGGTAACATCGAGTCATCCTCTTCATTTAGGAACCCCCCCCCCCCTCATCAAATATAGCCGTATAAACAATGTGGTGAAATGTTTATTTCAGGAAGTTCTCGTGGTCTGAGGAGTGCGTCTTGAATTCCTGAGCGGCGAAGCACTTGCTGCTTCTCTTTCAAAAAAAAAAAAACGTTCCCCAGATGAGATATATCCAGAATGTTAAAAAGAAAAGTCGCTGCAGCTTTTATCGATCCCACCTTACAATCAATATTTCCATCTGTGTTTCCTGAAGAGGTTTTCTGACTGGATGAGGCCTTTAGGGTAAAATGGGCATGGATGTGCCTTTAAATCACTAACTGGTAAATTTCAGCACTGTCCTTATGAAAACATTCTTTGCTTTTTAAAAACACATTTATTGTTGGAACATGAAATGTTTTGATTCCATTGCTTCTGCTGGTAATTTGATCTCTAATGTAAGAGCTGTATGTTGGAAATAATATTAGACTTGATGTCTGGCAAATGATTGTTGTTGAATTATCTGACTCTATTATGCCAACTACGATAATATTTCACGTGATCAAAATGTCCTATATGTGTACACTATGTATGAAATGAATGCATTAAATTAGCAATAAAGCAAACGTTTTTAACAGGAAAGTGACTCTGAACCAGTCCAGAGTGTGTTTATGTCAAGAATCATGGCACCAGTCAGTCTGTTTCCCATTCATTTAGGAATAAATCCAAGTTTGAGATTAAATTCTTATTAATATCAGTGTTCTTGTTAGTATTATACAAAAAGACTTCATGATCCATAAGGCAGCTGTGGCTCCATTCACAGTAGAAATCTGACAATCTGAGGTTTCCCCCTAGTGGACGCATCCATGTACAACAATTTTACTGGAGAACAAATGAACGACCAGTTCTTTGATTAATGTAATATATTTTAATAAATACTAGTGTTGAGATCGTTGAAGTAATGATCCACTAAAATGTGTAGTTTTTTGAAATACTACAGAGAGGAAAGTACTGAAAGAGCTCTAGACGAGCAAAGATCAGTTTTGATCCCACTGATCATTAAGATCTCCAGATGTGCAGCAGAGGTCATGAAGTGGTTTTAATGTCAAGACGAAAACTGTGCAGCCAAATCTGTCATCAGTAAAGTTTTGGAATTTAATATAAATTCCTAATTGAAAAGAGGCTTCATATTATTTAGTCGTTAATACTTTAATTCAATTGACATGGAAAGTTATAGTTTCAAACTTGGCTAAATAATGTCTTTGGTTTATATATTATTGGAACAATTTATAGAGCAGCATTAGTTATAAAAGCAATAATCCACATACAAAATAAGCATTGTCATTGATTGTTTTTATTTCAAACATGTACAAGATCAATCAAACAGCTCACACCGATCAACCAAAAGACATGTGACCAAACAAACCGTGAATAAATAGCAGCAGAACAATATAATCTCATTGCATGTCTGAAAAGGAGTGTGAAGAACTATAACTCATTAAATCTCAACTTCTCCAGGAATATTTTCTACCTTCCACCTCTTTAGGGATCAATTCATTTAAACTTGTTATAACTATTACATTTAGACAAATTATCTGTTGAAAAGATTTGATTCAGAGAAAGTAATGGCACAGGTACAAAATGTCTTTAAATATACATATATACAATGTACATCTATGAATGTGTATTATTTTATTGCATGAGAGAAAATAACCGTGACGTCGGGAAGTTTGTATCAAACAACGGAGATAAATGTCATCAGAACCGTGACGAGTCCCTGATTCAGTCCACTTCTTCAATAGTGGGGCCCTTGGAGCCGTCTCCTGAGCGCCCGCCACAGCCACCAGGTGGCGCTCCTCCCTGGTACAACTTGGTCACAATCGGCTTGCAAACCTTCTCCAGTTCCCTCTGCTGATGCTCGTATTCCTCCTTTTCTGCCAGCTGGTTGTTCTCCAGCCAGGAAATCGTGTGGTTGCACTTGTCGACCACCATCTTCTTCTCCTCCTCGCTGATCTTCCCCTTCATGTTCTCGTCCTCCACGCTGCTCTTCATGTTGAAGGCGTACGACTCCAGCTGGTTCTTGGCTGCGACCTTGTCTCTCTGGACGTCGTCCTCGGCCTTGTACTTTTCCCCGTCCTGCACCATTCGCTCGATCTCCTCTCTGCTCAGGCGGCCCTTGTCGTTGGTGATGGTGATTTTGTTCTCTTTGCCGGTGCTTTTGTCGACAGCGGACACGTTCAGGATGCCGTTGGCGTCCACGTCGAAGGTGACCTCCACCTGCGGCACGCCTCGGGGAGCGGGAGGGATGCCAGTCAGATCGAACTTGCCCAGGAGGTTGTTGTCCTTGGTCATGGCTCGCTCACCTTCGTACACCTGAATCAGCACGCCTGGTTGGTTGTCTGTGTACGTGGAGAAGACCTGAGTCTGCTTGGTTGGAATGGTGGTGTTTCGTTTGATCAAAGGCGTCATAACGCCGCCGGCGGTTTCAATGCCCAGAGACAAGGGAGCCACATCCAGCAGCAGCAGATCCTGAACGTTCTCAGAAGTGTCGCCCATGAGGATGGCGGCCTGCACCGCTGCGCCGTACGCCACGGCCTCATCTGGGTTGATGCTCTTGTTCAGCTCTCTGCCATTGAAGAAGTCCTGCAAGAGCTTCTGGATTTTGGGAATTCTTGTGGAGCCGCCGACCAGAACGATCTCGTCGATTTTGGACTTGTCCAGCTTGGCATCCTGCAGGGCTTTCTCAACCGGCTCCAGGGTTCCTCTGAAGAGCTCCGAGTTGAGCTCTTCAAAACGTGCTCTTGTGATGGAGGTGTAAAAGTCGATTCCTTCAAACAGAGAGTCGATCTCAATGCTGGCCTGGGTGCTGGAGGACAAGGTCCTCTTTGCCCTCTCGCATGCCGTGCGCAGCCTCCTCACCGCTCTCTTGTTCTGGCTGATGTCCTTTTTGTGTTTCCTCTTGAACTCTTCCACAAAGTGGTTGACCATTCGGTTGTCAAAGTCCTCGCCGCCCAGGTGAGTGTCCCCTGCCGTGGCTTTCACTTCAAAGATGCCGTCCTCAATGGTCAGGATGGACACGTCAAAGGTGCCTCCTCCGAGGTCAAAGATCAGCACGTTCTTCTCTCCTTTCTTGCCTTTATCCAGGCCGTAAGCGATGGCTGCCGCCGTGGGCTCGTTGATGATCCTCAGAACGTTCAGTCCAGAGATCACACCCGCGTCTTTGGTGGCCTGTCTCTGCGAGTCATTGAAATAAGCCGGCACGGTGATCACAGCGTTGGACACCCTCTGTCCCAGGTACGCCTCTGCTATCTCCTTCATTTTCACCAGAACCATTGAGGAAATCTCCTCAGGATAGAAGGCCTTGGTCTCCCCTTTGTACTCCACCTGGACTCGGGGTTTACCGTCGTCACTGATCACCCTGAAAGGCCACAGTTTCATGTCGGACTGGACCACCGAGTCGGTAAACTTCCTCCCGATGAGCCGCTTGGCGTCAAAGATGGTGTTGGTGGGATTCAAGGCAACTTGATTCTTGGCAGCATCTCCAATCAGCCTCTCGGTGTCCGTGAAGGCCACATAACTGGGGGTCGTCCTGTTGCCCTGGTCGTTGGCGATGATCTCCACTTTTCCATGTTGGAAAACTGCGACACAAGAGTAGGTGGTGCCCAGATCGATGCCAATGGAGATTCCCTTTGCTGAGGACATCTTGCTGGCTGCTTTGTCCTTCCTACACAGATACAGGACACATTAGAATTTAATTATTGTTAATTAATTATTAATTTGTTATTTGCATTTGCTTTTTAACAATCAATGGAAAATAAATATTTGAGATAAAGGGGCAGAGTATATATATTAAAGTTATTTCTTTTCCCTTTCAGAAATTTGAAAACCTTTGTTCTGTAGTGTATTGAATTGTTACACTTTCTGTTTTTACAATGAATGAAATGAACTAAACTCATCTAAAACTCAACAAATCATGAAAAAACTGAGATAGAAAATGAAGATGTTGTTATCGAGATCAGTGAATAAAGCTTTTAATTTATTAGTTATAACATTTCTTTTAAATAACTAAAATCCAGCTATAGTTTCAAGATGATCAAGTCAGTATCTCTGCCATCATGAATCTCTATTTAGAAAGTAAGAGCTGTACTTACTGTCAGTGATGGGTCTCTCAGTGAGCAGCTTCCTGCTGTCAGATTCTGTCTCCTTGTGTTTCTTCTGAAACTTCTGCCTGAATTGACTCAAGCTGCTTGTGTTTATACCGACCGCAGGTTTCCAGAAAGCTCCGACTCCTCCTCTGACTCCTCCCCCTCTGAACACGCTGTCTGACTCATGGTCTGACTGCTCCTGTTATTATTAGAAAGTGCTGCTGCTTTCTGGACGGAGCGCGAGAGGTGGAGAAGATTCCAGAAGGTGCCAGTCATCTGAAGCTCATTCGAGAAGGAGGGTGACTGTGGCAGAATACAATGTGGGCAAAAGAGCAGCGAGACTGTAACTACTGTTACTGTTATGTTGATTATTTAGTTTATTGGAGAATTCAATATAACGACTGAGTTTATTTTGACGTCAGTGTTGTTTCTTATCACTCGTATCCGCTTAGGAGCTTTTATTTTTGAAACGGGAAGTAATACATATCGGCTTCCGGGTCCCCGTGTAAGTGAAAGTAACTTGACCCCACGCTGAAGAACCGATGTAAACAAATGGAGGTGAATGTTTATCGATACGTTTTTTTAAGTTATTTTGTCCACCGTTTGAACTCACGGACGCTCTTTGGACAATTTCCGTCATTCTGCAGCAGCGAAGTGTTTGATTTGTGTGTGTTTTGCTCCTATTTAGTGTTCTTTCAATGATTTGCATTTTTTACTCACTTTGTGATATTTTAATGCATTTTACGTTTTTGTTCAGGTTTCACGGTGGGATTGGTGAAGGAGGAGAAGGAAGAAGTCAAATAAATCAGTTGAAACAAAACCACTTGTGTCTTGTGTCACCTGTGTCTGCTTCTGCTATGAAAGAATACTTTCAGGAAGGACGAATGAATGGTTTTTATTTACGGTCATCATAATTCAGGAAAAAGCCAACAAATGGAATTCACTTTGACTGACCAGGAAAATGAATAGGCTGAAAAACCAATGGTTTTATTATACGTGTCCAATATGATTTTCTTTCATTCATTCATTCATTCATTCATTCATTCATTCATTCATTCATTCATTCATTCATTCATCCATCCATTCATCCATTCATCCGTCACCGCTTCATTCTCCACACGGTGTTCCCTCACGGTCATCCTGCTTCTAGGATGAGCTTCAGAACACTGGCGTTCTCTGGAATCTTCTCCTGCTTTCTGGCTGCAGCCAGAAGCTCCGAGTAGGAGGAGCTGGGGGAGGAGTCAGAGGAGGAGTCGGAGCTTTCTGGAAACTTTCTGTCAGTATAAACACAAGCAGCCCGAGTCAATCCAGGCAGAAGTTTCAGAAGAAACACAAGGAGACATAATCTGACAGCAGGAAGCTGCTCACTGAGGGACCCATCACTGACAGTAAGTACAGCTCTTACTTTCTAAATAGAGGTTCATGATGGCAGAGATATTGACTTGATCATCTTGAAACTATAGCTGGATTTTAGTTATTTAAAAGAAATGTTATAACTAATAAATTAAAAGGTTTATTCACTGAGCTCGATAACAACATCTTCATTTTCTATCTCAGTTTTTTCACGATTTGTTTATCTCAAATATTTATTTTCCATTGATTGTTAAAAAGCAAATGCAAATAACAAATGAATAATTAATTAACAATAATAAAATTCTAATGTGTCCTGTATCTGTGTAGGAAGGACAAAGCAGCCAGCAAGATGTCCTCAGCAAAGGGAATCTCCATTGGCATCGATCTGGGCACCACCTACTCTTGTGTCGCGGTTTTCCAACATGGAAAAGTGGAGATCATCGCCAACGACCAGGGCAACAGGACGACCCCCAGTTATGTGGCCTTCACGGACACTGAGAGGCTGATTGGAGATGCTGCCAAGAATCAAGTTGCCTTGAATCCCACCAACACCATCTTTGACGCCAAGCGGCTCATCGGGAGGAAGTTTACCGACTCGGTGGTCCAGTCCGACATGAAACTGTGGCCTTTCAGGGTGATCAGTGACGACGGTAAACCCCGAGTCCAGGTGGAGTACAAAGGGGAGACCAAGGCCTTCTATCCTGAGGAGATTTCCTCAATGGTTCTGGTGAAAATGAAGGAGATAGCAGAGGCGTACCTGGGACAGAGGGTGTCCAACGCTGTGATCACTGTGCCGGCTTATTTCAATGACTCGCAGAGACAGGCCACCAAAGACGCGGGTGTGATCTCTGGACTGAACGTTCTGCGGATCATCAACGAGCCCACGGCGGCAGCCATCGCTTACGGCCTGGATAAAGGCAAGAAAGGAGAGAAGAACGTGCTGATCTTTGACCTCGGAGGAGGCACCTTTGACGTGTCCATCCTGACCATTGAGGACGGCATCTTTGAAGTGAAAGCCACGGCAGGGGACACTCACCTGGGCGGCGAGGACTTTGACAACCGAATGGTCAACCACTTTGTGGAAGAGTTCAAGAGGAAACACAAAAAGGACATCAGCCAGAACAAGAGAGCGGTGAGGAGGCTGCGTACGGCATGCGAGAGGGCAAAGAGGACCTTGTCCTCCAGCACCCAGGCCAGCATTGAGATCGACTCTCTGTTTGAGGGAATCGACTTTTACACCTCCATCACAAGAGCACGTTTTGAAGAGCTCAACTCGGAGCTCTTCAGAGGAACCCTGGAGCCGGTTGAGAAAGCCCTGCAGGATGCCAAGCTGGACAAGTCCAAAATCGACGAGATCGTTCTGGTCGGCGGCTCCACAAGAATTCCCAAAATCCAGAAGCTCTTGCAGGACTTCTTCAATGGCAGAGAGCTGAACAAGAGCATCAACCCAGATGAGGCCGTGGCGTACGGCGCAGCGGTGCAGGCCGCCATCCTCATGGGCGACACTTCTGAGAACGTTCAGGATCTGCTGCTGCTGGATGTGGCTCCCTTGTCTCTGGGCATTGAAACCGCCGGCGGCGTTATGACGCCTTTGATCAAACGAAACACCACCATTCCAACCAAGCAGACTCAGGTCTTCTCCACGTACACAGACAACCAACCAGGCGTGCTGATTCAGGTGTACGAAGGTGAGCGAGCCATGACCAAGGACAACAACCTCCTGGGCAAGTTCGATCTGACTGGCATCCCTCCCGCTCCCCGAGGCGTGCCGCAGGTGGAGGTCACCTTCGACGTGGACGCCAACGGCATCCTGAACGTGTCCGCTGTCGACAAAAGCACCGGCAAAGAGAACAAAATCACCATCACCAACGACAAGGGCCGCCTGAGCAGAGAGGAGATCGAGCGAATGGTGCAGGACGGGGAAAAGTACAAGGCCGAGGACGACGTCCAGAGAGACAAGGTCGCAGCCAAGAACCAGCTGGAGTCGTACGCCTTCAACATGAAGAGCAGCGTGGAGGACGAGAACATGAAGGGGAAGATCAGCGAGGAGGAGAAGAAGATGGTGGTCGACAAGTGCAACCACACGATTTCCTGGCTGGAGAACAACCAGCTGGCAGAAAAGGAGGAATACGAGCATCAGCAGAAGGAACTGGAGAAGGTTTGCAAGCCGATTGTGACCAAGTTGTACCAGGGAGGAGCGCCACCTGGTGGCTGTGGCGGGCGCTCAGGAGACGGCTCCAAGGGCCCCACTATTGAAGAAGTGGACTGAATCGGGGACTCGTCACGGTTCTGATGACATTTATCTCCGTTGTTTGATACAAACTTCCCGACGTCACGGTTATTTTCTCTCATGCAATAAAATAATACACATTCATAGATGTACATTGTATATATGTATATTTAAAGACATTTTGTACCTGTGCCATTACTTTCTCTGAATCAAATCTTTTCAACAGATAATTTGTCTAAATGTAATAGTTATAACAAGTTTAAATGAATTGATCCCTAAAGAGGTGGAAGGTAGAAAATATTCCTGGAGAAGTTGAGATTTAATAAGTTATAGTTCTTCACACTCCTTTTCAGACATGCAATGAGATTATATTGTTCTGCTGCTATTTATTCACGGTTTGTTTGGTCACATGTCTTTTGGTTGATCGGTGTGAGCTGTTTGATTGATCTTGTACATGTTTGAAATAAAAACAATCAATGCAATGCTTATTTTGTTTGTGGATTATTGCTTTTATAACTAATGCTGCTCTATAAATTGTTCCAACAATATATAAACTAAAGACATTATTTAGCCAAGTTTGAAACTATAACTTTCCATGTCAACTGAATTAAAGTATTAATGACAAAATAATATGAAGCCTCTTTTCAATTTGGAAAATATTTAAAATTCCAAAACTACTAAAATCCTCAGTTTCTAAACCCAGTGGTTTCATTTTCTACTGTGTGATTCCCCACTCAGGATGTGGTAGCTGCTTAACTGTGTACAGATGAGGATGCACAGTTTTTCTTCTCATTTTCTTGGCATTAGAACGACTTCATGACCTCTGCTGCACATATGAACATCTTTATTCGTGGGACTGATGTTTGCTTGTGTGTTGCTCTTTCAGTACTGTTTCCTCTCTCTAATATTTTTAACAACAAAAAAACCCCACACTTTTTAATGGATCATTACTTCTACTCTTCTCCAGTACTGCTAACCCCCAGCCCCGAAAAAAAAAAACAATCAAAGAACTGCTCATTCATTTGTCCTCCAGGACAATTGTTGTACATCAATGAATCCACTAGGGGGAAACCTGTGATTGTCACATCTGTATTCTGAATGGAGCAACAGCTACCTGTTGGATCGTGATGAAGTCTTATATATTTCTAATACCAACACTGATATTATTAATAATCCTATGTTGAACTTGAAATTGGTCTCTGGAGATGTGTGCCTGGGGAATAACATTTTTCAAAGTTATAAAATGTCCCAAATTTGAGCAATAGCTGTGCATAAGCGGAAGCTATACAACCAAATAAAAGAAGCAGATCGATTCATCTCAGGGAAGACAATTCAGTTTTGGTCGTTCTGCATAATTTATCATGGATCTTGAATAACGCACCTTCTATCTGAGACCAATGATTACAAAGCAGGGTGAATTAAGCAGCGCATCTCTCGCTCTCTCTCTCTCTCTCTCTCTCTCTCTCTCTCTCTCTCTCTCTCTCTCTCTCTCTCTCTCTCTCTCTCTCTCTCTCTCTCTCTCTCTCTCTCTCTCTCTCTCTCTCTCTCTCTCTCTCTCTCTCTCTCTCTCTCTCCATCAGCGCATCCTGAGGTCTAATTAGAGGGAGTGGTCCGATGATCAGACAGCAGTCAGCGCTCAATGAGTTAAACTGCCGAGCCTGTTGTTGAGCGCGCACCATCCAACCGGGCTGTGTCGCTGGGGGAAGGCAGACTGACTTGTGGAGAAGCAACAGATTCCCCCAACTGGAGAGAGAGCGAGAGCGAGAGCGAGAGAGAGAGAGAGAGAAAATACAAAAACCTAACAAACAAGCATCTGGCACTTGATCCGCGCGTCTCCACCAGGAGCGACAGGTGAGATCCTTCATCTGATGGACTGGAGCTCCGGACTATTTGCAGATTTCCTCATCGTGACAGGAGGAAAGTTGTGAGGAGTAGTTGTCTATTTTTTTTTTACCCCCATCTGGAGGATTTGGATGAGATTTGCCACATCGCTGTTGTGAAGTGACCTGTGCGTAATGACGCGTCTTTATTCCGCTTATGTGACATGAAGCAGTTGAATATCTTTGTGCTCGAGATCAGGGATTAGCAGCAGCACCTGAAGGGCATCATTTATCCGAGGGACGCTTCCAGGGGGAGCCTGAGCACCTGTTCTTGGTTCGGACTGAGTTTGTTACAGGTGGTTTTCCTCGAAGCGCGTCAGATTTGCGCTCGGTCGTTATGAAAATACTGGTCAGCGCGCAGAGTCTGACATGAGGGCGCACATTGCTCTCATGTGCTGATTCATTTTTTGTTTTTGTTTTTGCACAGTAGTTTGAATAAAAAAAAAAAAAAAAAAATAGGGGGCGAACAGCCTCCAGGTCTGCTTCTCAATGATCAGCTCGGTGTGCGTTTCGTCGTACCGGGGGCGCAAGTCGGGCAACAAACCTCCGTCTAAAACATGTCTGAAGGAGGACATGAACAGGGGGGAAGACTCGGACAAGATCATCATCAACGTGGGCGGAACTCGACACGAGACGTACAAGAGCACCCTGCGGACCCTGCCGGGGACGCGCCTGGCCTGGCTGGCGGACCCGGACCCGCAGGTCAGCTCGGACGCCGACGCGGCGGCGGCGCCTCCGCCTCCTTCCCCCGAGTTCTTCTTCGACAGACACCCGGGAATCTTCGCCTACGTGCTCAACTACTACCGGACCGGCAAGCTGCACTGCCCCGCGGACGTGTGCGGGCCGCTGTTCGAGGAGGAGCTGGCCTTCTGGGGCATCGACGAGACGGACGTGGAGCCGTGCTGCTGGATGACCTACCGGCAGCACCGGGACGCGGAGGAAGCCCTGGAGATATTCGAGCCGCCGGACCCGGATGACACCGACGACGACAGAGAGGTGCCGAGGCGGTTCGGCATCGAGGACTGTCCGGACCGGTCCAGGGGCTGCTGTCAAGTTTGGCAGCCGAAGGTTTGGGCGCTGTTTGACGACCCGTACTCATCCAGAGCCGCCAGGGTGAGTCCAGTTCTCCCTACGTCCTCTGACGCACAGGGAGGTAAAAAAAAAAGAAAAGAAAGAAGAGCTTTTCCATCTTAGAAATAAAGATCAACAGGTGTGCTGATGGAGAAGCAGCCAGTCAGTCTGCAGCTGCAGGAACAGTTCAGTCTCGGGAATAAATGTTTGAGTTCTCATGCTGAGACTCTGATATACTACCTGCATTTTCCACTTCATTTAACCCAATTTAATCCAATCCATCAAATACCCTCTGACTGATGAAATATCAATACAAGGGCTCAATAAAACAATTGAAACATATTTTAGAAATTCTGCTTTATTCTTATCTCGTTTTAGTCTCCTTTATCAACTTTAATGTAAGTAAAGCATAAAATGTAATTTTGTATCAAAAGGTGCACCTTTCCTACCTTGTATTTTATTTTTTAGTCCAAAACACATTGCGATATTTTTCCCCCCCACAGTTGATCCTTGACTTCTCCCAACATCATATTCAAACATCCAATTAACAGTTTCGTTGTAAAAATATTAATTGGACTAATTTATATTCACATGTATTTTGCATTTCAAACCAGAAGATGGAGATGTGATGGTTACTACACTTTCTCAAGAAATGAAAACCAAAATGTAACCAAACCATTCTCCTATAGTTTGTGTTTATACTATAATTCACACAAACTTAACCTAACCCTAACCCAAGCCAAGCGGCCAAAAGCTTTTAGATCGCCCCGTTGTGTTTAGAAATATTTCAAAGCAGGTTGTTCGCCACATTTTAGGTCAGAAAACATTGATATTCTTGAACCGCAGCGTCGGGCGTTATTAGAGCCAGACCTCTTTGTGGCTCAGATTCCTCCTGCCTGGTTCAGTGGGAGACACAAACACCAACTGGAGCACTTCGTTTTGCCGCACAACACCAAGCGAAAATATCTGAGCTTCTATCGGAACCATTTGGACCGTTAGAAAGGTTGCTTCCACTGAATCACATAAAGTTCATTCCCACACGACTCCCAAAGCACTCTGATGATCTCCTCTCATTGTTGCTAAGCACCTGCAACAGGTGTATAGTAACAGTCTGAACGCTGCTGTTTGTGTGTGTTCGTGTACTTTGTTAGATATTGATCGTGTAGTTTGGTTCAAATGAAGGATGATAAATAACACGAGAAGCATGTCTGGAGGACCTGTGTTTGATCCGTCTCCATCTGACTCCCCCTTCGTCCTCCTCATAATGTGGAAATTTTTTTTGTTCCAAAACCTTCAAAAAAACATGTCTGTTGTTGTTGTTTTTGTCATAAAATCACTATATTACATCTGAGTCTGTGCAACTTTTTTGTTTGTTTTGGCGCAGAGTATACGTTATGAAAATGTCTATGTGTTCTGCAGGATATTCCACCAGGCTGTGGCCCACGGGCCTCATGTTTGACTCGCCAGATGTAAAGAGATTGCACTGAGCACATCATGAGATGAGCATCGTTTATTACGTATTTTCAAGATCACAGATACCAATATTCCGAACCAACACTGCCGTCTCCCCCAGATTCAGGTTGCAGATACTCGTCCTCACACTTCCTCCAGCCAAATCTTTTACACGTTGAGCATCGGTCCTGAGCAGCTGCAGCACCTCACCTGTTTCAGTGCATAGAGACTGCATGTTGGAGGGTTTTTTTTTCCCCCTGCTTGGGCCACAGCTCTTCTCCGCAGATGTTTGTTTCTGATCGGATGGCACAGCTGGATCTCCTTCTACTGAGACGTAAACATGATGCCTTTTAGTCTCTAGGCTGCCTGTTTTCTTGTGTTTCTTTATGAGACTGCTCAGCAAGTCTTAAAAGGGGTCAAATTTTGCAAAGTGATGAAAATTTCCACCAAAATTCCTTCATTCTTTACGTAGCTTTTTAAAAGATGAATCCAGATATTAGCTTTCTGACTTCAACACTTGAATTTTCTCCAGAATTCCGCCTCCTCCTGAACACATTTTTGTTTGTCGCGATAAAAAACATAACACATTTGTTTAGTTTCCTCCTGAGGTAATTCTGTCTTATTCTTTTAATGCATTTCAAGGCCTGCACTCCTCTCCAGGCGCTTTCAATCAGAGTGAGCTGTCTTTTTTTTCCCCCCAAGTCCTCACTTAAGTACAAGTTAGGAAAATTGCTGAAATGTTGAAAATAGAGATAATGCTGTTTCATGACTGCAACACGGAGCGTGTGAAGTGTTCCCACACATCCTATTCAAGGTTGCACTCAAAAGATGAGTGTTTGAAAGGCTGCCGGAGAGCATGTCCACCAACTGTAAATCACACTGTACGCTCAACAGTGAAAATTCCAAATTCCAAATTCACACAAAGCCAACATTGAAAAGCTGGAGTATAATTACTGACGATATCACTAATTATTCAACGTAAGTATGTTATTTCTTTATGTGCATCTATGGACATACAGCTAAAACGGCTTCAACTCTTCTAGGAAGGCTTTCCACAAGGTTTAGGAGTGCGTTTATGGGAAGTTTGGACCATTAGATGTGGGATGAGGAGGCCTGTCTCGCAGTCGCCGCTCTAATTCATCCTAATGGTGCTCTGTGGGGTTGAGGTCAAGACTCTGTGCTGGCTGTTCAAACTCAATCCTTCAGGACTGTATGGATCTTGCTTTGTGATGTTTTGGAACAGGAAGTGACCATCTCCATACTGATCCCGCAAAGTCGGGAGCGTGAAATTGTCCAAAATGTCTTGGTTTGCTAACGTTAACTGGAACTAAAGGGACCGAGCCCAACTTCCCCAGAACGAGCCCAGACCACAATTCCACCTCCACCGGACTTTATTTCTTGATAAGTGATAAGTTTCATGTCCAATTCAGAACGAAAATAAATAATGAATCAGGATTCGACTTGTTCTCCTTGTTCTCCCCGGGGGATACCAACTAGCCCTGAGCGTTTTTGAGAGCGCGGCATGCCTGATGGTCCGAACAACAAAAGCAGAAGAGTGCTTATTGAAGTGAACGTGAAAGCACATATCCAGTGTCAACAGCGGGAGTTTGTCGGGCAGCGAGCCAGGAGCTTTCATCAGGAAAAGGAAAATGCATTTAGTCCAGAAAGTGAGGAGCTCATCCTCACTCTAATTTCTGTTTGTTTGGGGAGTTGAATGGCCTATTTAGACACTTGCGGCGTTGCAGAAGTATAATGTTCCCGCCGCACGCCACTCGCGCTACAAACGGTGTTTATTTTAGCTTCTCGGCCAGGTGGCATTTTCAGGCTGTCGCCGAAGAACAGCCGACATTTCTGTGAGTCACAGCTGCCACTGCGTCGGTCTGAAGACGACCCCGACGGTTTGTCACGTCTTGTCTCTCAGCGGCCAACGTTTGTAGACGAGCCAGTGAGGATCTGGGAAGTTCGGAGCGCGGCCGCGAATCTGTCCGGCGTCGGACGGTCACGCGGTTCGTTTATCCATCTCACGTCCGCCCGGTCGGTTCATGCATGTATGTTTACTCTGTTTGCTTTCTGAGCGGATGCTTTCCGAACGGATGCTCAGATGCTTTTTGAAGGAGTCACATTACCTTTATGGCCTTTTTATTTTCAGAGAGCCTCTGAGCTCATCTGCAGGTAATGTGATTCCTGAAAGGCAGCGGGAGGCCGTCTGTCCGTCTCCTCAGGCCATATCCTTCCTCGGGATCAGCCGTGTGGCAGACCTGATGTCCTCACGCTTAAACAAAGTTTTGACAGCGTCGGGACAGAGTGTATCTGCACACAGCGAACTTTCAGAGGAGAAATTATTTAAATCTGCCACGATGATCAACGCAACAACTTTTAAGTGATAAAGCTTCATTTTTGCGTTTATGTTCCAGAAACGTTTAACGTTTACAAAGCAACGTTTTGCACACGATGTCCATTTACACGGAGACGGCAGAAAAGCTGAAATATGAAGTAGAGGCCACTAGTGGGTGCTGTTGTTTGTTTCTGCAATGGAACCACACACACAGCTCGTTTCCGAAAACTTGCGTTTTCAATAACTCTGAGCACCGTTGGAGTGTAAACGTCACCCACCAATCGTTGTGTAAAAGCGGACTGAGTCGAGTCGTGACCATTATGAGACGTCGCTATGAAGCAGTAATTGATGCTCAAGAGTACGTGACACTATTGAGACACTGGCTTGTTTTGTTGCGGGATGCTGACTACTGGCTTTTGTTTCAATAAGTTGTTTGAAATGAGGAAATCATAGGAATATCCGTGTACCCCCATTGTTAATGTTTTTAGCCTTTTTGTTCTGCGAACTGTGTGGTTTCATTACAAAAACGAACAACAGCACCCACTAGTGGCCCAACAGGAAAACTTATACTGTTTTGAGAAAATGTAAATTAGATACGTTTTCCACTTTAAATGTTGTCGTGTAAACAAGGAAAACTAAGAAAACATCCACCCTATAGTCGTGATAATCAGTTCAATAATTCTCTCCATGTTTTGATCTTTAGTCGTCTGTGTTGTTAAACATGGAGGTGAAGTTTAGTGTAATCAAGGTGCTTTTGAAAAAAAAAAAAAATTAACACATATAAATTAAAAGGGGAATACTTGGCAGTCCTCCAGTATTTAACCGATCCAATGGCGAGCTGCAACAATTAGACTCGGACCAGAAAACTTTTGTGTTTTCTTCTATAATGCAGTATTTCATTAGTTCTCTTTTCCTCTTGCTTGTAATTAATCACCGCGGTGGCAACAGGCTGCAGTGGTGCGTAATTAAAACCTTCCCACAGAAAAGAGCAACACATTTTCCCTCACATGGAAGAATCAATCTGTCTTTATTGGGAGATTAGCAGATTGACTGATGGAGGATTTCTATAGTTTGTGAAACTTTAGAAGAGCTTAACAGCATGGAATATGGTCTCTTTCAGTTTATATCCATTCTCATATTTTACTGGACTGGAGATGTTGGTGTGATTTTTGATAAACCATCTGGTTAAATTACATGCTTGATGGATTGGCCATCTCAAATATTCATTTTATAATACAAGTGACTTGAATATCTATATTGAGTTATAAGAAGGTGCTGAGGTGTGTAACAACGGATGATATAATAATTTTGTCCTGCTCACCGCAACCTAGAAAATGAATTTTTGTGCCGTGAATAGAAAACGCAGAGTTTGATTTCTTACTCGTCAAAGGAGACGTGAGATCTGGGCGTAATCCAGTGTGATTATGTCGGCTGTTTATTCTGCAGGATTTGAAGCCCCTCAGCTGAAAATGGTTCAGTTTCACTTAAAAGTCTGTGAACAGTTACAGACTTTGTTTTGCAGACATAAAATGAAAAGAATCAATGAATGCGTATTACTGAAAATAGCATTTTTCTTCCATGTGACTCAGAGAGCAATTATCAGTGATGCGGTTTGCTGGTGTTTATCAATGCAATTTTCACTTTTTTGTATTAAAAAAAAAAAATCCAGCCAGCTGAAATAACTCACTTGTCAGTGTAGAAAACTCTCAAATCTGTTTTGTACATGTGTCTGTAAGTCGTTTTTGTTTAGTTTTTTTAATTAGTATTAAGTGATTATAGTATTATTTTGTCTTGTCTGGTCTAGTTTGGTCTTTTCAAAAGTGCAAAGTGTTGAATATCAGAGTGGGGTTATTGTGGATTTGGAACACTGTGAATTTTTTTAATTAATTCGTTTTACACATGTGATTTTTTTTTTTTTACCCATGTGCAATCGGAAATACACTCCATCTACCCACATACATATAAATATATATATATATATATATATATATATATATATATATATATACACACAAGTCCATATATAAACCCATCAGTGATAATACAATTAAGGTTTTTTATGCAAATATCTTTAGAAAAAATACAGAATCTATATTCAGGTATACACATACATACTATAGCCAATTATCTTGCCTGAAAAGACATAGGAAGAAGTAAAACTTATCAAACCCTAGCTCTTCTCCAATATTCAATAGTCATTCATTATAATTATCTTAATGATGACATGAACTTCATATTCCAAACTAACGATAAAAACTCATATAATTAACATTTTCACCAATCACAATATACCTCGAGTCACTGAAGTCAGAATAACACAGAGGGATGAAGATTAGTCCTTGAATTTATGGCTTAACACAAAAAATGTTTCAAGTGAAATCGCAACGTTTTTATATTTTTGTTTCAGAAAAGTTTCACGTTTACACGGCAACGTTTTGAAAACGATGTTTTGAAATGAAGCCACACGGACATGCAGCAGAGAACAATACGCTGTAAACATTAACAATGGGAGAACGCGGACATTCTAGTGGACAGACGACCAGGTTGGATTGTTTTTGCGGTCACTGTCAAAATAAAACTACCAAGTCCATGACATGACGGAGGAAAAATTGTTGTTATCTACTGAGCATGTGCAGAAGAACTAGTTACTATGGCCGTGGTGCCCTATGGCTCAGAGCAACGTGGCCAAGTAAACCCAAAAACACAAAGAAAGTTTTCCATTTTAATTTGAAAACTTTGTCATATAAACAAGTCCAAAGAAGACCTCAGAATTTCAGAGCTTTTTCTAGAAATAAAAAAAAAAAAAAAGCTTATATTTAGACCAGTACAATAAACATTTGGCTTCTTCCAGGTCATTTGTCGTTCGTCTACTTTGCACAGACAGCTGATGCTGAGTTTTCTGTTTAGGATGTCATCCCTACAGGGGAACTCGCTGGTGTTCCCTGAATGTAGAAATAATATCATAATGTTGTTCCCCCCCCACTTTGTACGGCGGCGGTTGACAGATGAATAAAACGGCAGTTATAAAGGTCCTTCTTCATCTGAACCATCGTGTTTTGAGCGTAATCTATTAAAAATTTCCCACCGTCACTGCCTGATATTTTCGGTTCTGTGAATCCATGAAATATGGATGATAATGAAAACCCGGGAGACGGCGGATTAATGGCCCGTCCTCAGGTGTACCGACTCGGAGCCGTGAATCAGCGTGACGTGAGTTCTAAGAAAAACTTGGCCAGCCGCCGCTTCTGATCGCCATTGCAGCTGCTGACGGCGCTAACGGCTCGTCTGTGGGGTTGTCGCGTCGTAACGCGTCCCCCCCGTGCTAACGTAGCGTGACGCCGAACAGCTGGGGGGGGACGACTGCGGCGGGACTCTCCAGCTGCTGCGCGCTGACGCACAGCTTGCCGCCTGTTGCGCGTCACGTTTCGATCCCCCCCTGCTCTGATCTCTCAGCTGGCATCAGGTCGGCGCTCCCTCTGGGGACCTTTGACCTTTGAACCCCCGATGAGCTTTGGTCGATGGCTTTTAGCCACCACTTGAATCACAAAAGGGTGAGAGCGACATGAGAGGAGCTTGAAAATGAAAATCTCTGCCTCCCGTTCGAGTTGCAGAACATCCTTGGAACCTCCAGGGGGCAGCAGTCTGAGAACCGAGTGTTGTTCTGAGGGAGGTGTGGGACTAACAGTTCTTTAAGATACAATGGAGCCCGGTTGTTAAGAGCTTTATAGATTCAACAGGAAGTCAATGAAAAGAAGCTGATATTGGAGCGATGTGATTTCTCCTGCTGTTTCCTGCCAGGACTCTCACCGAGGTGTTTTGAATCCATAGAACACTTCTTGAACAGCTACTCAGACACGCTGACAACATGGAGTTAAAATAGTCTAATCGGGAAGTATCAAGTGCATGAATTAGTTTCTCAATGTCACTCTGAGTCAACATGTTCCTGACTTTAGTCCTGCAGACCTTTTTAATGTGGGAGTTGAATGATAAGTCCTGGTCAATAGCAACTATCAGGTTCCTCAAAGTTCTGCTGGAGGTCAAAGTAATACCATCCACTGTTACGACATCTTTAGATAATTTATCCCTCAGATGGTTTTGGTCCAAACATAATAACATCTGTTCTATCTGAGTTCAGAAGCAGATTTTTATCCAGGATTTTATGTCTTTAAGACTTGATAAGTTGATGAGTATGACTTGATAATATTCCCTACAGGAAGCGTGTAAAATGTCCAATGTGTGGATCCCAAGACGGAACCCTGTGGAACTCAATGTGAAACTTTAGTCTGAGCTGAAGACTCATTAACATGAAGAAAGTGGAACCTGTCCGATAAAATACTACGATTGCAACTAGTTTAGTGCTGTACCTTTAACCGCGACGGTCTGTTCCAGCCAATGTAATAATATGTTATGAGTTCTAGCAGGACCAGAACAGAGACCAGACCTTTGTCTTTCTGTTAAACTCCGCGTTTATCATAGCAGAAAAGATGCATCCTCCTCAGATGTTTCTTGTCAAAGATAGTTTAATAGAAAAATTGTCTTGCGACAACAGTGAGAGTTTCAGCTTCCTACCCTGAAACCCATTTTTGCAGCCGGATACAGACACAGTGAGGGAAACGGTTCAAACTGTGGTTCGAACTGAGCACTTTATCACTCTGGGCCCGACCCAGAGCTTCCTGTGATCGTCTGCAGTAGTGTACTTGTCTGATTTTCAGATTAGACTGAAGCGTAAGCAGCAGTTCAGGCTGATCACGAGGTGAGAAGCAGGAGGAGAAAAGTAATCTGCTACTGTTCGCTTGGGCCTTTGTCTTCCCTGCTTGTGTAACCTCAGAACGCCGACATGGAAACACACTTTGGCCTGCGAAGAGACGTTATGGCAATCGTTCCAATCCTGCGACTGTGTTTACAGTTTCCACTACTTAACTGTAAACATGGCATTGTTTGCTTCCAATGTGATCGGCCTTAAATAACATGTGCAGACACATTTTAATGCCACAGCATTTATTGACTGAGACGGGAACTCGCAGTCGTAAAAGCTCACAGATGATAAACAGACGTCGGTGCAGCTCCACGGCATTCGGGCAGGTGTCGGGTCAGAACGCGTCATGTCTTTTATGAGACGAGCAAATTATTCTTGACCTCCTACACCTTCCTCTCAGAGGTGCTGCAGAGTTCTGGCTTTGTTTGGCTCCATTGGCCTTTTAACGGATTACTAATCCTGTGGATTATATCAGATGTTATTTATATGATACAAGTATTGGGGAAAAAAAGGCTTTATATGTCAGATGATTATGTATACAAAGCTAATATTTCATGTGTCGTAAAATACTTGAAAGGCATTCAGCACTTTTTGAGAGAAGAATACAAACGATCATCAGTGAAATCTTGTTTCATCGTCTCACGCTGAGACGGCGTGGAAACCAAAAAAAAAGAAAGATCACTGACCGCCAGACCGATGATTTAATTCCCACCATCATCTGCAGTGTCGTGTGTCTGAAATGGGATTGTGATTGAGTCTTCAGCGCCACGGATGATTTAATGACAAAAGTGCTTAAGTTTGCAGTGGAGGTTGTAGATTAATCTCCTCTTAGAGCTGCTATACATTATTTATTTGTTTATTGTTTGTGAATTCATCTGCGCTCAAGTAAGTGGAAACAAAAAACCAGAGCGTAGCGGCAAGTGCCGAAAGAGAACTCAATGTTTTAATGCTTGAAGTCTCGTGCAGATGATCTCGTCTCTCAACGTTCCCACATTCATGGCAGACTCAGTGACGGAGGCATGGGGGATGTGATTTTTAAGAATTTATGACGAGGTAATTGAACTTTTATGGAACCGTCAGACATCGAATATTATTCATTGTGGAGTATTTTTACTCTGCTCATGTGTTGCGGATGTGTAAGGAGTTATGTGTCTGCTCTCAGGTCTTCTGTCAGTGCAGGGATCCTCTCAGATTTCTGTTTCTGAGTCTGGCATGTCTGGGTCACAGCGTTCACACCGACTGGGAGGCGATCCGTGTCCGTTCTGCACATCAAACAGCTCAATAACAACGTGTGATCAGAGGTGAAACGAGTTGGTGTTGGACGTTGAGGACGGATGAATGAATATGAAGGAGAGAATAAATGTGAGAGGAGGAATTTCATTGGATTTTAATGAAAGTTGTGGAGGAGGAGGTGGAGGAGGCAGAATACCTGGGTAGGAGGCGAGTCTCGGGGCTCGTTTACAACGATTTCGAGTGAAAATGCAAAACACATTGCCTTTTTTGTGTGTCCGTTTACGCGACAACGCCTTGACAATGCAATGTTTTGGAACACGGCTGCCGGGGTGAAACTTTTCAAAAACACTTGGGCTCCGTCGCCGTGTCAACGGGAGAAAACGACGCCTTCTGAAAATGCCCGTCTCGTTATAGACGGCGGAAACGCTGCCACTGCGCAATGCGCACCACGGACATAGTAAATAGTTCTTCGGCTCCCCGGTAGTGGTCTGGCATGCTAACCACATTGTTTTTATTTTTTTCCCGTAGAAACGGATATCCTTTTTCAAAACGTTGCAGTGTAAACGCAGAATGTTTCTAAAATGAAAATGCAAGAATGATGCGTCTTTGCTTGAAACGTCAAGTAAAGTAGGTCCTATAGGGTATTATAGAGTATTAGAATTTCTCTATTGGGGTGGAGGGCAGGAGAGGCTCAACTAAAGCAACTCGTTTATGTGAATATATATATATATATATATATATATATATATTATTTTTTTTTTTCAACAGCACAAAGCCTGCTGCCATGAAGTCCTGCTAATGCAACATCGCATAATTTCAACATGTTCTGGAACAGATTACCGGTACTATAAAATAAGTTCAACTATTTCTGTCAGGCTGTCACCGGATTGGGAAGAGCAGGATACTTATACCAATTAACAACATATCAATTATCAATATAAGCCAACAGGTGAATATTTCCAGGAGTGAGTTTAAAGGGAATTTGTGATTCATGAATTGAGTCAATCATGTGTGTTTAAAGCAAAGGTTAAAAATGTCGTCAACAGCACAACTCGTCACATTCCGTTGAATATTCTGCCGCATAAAGTCAAGACGCCCAAAAAGCTAGACGTACGATGTGTGACAATACAGAATATGCATCATAGGAGGATGTTATTGCAAAAATAGTTTTTTTTTTTTTTTTTTTACCCCATCACAAAGCCAATCATATAGGTTCAAGTCGCGTTTCGTCAAATGCAACTGACGCTGAAGATGAGGGTTTGAGCTTCCAGCTGGTTGCAGGCTTAGAGGTGTAGCTGGGTGGGGGTGGGGGACACCACGCATGTTACATCCGCTCCATAGCTTCCTGCTGGCTGATGAAAAAAAGTGATTAGCAAAGCTTTTGTGCCACAGAGATAGTCGTTTCCACAGACTGCTCAGAAAAGAGAAAAATAAAAATAGAAAAAATCTGTATGGCTGTAGGCATTTGCCTCCTTTCAGCTCAATTTGGTGTCGAACAAGTGGGTTATTTTTCAGATTATCAATACCACAACTACAGTATTTCATTAGCATTACTGGTTCGGCATGTATTCACAGGGTTGCAAATGGTATTCACCCATCCTTCTGTAGCAGCTTTTCAACGACGGAGCATTTAAGTTATTCTTTCAGAGTGTTGTGCAACAAGTGAAGAGGCTACAATGGGAATTGGAAACCCAGAGAGGGTCGACAAAAATCTTGGGGTTGCATCTGATTAATTGACATTGGAAATTGAAACGCTGCGATGAGGAGACCGAGCTCTGCCGTTCTGCTGAGACTGCCTTAATTATCCCGAGCCACTTGTTTATCCGCTGCCCTTTGCAGATCATTTTTCCTGAAGGAGCTCACCAAAGAAATTTATTTTCGACTGCATGCTGGACGCTTCCTCTAAAATGAAGCAATTTCAAAAAACATTTACAAAATGAGTTAAAGTAGTTGCCACTCAGGTTTTTTTTTGGGGGGGGGGTTTGCAGGTAATTTAAGCGACGTTCAGGGACGTTCGGTGTGAAGTCGCGGCTCCTCTCGGGGCAGAGTTCACGCTTCACCATCTTGCCGCCATCTTCCCTCCTGTCGTGAGGAACGTTTGCTCCGGGGACTCGAGCTGCGAGAAGCTCAAACCTCAGAGGGACCGAACAAGCTGGAGCAGGTTGTCATGGCTGACAGCTGCGCCTTAGTTGTGTTAATGCGGCACAGTGATATAAAGACATAGAATGAATATATATATATATATAAACAATTGGTTCAGTTTTGTTTGTTTTATTGTGGGTCTTAATGCAAGCTGCAAACAGCCAGCAAGCTTTTTTGTGTGTGTTTTTTTAGACCTCATTAACCGAGCACTTCTTTTATATTTTACACGTCCACGGTCGTTCCCTTGGGGTCCTTCACTCTTTGTTTTTTAAATTGTCGTCGCAGATTAAAAACACGATAGAGCTGAATGCGAGTCCCTGAAGGGAAGGCGGCTCAATGCATGCAAGTTGCAGGTACATATTTATCCAGCTGCAAGATTAAAAAAAAAAAGAAAAAAGGATGGAGTGACATTACAATTTGTCCGGGCTTCAGTAAACAATGAAGACAGGTTGAGTATAAGTGAGCACACAGTGTAAACAAACACGCAGGATGAGCCATTAGGAAGCATTAAGCCAGTGTCTTTCAGTCACATTGTTCAGTTTTACCTCTCAGGAAGTGTAAAAGTTAGTCATCTCGCTCAGTTTCGGTTTTATTTGTATTTTATTTATTTGCATTATGTGGGGTAGAACCTTTCTGCGTGGAGTCTCTGCATGTTTTCTCTGTGCCTGGATGGATTTTCACAACTTGTTTGTAACTTCGTGGTGCTTGATTCTTTGATTGGTGGCTGTAGTTTGTGTTTCGGTGCAACTCGAAGTTGTTACCCCAGCGAACGACGGATGAATATATATATCAGGCTTAAAGAAACACAAGAAAATGTCTTTTCTTCATTTTCCATGTCAGATTTTTGTCTTCTTCACTTGGTGATTACAAAAGGGATTAAAATGTTTTAATATGACTCTTTTTCTTTTTAACACTGGCCCCATGCAGGTTTGAGCTCCCCGTGAGCGCCCCCTGCTGCTTGTGGCTCACAGAGTCCACGTCAGTGAAATCACATTTGTATCTCAGCTTGTTCATTGTCGTCACTCTCCTGCAGTAAAACTGCTTTTTGTAAATTAAAAAGAAAAAAGCTTCACTCTTTGGCAATCTTCAGACTGGAGTTGTGGGGGAGGACCACCTCTCCTAATTATTTCCTGGGAGGTAATTGGATGTCATGAGGCGGCACAGAAATAGCAAGAAAAAGAATCGAGTTTGATCATTTGTGGCTCAGCTGACGCCAGGAAAATGGTTTCATTTCGTGAGCTAAAGTGTTAATGACAATAATTTGATTAGGTTTTGAGGAGCAAATATTTCTTAGGATTTTATCGAATTTAATTTGCCTCAAATAGAATTAAACAAATTGAAGTGCTCGTTGGTAAACTGTCATATTTGGATGTCCATGTATTTTTTGTATGTTGTTGTTACTGTAAAGTTTGAATCAAAATCTTAAAATGTGATCATGTACAGTGTTGATCACAACTCCACTTTGACAATGTGACGTCCTCTGTCTTTGCCTACAAAGCACTGCGTGTATTAACGGCGATTCTGTGTGTGTCATTTAGGGAGTGGCGTTTGCGTCCCTGTTCTTCATCCTGGTGTCCATCACCACCTTCTGCCTGGAGACCCACGAAGCCTTCAATGAACTGCAGAACCGCACGGAGGTGGTGGTCATCGGCAACGTCACGCATGAAGAGGAGAGGCCGGAGATGGTGACCAAGCCCATCCTCACCTTGGTGGAGGGCGTCTGCGTCCTCTGGTTCACGTTCGAGTTCCTGATGCGAATCATCTCCTGCCCGGACAAAGTGGTCTTCATCAAAAATGCGCTCAACATCATCGACTTTGTGGCCATTCTGCCGTTTTACCTGGAGATGGGCCTGAGAGGCCTGTCCTCGAAAGCCGCCAACGACGTGCTGGGCTTCCTGCGCGTGGTCAGGTTCGTGCGGATCCTCCGGATCTTCAAGCTGACGCGGCACTTCGTGGGCCTGCGGGTCCTCGGCCACACCCTGAGGGCCAGCGTCAACGAGTTCCTCCTGCTCATCATCTTCTTGGCGCTGGGCGTTCTCATCTTCGCCACCATGATCTACTACGCCGAACGCATCGGCGCCCAGCCCAACGACCCGACGGGCTCCAACCACACACACTTCAAAAACATCCCGATCAGCTTCTGGTGGGCGGTGGTCACCATGACCACGCTGGGCTATGGAGACATGTACCCAAAGACCTGGTTGGGGATGATGGTGGGGGCTCTGTGTGCGCTGGCCGGCGTGCTGACCATCGCCATGCCGGTTCCCGTCATCGTCAATAACTTTGGGATGTACTACTCGCTGGCCATGGCCAAGCAGAAGCTGCCCCGGAAGAAAAAGAAGCACAACCCCAACCCGGACGCCCCGACCGACTCGGTGTCGTTCGGCAAGTCGGAAACCAACTCGCACAGGGACAGCACACAGAGTGACACGTGTCCGCTGGCGGCAGAGGAGAGCGTCAGCAGGAACCGTTCAGGTCAGGCCAAAGGTTCGAGGCAGAAATCGGCGCTTTGGGTGTCCATGCAAAAAATCTGGGTGTCCAAAACATATTTGGTCGGCGACCAGTGTGGGTTGGGGGGGCTTAAGGTCTATTAAAAAAATTAAATAAAAATGGACCTTAAATGGTGCATTCTAATGCATTCTGGATGACTAAACATGAAATGTAGATTTTACTTCTAATTGTAATATATTTCCTTTTCTCCCTGACATTTTTTGCTGATGCATCTTTTAAATTTTCTTTTTCTTTTCATTGGTGATGGTTTCCACCTGTACCTGTACCTGTACCTGTACCTGTACCTGACTCACCTCACTCCAAACTTCACTGCATGTGCTCATGTATGCCCCCTGTAGGTGGCACATTGTAGTTGGCACATTGCTTCTATCTGCACCCCAAAACTGAGCACCTGAAGACTATGAACTCTGATTTACTTTCTATTATTCTCTTATTAGTTTTTAATAGAATATTGGATGCTTATTTGTTATCTGCATGCCGCCTATAGCGCGGCCCCAAGACTGTAGTATGTCCCAGTCACACACAATTAAATTGGTGAGGGAACGAGCATGATTGTCAATACTTAAATCAAAATCAACATTTTCACAGTAAAGAATAATTTATTCAATGAAAAACATGAATGATCTACAGTTCAGATCCAAACGTGTGTCAACATTTTGGAAATGAAAATTAGATCGATCACAAGTCCGTGAATTTAGACCCACCTGTGTGGATTCTGCAGATATAAATCCTCGGGATCTTGGAAAGGAAATTCCTCCAAATCTTGGCGAAAAAAGACGGATTTAGGCTAAATTGGACCGTGACAAGTAGTGATAGCCGTTATACACATATTTTAGACGGCTTCGGTGGTTTTTTTCCGAAAACTGACTGGACAGCTCTGCGCACAAAACCATGGCAGAGACACGCGTTCGTCAGCGAATCCAGATACCTTTGTTAGTGGGGACTCTGTGATGGGACGCTCTGGGGATGACGACCGTGTTTTCACGATAGCTTTCAAGCAGTGAAAAACTCAAGTAGCAGTTGATTTCTCCCCGAAAAGAGCAGAAACACAGTGACAGATTTCATCTGTGCGTTTTGGGAGGAGGTATCGTCTGTCAAATATTATTGTAGGAAAGCGTTTTATGTAAAAGCCTTTGTTGTCCTTTGTAGATTATCGAGATTAGTGGAAAGGAAAACTCCCAACAAAATGAACTATATATTGGCATCTGCAGTTTGACAGTATAATAAAAGGGAGGGGAGGAAATGGTGTTGTTTGCACACTGAGAGGATTGACCCTTTAAGCTTTTATCACTGATGGTTGTATTATTCATAAGGTTTTTAATATACATTCAGCATACTGTTTATCATGTTTTAATGGGATCCTCTATCCTTTAGAGCCTATATGATAAATATTTAAGCGATCTGGAGCCTGGTGGTAATGCAGAGAGACGCTGTGTGTTTTTTTTGTCTGGTAGTTTCTGAGGCCCTTCTGTCTTTGCAGATGATCTGAGCTTAGTCATAAAGACAGTTGCACACCAGGATCAAATTACTCCTCATAACATCTCAGCCAAATTGGATTTCATCACAGAACGATACAGATTTTATGCAATATACCTCTGTCTTTCTCTGGGCCCTCAGGGAAGTCTTGGTAAAAGCTTTGGCATTTACACCGCTGTGGTTTTTTTTTTTTTTTTTCTTTCCTTCTGTCAGACTCCAAACAGAACGGAGATGCTAATGTGGCCCTTTCAGAGGAGGAAGGCTGCAGTTTGACCCAGCCGCTGTCCCCCAGTGAAAAGTGGTCGCTGCGCTGCTCACGAGGCCGAGACAAGAATAAGAAGGAGGGCACCTGCTTCCTGCTGACCTCTGGAGACCCCAACGTCCATTCTGGTGAGTCACATCCAGGCCAGTGTGGTCCGCCATCACGAGCATGAACGTTCGCTTTAACGTCTTCATTTGTTGTTATCCAGCTCGCCAAACCACCAGGCAAAATGTAATCATTTAAAAAGAAAACGTTGATTTTCAGCCTCAAAGCCATGCTACCAGAGTTTGCAAAAACACCCACAATGCAACAGTTTGTTGGACATTTCACTGTATTTTGCACATTAAAATTGGCTTCACGTTGAAATTGTAGTCATTTTCGGTCATAATTGTTTGGTTTCGTGACAATATAGATGTTTTTTATTACGCACGCTCTTCAACACAACGAATAAAACACTTTAAAGTTTAGATTTAAAGGTTATTATGGCACTATTTTACCGGTCCAGCCCACTCCGGATGAAATTGGACTCCATGTGGCCCCTGAGCTAAAAATCTGCTCTAGAACTAAACATTCTACGTGTTAATTAACAGCGTCTGCTGTGTGTAAATATCAATATGTGTATGAATATTGATTTGTACCAAAGCTCCACAAAAGCTTGTAGTTTTAATTACCGGTGCAAAACGTACAGCTTTTACACCTCAATAAACTAGACTTGAGAGCTGTTTTTCATGAATGTAGAAATTGCAAAACGCTATGAACACAGATGACTCAGTGGTATTGCTTTTTTCTTTTTTTTTTAGCACCTCCTCGACAGTTTTTAGTCATTGTTTACCACTCGGATCAATAGAGAAGCTTTGGTGCACTAATTGCAGCATCTGTCTGTGAAAAAAAGGAATCAATTGTGTGACGTTAAAAAGGTTTTGTGTCTACATAACTTAAAAAAAAAAAAAAAAAAAAAATGCTGTAGGTTCAGGTATATGTGCAAAATGAATTATTTCATGTTTTGATGAGGTTTTTTTTTATGCAGAAAGACACTTTAACTGATGTTTGAAGTGACTAACGTGGGCACAGAGATGATTCGCTGTCAACCTGCCTCTTCACTCCATGTAAACAGCTGCTGCTCAGATGATTTCTCACATTTGAGCCCATAATGCACCCCCCCCCCCCCAAAAAAAAAAAATAAACGGCTCTTTACTTGGCAGCATTGGATTCATTCCTGACATCCGGGAGAACAAATCCCACCCAGTCGACATCCTGGCTCAAACATCCAAACAACACCGAAGGTGTTTTTCTGCAAAACTGCTCTTCACCAACATGCAGAGCTCATTAGCACATCACCGTTGAAGGAGGAAAAAATCCAAAACAAAACACATAAATGGCGCACTTACTGTAGCTCAGTGTGTGTTTCCTGACAGCCCATTACAAGGAAATCGTATTTCACTTCTTCTCTTTTTTTATTTTTAAGCCTTTTTATCCCCTGAATGATGCAGATTTAATGGCAATAATATCACAT
Source organism: Blennius ocellaris (assembly GCF_963422515.1). NCBI lineage: Eukaryota > Metazoa > Chordata > Actinopteri > Blenniiformes > Blenniidae > Blennius > Blennius ocellaris. The sequence goes on from NC_137654.1 coordinate 28,180,033, forward strand.
GCAGATGAAATTCAAACGCTTCCTCGATTGTATCTGTCAGGTGAACCAGAAGACGAACTTGTGCGTGGAATAGTTTGAGAGGAGTGTTTACAGCCTCAACAAACCGTCTGCAACCTCATGCTCGATGTTCTGGGCCATCACATGAAATCACCATTATAGATATAGTCCGATCGCACACACTCATTAAAAAAAACAAAACCCCAACAACAACAACAACGTTGAGCTGAGCAAAGCCAGAACACCTCGAAAATGAATCTGTGAGGGAAAGAGGACCGGGGAGTAATTCAATCCCGAGCCGTTGCATCTGGTCCGTGCATAATGACATCTCTTGTCTATTACCGGGGAATATCACACATGCACAACACATTTTGGTGCGTCGTCTGCATGGAGGGTTCAAGTGGACTTTCAGTGTTTAAACAACAACTCTCAAAAGCTGTTAAGGCAGAATCCAAATCACGTCGCTGGGATTCAGTGGATCTCCTCTTTATTTGTTTTGGTAACTCCGGGGGGAGCAGGTTTTTAAGGTATGGATGATATAATATACCACATAACAGTCACTGTGAAAAAAAAAAAAATCTGTTGAAGTGAGTAAGGTCGTCACGGAGAGGCTGTGATCGTGTTAACACTCGCTGTCACACTTTATAAATACAGTGTCCAAGTTAAACACACCTCATGCCTGCAATGTGATATTCAACAGCCTCGTTCCAATTTGCATGATATGCATCATGTTATTGTATTATATATTGCACATTTCAGGGTACATTGTATTATATATTGCACATTTCCATCATCATTACTTGTTGCACTGTTTTTCTGGCTCATATTCTTATTTTTTATTTACATTTAGGTGATATTCTATCTATATTCTTTCACTCTTTAAAAAAAAATAAAAATTCTGGATGATATATGTCGACACTGTAGGAAGTAAAACGTGACGAAAATTTCAATTGCGCTGTGTGTCTTGTATGTTGTTTGGCTTTGATTGTGCATAATAAAAAAAAGGTAAATAGTAAAATGCTGCTCGAGGACAGTGGACAGATCTGCAGAGGAGCTCAGGCTCCTCAGGTTTCCATTAAACAACCTGGAAATATGTTGATGAATCAACAATAAAAATGTATTTCCACTGAATGAAATCGGGACTTTTCAGCTTTTCCGGGACGTTCTACTAAATGTCGTTTTCATGCTCTTGTGTTTCGCTGTCCGTCTGTCTGTCCTTTGTGTTGCTCCTCAGAAAGCTGTAAAGACATCCTGGCGGCCACTGGAAACTACGCCCAGCCAGAGGTCACCTCTCTGACCTGACGCTGATCACAACCACAAGCCTGCAGCTCATGGCAACGAACATTTAGTTCCTACCCCCCCCCCATAAACATTAAGCAGATTCATTATATGTTGACTCAACTTGTTGGAGCGTTTTGCATGGTTTGCATGACGAAGCGACACTCGCTGCCTTTCACATGCTTGTTTAGTGTCATAGTGTGACTTTTATTTTTTTCCCTCTCTTTCATCATCTCCGTGAAAATTGTTTTTAACCCAAGTTAGAAGGACAAAAAAAAATGTGACGGTACATATTTTAATGAGGAATTGGCGACATGGACCAGAGTCTGATGACATATTAGATCATGATAAAATCCACTCGTTCTGGCCTGATGGTGCAGATACATTTATTTTTTACTGTACTTTATTACTTATAATACTTTATTAGTAAATTACAGGGTGAACCCACCCCCACCCCTCCTCTCTTCCACCCCCAGTTATTACTTTTTTTTTTGCAGTCAACAGCTATTCTGGCTGTTTTAACCGTTTTACTTTATTTAGCAGTTTTTAGCCTGTAGATGAGACCCGTTTCAGTCTGTTATGCAAATAGAATTTTTTTTTTTTAAAGTAAGCAAAATCTTTATTTAAGAATGGTTTTCTGAAAGTGTAGAGTCACTCCAGGGCCGCAAGTTAATTTCTTCATCAGTGCATCTCTAAACCGCCTCTTTCACCATGTCACACACACTTAGATGATTCTTCGTGATATTTCGTGTAAAACTTTTTCCAAAAATATTTTTCATAATACTCCTTTATTCCACTCACTGAGCTGTAAAACTTAAAAGATTTCAACATATTAACTTCTGTTTCCGGCATTAATACTGTTCATGATGAATGGAATGTTAGAGTTTTCTAGGGCTAAAACACGTCATGATGCTTTTGAATGAATGTTTCTATCACAAAGCTGTTACTGTGAATTAGGACTTGAACCCCCCCCCCCCCCCCCCCCCATTTGATCCTCAAGCAAATATTTTTTTTCTTTTTACAAAAAAACCCAAAAGTCTGTACCTTATGTTGGTGCCGCTGATTTCCGCCGCCGGCCACGTGGAAACGCACAGGTCGCCTGCGGAGACGGCGCTCGGTATGAATGCTACTCAGGCAACGCATTGTTTTTGTAAATCCTTGTACGATAAGATTGTTTAACAAAATAAGGAGAAAAGAAGAAGAAAAAAAAAATCAATGGAGCAGTATTGTCTGTCTAATGCATTCGCTGTACAATTGATGCATCATTACTGGTTGAGTCAGGACCAAATGTAGACTTTATTAGATTACATGGTAGATTTTCAGTACATGTGTGTGAAAAAGAAAAACTAGAAAAAAAACTAAACTACACACAGTGCAATGCCATCAGTTTCACTTGTGCCTCTTGTTGAGTAATGGAGTTTAAATGTGTGCAGTAATGTAATTCGATTTGTTCCTCAACACTTCAGTACAATCTGTAGAAACCCGGTTACACTTACTTCTACGCCGTCGGAAGCGGGAACAGTGCCGTTCCTTTCACTTCACACCCTGAAATAACCATAGTGGCCTTATGTTTAATAAACAGAGAGGAGATTAATTTTTGACCCTGAATTGATTATTTATCATCGTGTCTGTATAATTCTGTAGAAGCACAGCCGTGTGTTTGTAGCACACTACGACAAAGTAGATCTTTTTCTTTCCTCCTCTGTACATGAAGTTTATGCACAATATAACAGACGATCGTTTTCATAAGTTGCCTTTTTTTAACCTCATTTCTTGGTTTTTCTCCTTGTATATGTCTGAATTTGACCAATAAGCACATCAGTTTGATATTTCACCGTTTTAGAGATTGTATCAGTGACTTTGGTGGATTTTAACCCAAGCTGTCCATACATTATATCTGTGAGTGTGGGAGTGTGTGTGGGTGTGTGTGTGTGTGTGTGTGTGTGTGTGTGTGTGTGTGTGTGTGTGTGTGTGTGTGTGTGTGTGTGTGTGTGTGTGTGTGTGTGTGTGTGTGTGTGTGTGTGTGTGTGTGTGTGTGTGTGTGTGTGTGTGTGTGTGTGTGCGTGTGCGTGCGTGCGTATGTGAGATATTGTATCATGTAGGCATGTAGTTTTATGCAAAAAATGAAAATAAAAAAGAAGTGATTTATGTTCATTCTGAGTTTGATTTTTATTCCAGCAATGAAGGATTTGCAATTTTTTTTTGCCCATTAACTTCTTCCTCAGTCTGCACAGTTCGAGGCCCTGTTATCCGCTGCAACGGCTATTTATAGATCAACCAGACGCCGCTCGTACAGTCTGCCGGTTCACATGGAGCCCACTCGGAAGTGTGTGTGTGTGTGTGTGTGTGTGTGTGTGTGTGTGTGTGTGTGTGTGTGTGTGTGTGTGTGTGTGTGTGTGTGTGTGTGTGTGTGTGTGTGTGTGTGTGTGTGTGTGTGTGTGTGTGTGTGTGTGTGTGTGTGTGATTCTGTGGCGAAGGTGTCGATGACATCCTGAACACGTCTCCATGGAGATTCCAGGCGACGCTAATTAGAGCTCGACTGCCTGAAATCTCCTGCTCACGCCGTGTCACATGCAGAGAAACACACACACACACACACACACACACACACACACACACACACACACACACACACACACACACACACACACACACACACACACACACACACACACACACACACACACACACATACACATTTGTTGGCCCTAACAAACGTTTTTTGTTCTTTTTAATGTTGCGGGTGGCATTGTGGCGATGAAGGCAGGCAGCAGGGTGGCGAGATGTCATGGCTGGCTCTGAGGATGTCGGTACCAACATGAATGAGAGCGACGCCATGGGGACGACACAAAAGCACACGCCGTCTTTCATGCCGAGTGTTTTTGGTCCGAGAGAAGCAGACTGACAGGATGAAGACAAAGCGTCTGTTCTTCACCCCTCGTTACGTTCAAACAGCCGGATGGCTTGTGGTTCGAGCCACTTGGTCTGTCGATGGTTTTTCTTTCACTCTGTGCTGCTTCTCTTTTCATGTGTGATCAATTAAAAATGTTCTGTTGTTCTGCAGGCGTTTATTTACTCTTAATGAGATGTCTGCTTGCTTGGACTGTATGACTTGAAATGAGCGTTTATGAGAAACACAAATAGAAAAGGAAAACAAAAGAAGCCATGTTATTTATGTATGAAGTCTGCAGACAATGACTGAATGAATTATAGAAAGTGAGGCCACGTTTAGACGTACTCAGTTAAAAAAAACCAAAAAAAAAACAGATATTTCCCTCTCTACGTTTAAAAAAAAATCTTCATTTACATTGACCCACATATACAGATGGTTCAGAGCTGCTATGAGCATGCCAAGCCTGTAGGGGGCAGTGCAGCAAGAAGCATGAAGCCGTGATAGCCAATCAGCGTCCTGGGAAATAGACAGGATGTCACGAATTGTGAATATCCGCCTCCCCGCCTTTAGACGCAAACACAGACACAGATTTGATCAAGAGTCGACGGAGTTTTCACGAATCATCGTTTGTGGTGAGTCGTAGCTGCGTTTATGTGTAAATTCGCGGCCCAAACACAGAGAAATGTCGCTGTTTTTTTTCAGATATCCAGGTACGTGTAAACGTGGCCTAAGTCATTGAAAGAGGATGAACTTATGTTAGTAGTTTATGTTTGTTTAGAAGTGACGAAGGATTTGATTGGTTAACGGGATCGCGGTCTGATGAACGACACCTGCTTGTGGAGCCAGACAGAAGAAGAAGAAGGTGAAATTCACTGCAATGGGCAGGTTGTTGAAGACGGCAAGAAATAAAAACCTGAAGAATCCAGACAAACGTCACCATTTCCACTTTCCTGAGAAACCTCTGTGTCAAAAGCACTAAAAAAATAAAAAAAATGGCTGATCCACGTCGCCGGCAGGCTGCCTCCGAGGTTCATGACGGCTTGTTTGTTTCTGGTTCGACGGAGCAAAGAGACGAGCGAACGAGCCGAGCAGAAGCAGACGAGCCCCGTGAGGCACGTTGAGGAGAACGCCACGGAAAACACAGACATCCATCTAGAGGGTACTTCTCACAAGCAGCGACGAGAAGAAGCGAATCAAAGGCTTGTTAGATGGGAATTGAGATCTGCGGACGTCAGAATCAGCGGCGCAGTGGTTAGCGCTCTCGTCTCACGATCCAAACAACATGCCTCTGAGGTTAATTGACCCTCTGTTGTTGTTTACAGACCGCGCTTTGCGCACACTGCTTGTTTTGTTAATTCGAGTCTACCGTTGCGTGATGATGTCACATACCTGCGTCGTCCACAACCCCCGCCTGCCTTTTACCGGTACTCTCTCTGCAGTGGGACCGCGCAACAGATTTCCACGAGTTCCTACTCAGCCCTACTCGACTCGACTCTACTTGCTTTTGCCGTTTTTGACCATAACGCGTGACGTTCGTAACGGTGAACGTCGTTTAACTGCATTACCGTTAAAGTTTAAAGCATCGCACCGTTTGTTTGTCTTGTTTTAACATCAGCTCCTGCGCTAACGACTTCGGAGGGAACGGTCCGAAGACTCCGTCCACGCCGTGGTGGTGCTATACTGTGATGGAAAATGACCCGCGGCTGAGTCAGAGCTCGTGGAAAAATGCCAAGAGTTGGGTCTGCATATGCTTTTCGTCTTTACCGTCCAGTCCTGTACGGCTCTGTTCTGTGGGAATGAGGCTTTTCAATGCGATCGCTGTCCGAACGGTTAAGTCGCATGTGTATATGCAACAGGGCACCAATCTGCACTCGAGGAAGCCACGTCATTTTCTCTCGTTTTTGTCGGCTCCTAAGGCACAATTGCTTGAGAGTGGATGTACGAACACTGACCGGTGTAGCATCCACGTCTACGTCCGTAACCGGCCAGCTCGGCATGACGCCACGCCTTCTTCTGCACATGCGGATCACTTTGGGGTGGGACAACGTTGGATCATGCAAAAAAATATCAGCTCTCGGGAAGAAGTCTGGCTAAAGCATCAAGTGAATGTGTGTCTGTCTCTCTCGCCCGAAAGGTCTGACATCTGAGCTGCGGCAGGCAGAATTACCGAAACACTTGGTTATGCGTCGTCTCCAGCTTCTTTCCAGTGATCCGTCAAAGAAACTGCTAAATGTCCTCTTAAGCACTCGGTCGTCCCTTGATTTACCGGCGACCGTCCAAGGCGCTTCCTGTCTTCATCCATAGTAGACTGGGATTAGCTCCAGAAGATGGACGGACGTAATGAGAAAGCTCCGACTACATTCAGTGTGAGACTGAAACAATATCCAGCCGAGGAGAGATCACGTTTTATTCCCTCTCGCTGCGCAGCTTATTCCAGAGGAACGAAGCAGCTGGTCGCTCCGGTGACTCAGTCACAGCTCCATTGTTCATCCCAGATGAAATATGTTGCTGAACGGATGATTTTAAACAAGCAAACAATCACCATCGGGCCTGCGCTGATATGAATCTGGTGCTTTCATTTCATTTGATTCGATTTGATCTGTAACGACGGGAAACAACGGCGGTGTGCGTTACGCGGATAATCACTCTTCCTGGATTTCTGGAGACGACTCTCGCGTCTCTCTTTCCCTCATGTTAGTGTCGAGAACCTGCAGAGGATAACGCAACTGTTTTAGCGATTGAAGCAGTTTTTTTTCACCATATTTAGTATGAGAGGCATAAAAAAAAACGTAAGACCAGAAGGAGTTTATACTTAGTTCATATAAGTGTATAGCGTGGACAAATGAAAGAGAGAACGTAGGGAAACATAATTTAAAAGAAGAATATGTGAAAATCAAAGTAAAAGAAAAGTATTTTGATGATTTTCATGAAACAAAAGTAAAATACTGCAAATTGTTTATCACTAAAACAGCATCTTGTATGGATAAATGATATTTTTTGCAGGGTTTTAGCACTTTGCGCTAATAGAATAGCTACAGTGGATGTGATTGTCGTCCTATTACTTAATTGAGTTTACATACTATGCAACACATTCTCAATTGTTATTAAAAGGTCATTACATTATGGCCTTTATGGCATTTAAAATGGATAAAATTGTTGTATTGTCGGTCAATATTGTATTATTAGTGGCTCCAGGGCTGCATGTGGCTGTACAATATAATACAATACAATACAGTTATATATAATATTGTTACTCCAGTTGATGCTTGTCTCTCTTTGGGTTGGTGAAAATGTGTTTACAAATAAAAAAATGTGTCAACATTTACTTGCAAAACATTTTATAAAACAATTTTAATGACTGTGTATCGCAGTGAAAATGTACAATGATCTTCTTGGTCATGAGATTTACTTTAATATTCTCATTTTGCAAAAGCTTTAAGTCACAAACACAGAAGCTGTGTTTTAAGAACAGTTCAATTCTATTTAGATTAACTTGTTGTTTTTAAATATCTTTATTACAGTTATTGCAGCAAATTTGCATAAAATGACTTAATTCAGTATATCGAAAGGAAATCAAAGAGGCGTCTAGTTAAAGTCCAACTCTTGGCTTTGTTTAAAAAGACACTTGGACACTGAGCTGCAGGTAATGATTGATAAATGTGTTTGACGGACGAACTGTCTTTTGTGTCGCTGCGATTTAAATGTCATGGTCTTCAGACTAGTCTGAGGAAATACTAACAGTTAAATGTGCAGAGAGAGAGAGAGAGAGAGAGAGAGAGAGAGACGCTGTCATCCTCGATGACTCTTTTTATTATTTTTCCCCTCATCCCTGTTTTTTTTTTTTTCCCTCCGCTGTCGAAGGTTGTCATGACGATCCTGAACACAGTTTCCATGGAGAAACACTGAGCCCGAGTCACCGCTGTGGAGAAGGAGATCATTTTGATTCACCTTTTCCTGGTAGAATAACAAACTTAGAAGATGCCAATCATTGATCAACTAATCAAAGCATTTAAGCATATATGTATGTATGTATGTATGTATGTATGTATGTATGTATTATTCTTTAGAAATCTGTATAAAAATCTATGTTTTCTTCCTCTTGTGAGCCAGTTTTGACCGGCGGGCCTCATGTTAGTCACCCCTGCTTTCAACCTTGACTGTCGTTTAGTCTGAATACAAGCAGAGGCTGCAGCGTCTTTTCTCCTTCTCTTCCTTTCGAGGATCCCGCCTCACGTTTGTCTCCACACAAGGCTCATTATCTGCGGTGTTGATTCCCACATTTCTTCACCTAGCCAGCGATCCAGATATAGAAAGCGCACGGAGCGAGGAATTTTTGAGTTTATTCACGTCCGTCATTCGTGGCGTTTGATGCGTCGGGTAAAAAGCCCCGCTGGCGCGGCGTCTGTGACTCCGTCTCTCTCCTCTGAGCCTCCTTGAAGTGGCCACACTCGTTTTCTCTGACTGTCTTTTGTGAGCAGCTCTCTGCTGGATGACAGATAATTTGGTCCACACACTTTGTTCTGCAGTTGACACTGTCAGACGCTTTCAAACCCATTTTCACGTGTCGAGAATTTATTTCCTGTGTGGCAGAAACACCTCGTGAATCATCGCATTTAGAAGCTCCTGCAGTCGGAGCGACAATCTTAAGGCTGATTTAGCTCTGCGCAATAATTTTCTCCTGTTTGGCGTGTTTTTTTGTTACACTTCCCATGTGGAATCATGCAGAAAATAGAGATTATATCGACCGTGATATCACGCCAGTTATGTTCTGCTGAGACGCAGCGACACGGTAGAGTCATTTCTGTCTCAGGTTTGAGGTGCAGTTTGTGGAGAAGCTGGTGCTAAATTACTTGCAGATGATCAGATGTCCGTTGTCTTCAAGTGTACGAAGTGATACCAAGGCTAATTTTTAATGCAACTCCTGAAAAGGGACAAGAAAAGACCAGCAAAACAAAACAAACAAAAAAAATGTCCTTAATCATGAAGAAGCCAAACAGATAGGAAGGATTATGACATTATGACACTTTATTTACTTCTGTTTCTCAATGTTTTGCAGAATTTTGTTCAACATGATACCAGTCACAACTCTTACGTTTTAAAATCATGTCATATGCAGGCTGAACTCATTTTTAACCACACATTATTTTCCTATCTCTTTCGACTATTACATAGGCACCTGAGAAATACAGAAAAACCAAAGCCGGGATGAGGAAGTGAACCCCTTCCTTCACCTACCGACTCCATTACCAAACTGAGTTTTCTTTTAATCGTATATCCACAGAGCTGTCTCACCTGGGTTTTTACAAAAAATGATATTTCCCCCCTTGACATTTACAAAAAACAAAACAACACTTAATTTACACAAACCTGCATATATATGTACACCTGCTTCAGAGCAGCTATGAGTATGTCAAACCTGTAGGGGGCAGTGTAACGAGGAGCATGAAACCATGCCAGCCAATCAGAACCACGGAAAAAAAAAATCACGACACCACGAGTTGTGACATAAATCTCAGTCTCTCGACAGAGGTTGTCTAAATATTCACTGTGGCTGGAGTTTTCATCGTTTGTGGAAATGCAAGTGCCCAAATGCAGAGAAATATCACTGTTTTCTAAACACCCAGGTCTGTGTAAACGTGTCTAATTGCCGTTTCCCCACCTTGATGTGTTTCACCTGAGTGTGAGATTGTCTTCACCTGGTGGCTCTGCTTCATATTGGCCGTCTCCTGTGTGCTCTGGTCGTCTCTCTGTCTGACTGACTGAGTCTCTGTGTTCTCTATTTGTCCTCGCGCTCCAAGTTTGCTCTTGATTGTAGATTTTTTAAAAATCTTTTATGTTTTTTTGGGGGGGAGATTCTTGGTTGAAATAATGAAGAACTTCAGTTCCTCCTACGACAATGTCTGGCTTTGTGAATCCTCTCACTGACACATATTATCAGAATGGCCACAGGACATTTAAAAAAAAGTATTAAATACCTTGTTAATATATTTATTGGTAAAACTCAGTGTTAGCTGATGCTCTGCAGAACCACTGTCAAATACGTGAACATTAATGCCCATTTATCTCCATTCCCATTTGTACAAAAGGAATCCAAAAGTAAAGTATTTTCCACAAATGTGAATGAGACTGACTGCCTCACTTAACCAGAAAGAATCAGGGCCTGTTCAACTGTTTATTCACAGTAACTGTAGTGAACCAGTGCAAAAAAAAAAATAAAAAAATGAATGGGGACTTAAAGCTGTGAACCTTTTTGAAAATGCTGGGCTCTGTCTCCCTGGAGACATACATGCTTGTGTGTGTGGGTTCATTACATTAAAATATAACAGTACTCACAATAATGATCATTTATATCATTCTCAGTATTTCTGCATTTCCCCCATAAAGTGACATTGTTTTCAGGACATTGACGCATAAATGCCAAAACCTTTCTGAAGTGTTATCGTGTAAACGGTAAATAGTACCGGAATATCAGACTCCAAACTCAAGATTCAATCCATCAAACGCACACAAAAAATATTTTTAATTCAACATTTTTATGTTGCATGATGTTTATTTTTCTCACGTTACACTGTATTTATTTCATCAACTCACATTTATATTTCATAGAACTGATGTTGGTATGTGTGAAATATCACTTACCACTTTAAAATGATTTGTTTGCATCTCTGACATCAACAGGTCGATAATTATTATTATCATTCTTTTTTTTTTTTTACAGCTCCTGACAGCTGTTTCTGCCGAAATTGAAAGGCCATAAAAAAAAAACAGAATCCAAATAATAAGTGAAGCGATCCAAACCCCACGAGGGAGGACGGGAAAGTAATGATCTGAGAAAGGAGTAGAATTATTTTTCAGTCAACGACCCCAAAGGGAGTAGTCCCCCCCTCCACCACTACACCCCCACCACCCACCCCCACCCACCTTCCACCACCACCCACCCCCACCCACCTTCCACCACCACAGAAGCATTATGTGTGCAGCAGAGGGTCTCTGGTGGGCCGCTAATGGACAGCAGCACTCCCTCTGTGTGTGTGTCTGTGTGCGTGTGCGTGTGCATGTGTGTGTGTGTCGGACACACAATGTCCAGCCATGAAAGGATGTTGATATTGCCCTGTGAATCTCCGGCTCCATCAGCGTTGACCCCCGGTGGACTATACATCATGGCGACTCCCCTTCTCCCGCCACTCCAGGACCACTTTCCTCCTCTGCGGCGTTCACATAATGACCCGACCACCGACAACACGCTGGCGGAACACCTTGCGTAATCCGAGAGTGCATTTTTACCTAAATGGCCGCTTGAGTTGTGGCTCGTTGGATCGTCGGATGGACGAGCGCTTGCCTGCGCCAGCTAGAGAGATTAGACCGAGTCTACCGTGTTCGTCCTCAATCACGCTGCCTGGGAGACGTCTCAATGAGCCGAACGGCTCTCGGAGGTCGGCGCAGAGCAAAACTGCTGCACGAGGCAGAGAACGTCGGCAATAGCTGCTCCGATTTGTGGTTAAGAACCTTTAGTAGATTCTACACTCTCGTTCTCACAATAAGCTAAAAAAAAAACAACTTTCAAGGCAGTGTGTTGATTTTTTCAGAAAATTTGAAGTTTAAAGATGTTAACTTTTAGTAGCGGCGTGATCCAAACTTTGCATGTATAATTGAGGTTAACTGTGAATAAGATGGACTGGATTTCAGGGGGACTAATAAATATGCTTTCTTTTTTGTCTTAATAATCTTAAAATCTAATCGAGAAAAACAAGCAGTGAAAGCATTTTACATCTGAGGAAAACATTCACACAGTGTTTGAGGCTAAAACAAATGGTTTTGTGTTTTTCTTTCAGATAAGGTTTTGCGTTACACGGCAAAGTTTGTAAAGCGAAACGGCAGAAATGCTTTTTTTTAAATGATGTAATTCCCTGTTTGGCCACAAGTGAGTGCTGTTGGTTGCTTTTGTAATGAACCCAAACACACACATTAACATCAGTCCACCTACTGAGCATGTGCAGAAGGACTATTTTCTTCAGCCTGCATGGAGACGGAGTTCGAATATTTTCAGAAAAGTTTAGCGTTTGAACTTGTGAACGGGGCCTGTATGTCGAGATCGAATAGTTTCTGTGGTTTGATTTGTGCCTGCCTGATCGGATACCTAATAATCTGCAGGTCCTCCTGTCAGTTTGACGACCACAGAAAATGGACTGAAACAAAACCAAACATTTATGCATCTTAGACAAACCGAAAAACAAAAACCCCTCCATCCTCAATCTAGACAGCCGGATAACCTCATCATTCATTTCCTCTGATTGCATTTCTTCACTCTGAATCTGAAGTTTCCTCCGAGTCTCCTGGACGGCCTCGAGCTCTTTACCAGCAGCTATTGAACTCGCGGGGATGAGATTCCTCTCGGAGACGAGGGACGTCTCGTGTGAGAGCTTGGCCATTATGTCTGAAGACGGGCGGGAAATCACACGGCCATTAGTATACATTTACAGCCTTCGTCTGTGCGTCTCCCGAGCCTCTGAAATACTGGGTCCATTTAGATACAATCCCGTTCAGTCACTTCCTGACACTTTGAAAGGAAAATTAAAAAAAAAAAAAAAAAGGAGCGAAGGGTGGGAGTGGGAGCTCATGAATATTTATCGCTCGTACGGCTTCCTTCAACAGCGGCGCTTCACGCAGTGCGAAGAAAGGGCTTTGTTGGAACACATCCATCTCTACAGTAACTTCTGCCTTTCGCACGCCGTGTCATTATTCCGGCTAATGTGTTCTGAAGGAAAGCGGTGAGGCGTCGCAGCGAGGCCTAATCAGCAGCCGCTGTTACAGGCAGCCTGCAATTATCCCTCCTGGCCGGGCGCGCACTCGCTAAACGGCCGACGCATTAGCGGCGGCCTACCCACTCACCCACTCACCCACTCACTCACCCACTCACCCACTCACCCACTCCTCACACAGGCGGGAAATGCTCAGCTCCAGCTTCAACGTGACGACCTGAAATATTGATATTGTCGTCTCTTTTCCTAATTGCGACGCCGTCAATTAAGCGGGCTGTGATTGCGCGTGGGCGGACGGACCGTAACGGCTTCTGAGGACACCCAAGAGGGTCGGCGCGTAAAATGCTGACGTTCCAATGTTTAGCGGGTTTGACGTTGCGCTGAGGCTCCGTCCGTCTTCTCCACCAGCGCTGATCACAGGGAATGAATTTGCAGTCAGAGGTGATCTTATAGGTGGATTTATAGTGGTGGACAAACCCGTTATCAGAATCATGATTGTTTCTCTTAATTTCTGTTATACATTCATTTATAATTAGTATGATTGAATGTGTGGATATATGTATACAGGATAGGTAATACCTCTAAAGATCTCTAATAGTTGCTTTTATTTTTTTCCCCTTTTTGTTTATTCATCTATTTCGCCTTTCAATGCTATAGCATTCAGGCTAAGTGTTAAGAAGACTGGTGACATGTGTGCAAAAGTGTGAGCAACATGTATAATGTGTGTTCTTGTGTTTCACATAAAGAGTTAAACAAAATTTGAAGTTTTCCTCTGTTGTGGTGCAGAGCGCATGTGAAGAAAATGTCTATATTTACACCAAACCCCCCTCAAAAATTACTACCAAAAATAACTACAGTAAAATGTTTCTGGTGCAAAATAAAGTGAAATGTCCCAAAAAAAACTTCTCCAGTGACTGTTGCATTATGGGTGTTTTTACAAATTCATCCTGACAGAATGGCTTTGGGGCTAAATGCTAGTTTACTGGCCTTCATGGCAGCAGCATCGATATCCTGACTTGTGTTGTGTTTTCTCTGTTACTCTTACGGAGTTTGTTAGAAAATCCGTCTTTGACATTTATTTTGACGAGCCAGTTTTTGGGCCATGAGCCTTATGTTGGACACTCCTGATCTCAACGACGATCGGACAACTTTCACTGCTCTTCATCTCATCTTTGTTGTTGTTGCACATGAAGTACGACATCAAAGTGTTCAATTTGCCTGATATATTTTCAACGCTAGTTTTAATAAGATTTTTAATTGCAGTAAAAACACAATCGTGGGTTAACAGAAAATCAACTGTGCTTTTCTATTGAAATGTCATTTTAAAATGTTACATGTTTTTTTCTTTCTGAGTCACACTGAAAAATCTCCCAATGTCACCTTTTATAATGACAGTTTTGTTTTCTTTCTCTTATTTTTTTCTCACACAGAGCTGTTAGTCGGTGGGCTTTCGGAGAGTAAAGCAGGACAGACTTGTTAAACAGCAACCGCTGTGACATTTACAGAATGACGGCATCGTAAATCTTCCCTGGTTTTTAAAACTCCCCTGAGATCCATGAAGCAAACTTCATCTGTGTCCTGACTAATAGTCAGACGTGAATTATAGCTCCGGGTTCATTGTTTATCAGCGTGTTCTTCATGACGGAGACCTTTTCACAGTGAACATGGGGGTTAACTACTGCGTCTGCATGCATAAGTGTTGCATGGACATTGTGTTATTTGTTCTTCATTTGCCTCAGCGACTGAAAATAATGACTTCAGACAGGATCCACTCAGTCGTTCCTCAATATTTATGAAGTTATGAATGGATGCACTGCAAATTCTTTGACCCTGGACAAGATTTCAACTCTTATTTTTAGACATGACAGATGATTCAGCTTGTTTTACTCATTTTTAGTCCTTGATTTTACGATATAATTTAAAAATATTTTATCTTATCGTGTAAAACCCATGTGCTGCAAGGAGATGATTATATTTGTTTTTGAGTAATTTTCTTCTCAGATTTAGTGTTTGTATCTTATAGCTTACATTTGGGCTACCCCCCCCCCCCTCCCCCCTTTTGCAGTGTGAATGCAAGTTTTAACTGATTTTTATTGGTTATGGAGAAAACGTTCCGATACTGACCTCCTGAGGAAGAAAAATAAATCAGCAGTCATCATGAGTTCAATTCAACTTTATTTCGGTCGCACCAAATACAAAAAGTCCAACATTTCCACATGAGCAAGCATTTGTAAGGGAATAATCCATGAAGCAGTGAAGCCAAACAAACATATACAGACACATACACCATATGTGATTACCTTTTATATCTTCTTAATTTTTTTTCCAGCATCTCCAAGAAAGAAAATGTCTATTAGGTGAACCTACATTAGTTCAGGGAGTCAGGTTGAATATATATATATATATATATATGTGTGTGTGTTATATATGTTTTGCATTTTATTAATTTGTTTTCTGAAATGCAAAAATGTTTTCCCAAAAATTTGTCTCCCATTCTGTAAAAGTGTTGTCACAAGTTGTAATTTTGTTTTGCACCTCTCGGCCACCGTAGAAACTTCCTGTTTCCCTTCACTCTGCGTCAGATAATCGACCTCTCGGTTCTCACGGCAGTGCACGAAGCCTCGGACACAACCTGTTGCTCATCCAACAGGAAAAAACAGGCCGGGCGGAAACGGACGCCACTCGTGACCTGCCGTACCGGCTTCTCTGCGTGTGATTGGCCTCTGTGCTTCCTCTTTCTTTGAATTAAAGCTGCAATGATGTAACAACCACCAGCTCACACTCATTGTTGGTGAGGTTTTACTTACCTTCACCAACGAAAGTAGGGTAATCAACCAAGTTGGCCAAGAGGATTGTGTTTTCGTTTATCTATCTATTTATCTACTTACTTACTTACTTACTTATTTAACCAACTTTTTGCAAATACTCCTGACCCGAATTGCATGCAGGGATGATTTGTCATCATCCAAGGATCAACCGATTTGATTTCGGGACGTTAACGGCTAACCGTTGCCGAATACATCGTGAAAAAAAATCTGCAAAAAAAAAAATGTTCCCATACAAAGCGGATGAGCGAGGCACCTCATGTAGGAGATCAAAGGAGATCGGCGTCTGTTGCCATGGAGACGCTCCCTGCTCAGTGTTTCACACAGTGATGTAGCAACCTGACCTACCTCATTAGCATCGCTGTGAGCCAATCGCAATCATGCTGCCGATGCTAACTCAGTTCCACAAAACAAAATGTGGCTTTGGCGAAGGTCAGCACTCTACCGAGTGTGGCTCTCGTTTTTCTTTTTTTTCTTTTTTTTTAAGTGTCCATCATCACTAAATCACACAGACAAAAATCTGTCAGATGATAAAAGCCTAAATGAGCTCTGCCAGGTTTTCTTGGCCCAAACCTTCTGCTCTGTACCTGTCAGATGGATGTGACAGAATCTAATTTGCAGCATTAAAAATAGCAAGCCGAGGAAGAAAAAAGTAAAGAAGAAAAGAAGGAAAGACATTTGGGACCGGCGCTCTCTTCCGCCATTAGTTTTCAGTGGCTGTGAACTCAGATCGTTGCCAATAAACCAGGTAAAAATAAGGATTGGAAAGTTTTTAGTTGGGTTTTTTTTTTTTTTTTATCATTTAAACTTTTTTTTTTACTTTTTTCACCTTGTAACTCAACCCAAGAACCTATTTATCTTGAATCTGGACTTCATACAGGTAATTTTCTTCCCTAAGATTAAACTGGTGACTAAAAATAGGTAGTATCTCCAGACCCTTCTCAGCTTTCACAACACAAATCTCTCTGGTCAGACCCAAAACCCAAATGTCTGTTTGTTCGTTCTGCTTTAAATTACTGGAATCATTAGCAATTTAAATTAAAACGTTTTAATTTTTTCCACAAACATCATACAACCAGTCATAAAAGACCACTGCTCTTGGTTTTAGCGTTTAGCAATTTGTTTCTCAAAGGGCTCATATTGTGCAAAATTCACTTTCTAATAGTTTTCCAGCAGTAATAATCATCCTCATACCTGGAACGACGCCTCAGAAGTGAAGAAAGTGTGTCCTCTCTCTCCCTGGCTTGTTTAAAGTTTTAAAAAGTGTGTTGCTCCAACCAGCCAATCAGAAATCAAACCCTATATAGTGTCATTGGGGGTTTAGCCAATCACAATCAAGGTAGACTCCTCCCACAATCAGGCAGCTCTTCCCACAGATGGGCATGTGTGGGCAGAGCCAGTCCAGCTCACACAGACACAGCAGATCCAGAATGTAGCTCCGATGATCCAATATTCAAATGGCGGAAAAACAAGAAAAAGCAATAAACATTGAACACAAGGTTTTTGGACCAACAAGACCAAGTTTTTAATAATAAGACCCCTTTGATATATATATATATATCACTGCAGATACTACTTTCTTTCTTTTCTGTTGAGCGTCTCTGTGGTGTTGAACTTTTCCTTCACCTCCACTCATCTTCAGCCTTCAGACCGTGAATCGTTGTCCTGTTCAGTCTGTTTTACTGGTGTTTTACTGTTTGCAGTGCGAGTCCCCGGTCAAACACACTAATGGCCCGTCCTCTGAGCGGGACCCACACGGGACCATCTGGCCTCCGCTGAGAAAGACGACAGCCGCTGAAAGAACCACAAGAGACTGATGGATCTCTGCCCACGCAAACTCAATATGCCAGGAAAAAGCCACTCGGCGTGTGAAAAAAAATAAAAAAAATAAAATTTATCCACTGCCACAGTCTTTTCCTACAGCAGGTGGAGAGGCAGTGGGAAAGTTATTTTCAGATAAACATCTGCAGAAATCCCATGCAGGTGGGACTTCTATCAGTGTGTGTGTGATACACACACACACACACACCCACACACACACTGATGTGTTGCACTGTAATAGGAAGCATTTTGTTTACAGGATGAGGAAGAGGAAGATGTTCTTCAAAATGGGGAAGTGTGACGCAGCCTGGGAAACAAACAGCTCTGCATTTACGCACACGACTTGTGCAGCCAAAACCAACACAGCAGCCTCGCAGCTCGGCCGTGTCCTCGTGAACGAGAGACGATGCGTCGCTGTCAACAGTTGATAATAAGGCCGGCGTTGCGATTGGGCGTCGGGAGCGTGCGCAGCCTTGACTCTGGCGACGGGCCCAGCTCCAGCCATTGTCGCCAGCCAGATGCTGCGCCGCCTCAGCGGACCAGCACGGGATTGAAAGTTTAACTCGTGAAATTTAGTTCAATACGTTCGGAATTGATATGTATTGCTTTTTTTATCAGCGTGAAGGCCAGGCGGGTACATCCTGGACACACACACACACACTTGCACTCATCATTGGTTCGTGAAATTAAACCCGATGGCTTAATATTGTACTTTTTGTTTTTGTTTTTCACTTTGCATGCTGAAACATACAGTATCTCTGTGGAGCCTATTTTAGAATCCCCAATTAAAAATCATGCTCTCATTGACAGAGCTGCTGTGAAAGTAGGTACTGGATGTCCTGATTCCTCGCTTTTCAATCAATCCTATTTATTTCTCTGTCAGCTCTGGTTCTGCTGGTTCTCTTCCTGTTAAACGTGACTTTTTAATTTCCGCCGTCTCCTCTGCTTCCTCATGTCGAGTTCCTGCGTTTTCTCTCTCCAAAAGTGCCGTGAAATGACTGTTGTTGTATTTGTATAGAAATAGAATTTAATGTAAATGCTCCTCCGACTTGCATAATCAGTTTCTGGAGTCGGTGACGGGAGTGTTGGAATTTAATAATGAACAATAAGTTTTAAGAAAGTTCTGTGTGGGAAGTTTTTTTCTCTTGTAGTGTGTTTGTCAGAAAAGTGAAACACAGTTTAAACAATTTTACAAGTGTAAAAGTAAACTTTTGATCTTTGATTTGTATTTCATACAATACGTGTGATGAGTGCACGTATCAATACAGTATATTGTTGTTTTGCATCATTTAACCCAAACAAATACTCGCGTTAACAATGTAAAATGACAATATAATTCTCTTCACAAGCGGAAAGAATTAAACGGCTTATTTCCACCCATTTAACATTAAAAAGAACTGATTCTGATTCAATATGTCGTTATGTTTTGTTCCTCACAACACGTCCATTCGAAGGTTTAAGTCAGTATGAAGCTGAAAACACAGACAGAATAAAAGAGACACACAAACAAGGTCTGTTTATTAAAAGTGGTCATTTTAATTCCCTGTTTGCTCCATCATGTTTGTGCAGTTCATCACTTTCTGCAAAAAAAAAACCCAACAAAACAAAGAAAACCATAGTTTCTGTCTCATTATTCTTAATATAGTTAAACATTTCTTGTTGATTGTGTTGCCAGTTTTGTGCTGGAAACCACCGCAGTTCCAGTGAGAAACATGGGGGGTGGGGGGGCTTATATTAGTGGTCCCAGTTCACTGTAACAACAGGAGTTTATCTACGGGTTTTAAATCAGCAGCACACAACACTGAGAGAGGAAAAACACACACGGAAACACCAAAGAACCTACATATACACTCACGCACACGCACACACACACACATTCACCCTGCTAAATCTATCCGAAACAACCACACACAAACACCAACTGACACCAAAGTAACAGTACTGACGGTACAAAATCAAAAAAATATCTCAAAATATACAATTATTATTTACAGCTCAAGTATACATCTGGTCACTTTTACTATAGATACTCGGTGTGAATTTATCAGAATGTACATCAATATATACAGAATAAATACACCATCGTAGATACTCTAAATAGAACTATGGTTGGCCACACAAAGACTATTTGCACATTTAACTTAATTCACGAGTTACTCTACAGCTGCAACCACAGCTAGTTCAAACTGGAGTTTTCTTTAACACGTGACACATGAACAAGATGACGAGACCCTGGAGTTGGAGTCTTTGTTTTTCAAATATCGACACCAAAGATACCGACGAGAAAGACTTGCAACGTGTTTTCAGACAATATCTGCCGCTCCTCAGCCTCGAGAGACTTTTTCAATATTTTTGAACATCGCCACGTCCGAAAAGCTCGTTGTGCCGCCGTCATGCTCTCCTATTGCACGGGATCCAGAACGTCGGGATCAGGTTTGTGCAGAGCAGCCGGCGCTTCCCAGACCAAATGTGCAGTTTTATTTACTCCCGTAAGGATTGGCAGTTTGTGTGTGTATACATTTACTCTTCAGGTAGCTGGATTCAGAGATTATCATTAATCTGATTACATGAAAAATTAGTTTGTGCTTGGGAGCCTGTGCTTTTCATAAAGATGTGCTTTTTTTTTCTTTTCTCCAAGACAACCATACAGATGAATTCATCTGGCTGCCTTCCCCTCATAAGATGTGCTTTTTGCACACACTCTGCATGCCTTTACAAGTGAAACATTACACATGGATTAGTAGACCAGCAGAGTTCCTGCCGACGTTAAGGAGTTTCTTTACCGCCTTGAAATACACACTTTTTCATTTGCTTCATCTGCAGAAAATGTTTGTTTGTTGTTTTGTTTTTTTGCATACATGAAGCAAGATTTGAAGAAATAGAAACGCACCAACATAGAAAAGTAACTTTTCCTTCAAGCAGTTGTACATGTTTTAATATCCTCTTTGTATTTCATCAAGCTCGTCTTCCTTTCCTGTTCATCTGTCTCATATGAGTGTCTTGAAACTGGTGCTTTTGTAAAGATTGCAGTGAGAAAAACACATCAAAAATATCATTTTCTTTGCTGTTTTCTCTTTTCTGGAATGAGATTTTTTAAAAATCAATTTTTAAGAAAAATACATCACATATAGCTTTGAAAGATTGTTTTCCAGCATTGGTTGGATTAATTCTTGGAGCACTTTTGACAGCTACTGAAAACTCCTAAAAACAGATAAACCTCATAGAGCTGCTTGTCTGGAGACCCAAAGTTATATACCCATCAGTAATATGTCTAAAATCCTTCTGTTTGTCTGTTTTTTGCTGCTTTTACAACATTTCTCTTGAGTTTAAAATGTTTACTTGATGCCTGATATATCCCACCTGATAGCAGATGTCAGCGTCATTCATTTCAGCTGTTAGTGGTCATAATGTTATGGGTTTAAACAGTTATAAGTTAAAGTCTATAATCAATGTATACCACAAGTAAATACCACCAGCACTTTCTCCTAATGATACATAGTGCCAGTTTAAATGACACATTTGGTTAAATATCCTTGATTTTCCGTGAAACAGGGACGTCCCAGCACTTACATTGTGTAAAATGGGATATAATAGGAAATAACAGAGAAGGTTTGGTCGACATTAGGATGTTAAAAGGGTCAAATTCAAACTATGAAGACATTTTAACATCACAAAATGCCACATATTGATCTTTCAAAATGCAATTTTTCTTCCACTCCAAGACAAACATCAATATAAACAACATTACGTTCGGGAAGAACTCCAGGGTCTCTACCTAATTAAAGTGCTCAAGTGAATGAGAAAATACATTGGTCCAAACTCTACGTGATAAACTCACTTGGTCAAGAAAACCAGAATGACAAAAAGCATAAGGCAAACGGACGACACGGACGCTGCTCAGGCACCGAAACGACGCGACTCACTTGTGTTTCACACTAAAATCTGTCCAGTCTCAAGTACTGGATGTTGTCAGGGAGCGGCCACCGGAGAGACTGGAGGCCAGCAGAGACACCCAGTGCTCAAAACCATGTATTACCACTTATTCCAAACATTTAGAGCACTGTACGTTTCCACACAATACCCCGAAACACACACGCACACACACGCACACACTGTCATACAGGATTAAATATCAAAATAAAAACTTTTTACACCTCCAGGTCACAAAAATAGACGTCAAAGTGAAGTCTTGTAGTGCTGTTATGAAATGACGCCAGTGGTCACAATCTGAGGAACGTACGACAAACTAAACATCATCCTCCCTGGGGGGGGGGGGGGGGGGCGAATCCACGGCAGTGAGCCTCTCGCAACGACATGAGGAGCGCGACCCCATTGGTGGGGCAGTAAAACGTCTGTGCTGAACAGACACAGAGGTGCCTCCTCTCGTCTCCTCCCCGGAGCTGGGTCTGTATCTATGGTGCGTTGCCACGGCCTCCCCTGGGTAACGCGGCTCTATTTTTAAACCCACAGGGTCACCAGCATCTCTCACTTCGGAGGCAGGAAGCACACCGACACGCACAGAAAATCTCACACCACCCCCCTGCAAGCGTGAAGGATCACACACACACACAAACACACACACACACTCACACACAAGCCACGCTGCTTGTTACCGCTTGTGCGTCGCCACCGCTGCCCTTCCAAGGCATTCATTAAAATGAAAACACTTGGAAAAGCTTTGTCTCGGCCTGAGATGATGTGCTGCCGCCGCCACCGCCAACCCTAAGCCTTGCTGCGTGGAGGAGAAATGTAAAAAAAACAAACAAAAAAAAGTAAACGTGTCGCTCTGCGTTAAGGCTCAGAGACGCTCGAAGTTAGCGGGTCATGTGTGCTTCTGTGTTCGTGGATCAAAGAGGCCGAAACTTTCCCCCTCGATGAATATAATCGTGATTCACGGCGGCGCGAAAACTATTGCACGACACGTATGTACAGGAATCTACATCAGTGGAAAAGTAGAGATAGAAGGAGATCCACAGGTTCACGAGGACCCTGCTGCGACTCTGTATTATTGCTGTTGCTTCATAGGCACAGTCAACGTGGAATTGAAATGTGCTATAGAACACTGTTTATCAGGATCACTGGTTTACGTACATTTTTGTGTTTGTGGCCATCGTTTGGACAGGACGAGTGTTTTCTCTCTATGCGTCTCCTTCCATCCCGTCCCCCACGCACATAACGATCAAACAAAGAAGCACAGACTCGTTGGACACGCGGGAATTTAAAGCATTTAAAGCATCGTCCGCACCTTAACCCTCACCACATACCTTCACGACGATGGAGGAGAGACATAGCGACAGAGGGATTTCCTGTATCTCTGGGGGGGGGGGGGGGGGGGGGGGGGGGAGTAGGGGGGGTGGGGGGGCGGGTTAAGATGTGGTGAATGCTGTGAATTAATCCCTCAATCCGCCGGCGCCGAGGGTTGACTGGACGGGAGAAGCTCCTTGCCCGGCGGATCATAGCTCAGACTCCGGGGAGCCGATGTTCTGGTAGCCCGTCTTGGTGCTGGTGCCGTAGTTGGTGTTGGTCATCTCCTGGGTGCCGCCGGGCCCCAGGTAGGCGCGGTGGGCCGGCATGGGGGACGGCGCCTCGCTGGGGTTCTTGCCGAGGATGAAGCGCTGCTCGTCCTGCTCCTCCAGGTTGGAGATGTCCTTCATCATGCCCTTGCGGTAGGAGACGGACAGCTTGTTGGAGCCGTCGGAGATCAGGTTGAAGTGGCGGGCGATGAAGACGAGGGGCAGAGGCAGCATGGCGACGACGATGAGGGCGTACGCCATGGTCAGAGCCCAGGGAGGGTAGCTCTGGAAGCGCTCGGCGCCCTGGGAACGAAAAAGACGGCGGGGGGTAAGGAGGGCGCGCACGACGGGGTTGTCGACTGCGCTCAAAGCTCTTTTAATGGACTGACCTCCGCCTCCACCCAGGCATTGTAACCCGCAGGACTGACGGCCATTTCTATAACCGTGGCGATGATGAGCACCACCAGGATGGCGGGCGACACGTATCTCCACATGTAGTAATAGAAGCTGTACGGCCTGAAACCCAGCATGTCCTCCAGATCCTGCATGAACCTGAAGACACATGAAACCCAATGAGGAGAAGTCCAACGTGAACCTTCCTGCGATGGGGCCACGGCGCCGTCCCACTGTTTACCCTATTTTTCCATCATGTTCTGTTTGTCATTTCCTGTCTTGCTTCTTTTTTTTTTTTCCCAGATAGATATTTTTTTTTTTACGTCAGGTGGTTTTCGTGGGCTCACCTCTTGGTGCCGTAGATCCAGGCCACGGAGACGTTCTCCAGGATCACCACGACGGTCAGAGGCAAACCCGCAGAGTAGTCGTCAAACATGGCGACGAAGTAGTTCCCCGAACGCTGCACAAACAGCAGACCCAGCAGGAAGGCGATGATGCAGCAAACCACTGATGGAAAGAAGAGATACCTGGTCAGACAAAAAAAAAAAAAAATCCAAAAAACCCGATAGCAGCAGGAAATAAAGACTCACCGCACAGGATCTCTTTGCGGATCTTAAAAGCATCCAGTATGGGAGTGGTGATTCCCGTCATGGTGCCGATCATGCTGCCCAGGCCCAGGTTGATCAGCATGAAGAAGAACATGACGGACCAGAACGGGCTGGCGGGGAAGTGAGTCATGGCCTCTGTGAAGGCGATGAAGGCCAGGCCGGTGCCTTGAACCGCCTGGAGGAGGAGGAGGAGGAGGAGGAGGGGGAGGAAGGGGAGGAAGAAGAAGTCACAGTGGTCAACGGTGATTAATGAAGACTAATGAACAGCGGGGAAATGATTCACCAGCCCAACTTCCATTTCTAGGTTCATTCATTATAGAACAGACCTGGAGTTGCGCTCGAAGGCGTAAAAGCACTCAGGAGTCAGGAGCCTTTAAAAACTCCAACGCGAGAGTCTGACTCCACCACGTTTCTGTGGCCTGGATGTGAAGCAGCCTCCACAGGAAGAGGCTTCACAGACCGGCGTAAAAAAAAAAAGTTGCAAACCGAAGACTGGAAGAATAATGATGAAATCCAACAGGAGCATCGAATGCAAATCGTTCACAAACGGGGAGAGCCATTTTCTTATTTATTGTTTTAGGTTTCTTCATGAAGCATCAATTCCAGTGTAATTATCTTCGAGCGTTGAACCATGTAATGAAATGTGGAGGGGGAAAAAAAAACCCCAACATAATTCCACACGAGGAGGAATAAAAATCTCCATTTTAAGAAGAATAAAGCTCCAGCAGAGTATCGCTGTCACTGGATCATAGGGACTGTGGTTCAAAACACAAACAAATCACCTTAATAGTGACTCAGTGTCACTTAATCAAAGTAAACTGCTGCTGAACATTAAAAATAAGGAAAAATAAGAAGGCTGCAGCAAATAAATGTGAGGATTCTGAACTTCTTTAATGAAATAATCTTCATATAAACACAAAAACAGCTACATAAATGAGTGCTGACACACGTGTCACAACCTCACCTTGTTGAGCTCGTCCTCCAGGAGACAGGCGTCGAGGCCCAGCTGGCCGAAGCTGTCCTCCTTCACCGTCTTGATGACGCCGTACATTTCCGCGTAGTCCTCGGCGGACAGGTGGGAGAAGTTGACGTGAGACGGGATGAGCTCCCTGCTCAGCACGCCGGTGTTCAGGTAGCCCAGGATCTTCTCGGCGTTGCTGCGGGGGAAGACGAGGAGAAGATGCGAAGGTGCGTCAGCAAGTAAAACGTTTCGCGAGGAAACTGGTAAAAAAAATAAAAAAAAGACGACTGATCGGAGGAGATACTCACTCAACCACACACTTCTCGTTCATGACGTTGGCCTTGAAGCCCAGGACGGCGAACACCACCAGAGTGGCCAGGATGGAGGTGACAAAGTTGATGATGGAGACCAGCGCCGCGTCGAAGTGGCAGTTGTTGTCTCGCTTGTTGTAGCTGGAGAAGGCGATGACGCCGCCGAAGCCCAGGCCGAGGGCGAAGAAGACCTGCGTGGCGGCTTCTCGCCACACCTGCGGCTCCAGCATCTTCTCCAGCTGACGAGGGGAAAGACGACGTGCAAAAAGCAGAGAGGGTCAGCTTCTGTCGCCGTCCTTTCGTTTTCCTAACTCCCCACTGGGACGTCACACCTGCTGCACGTTATCTTTTTCTTTTACACAAAATAGGATTTGTCAGGTTTTTCTTTGTAAAAGTGCAGCGACATGGGAAATGTACATATTCAGTCCTGCATAAGATCAACCTTCAGTTTTGTTTCCTCATATTGGGAAGGCAGAAATCAATATACAGGAGCATCTAAAGAAAATACAATAAAATGGAAAACTTTCCATTATTTTAATTTTGATAAACACAAAGTGAAATAATTTTGAACTCAAATTAAATTTACGAGATCATCACGTTCAATTATAACTATATGCTGAACTGAATGTTGTGATTTTCTAGCTGCAACACAACAATTCGCCACTAGAGGGAGTCATCAACACAAAGCTTAACCTGATGTGGATAATTATATAATTTTTATGATGAATGAGCCTGAATAACAGGAAATTATGGCTTTTTTAATGTCAGACTAACTCCAAATGTACTAATTTTAGGTTTATAAAACTGTCAAAGAAAGATATCCATGGTTTTTATTTGTACAAACAGATTAAGAGCCTGTTTTCTGCAGGCTGATGCAGCTCTGTAAAAGGGATCAGCCACTCCTCCATCGGAAAAAAATATGTCATTGTGATGTTTAATTTCTCACTTTTACTGTCAGGAGGAATTCGTGATCATTTCCAATAAATAACTAACACATAAATGTCCCTTGACTCTCATATCCGATGTCTGACGTGGGGGCTTTTTCCCTTGAATTGTCCCGAGATCTACTCTCACCTTCGGGGTGAACATGTGAGCGATCCCATCGACGGCTCCTTTCAGCATCAGGCCTCGGACCAGGAAACAAAACAGCACAACGTACGGGAAGAGGGAGCTGAAGTACATCACCTGGAGGGAGGGGGGGAGAGAGAGAGAGAGAGAGAGAGAGAGAGAGAGAGAGAGAGAGAGAGAGAGAGAGAGAGAGAGAGAGAGAGAGAGTCAAGCACATCACCCAGTGTTTCCATGGACACGCTTCACACATGCAGGAAGAAGAAGTGCTGTTCTCTCACACACACACACACACACACACACACACACACACACACACACACACACACACACACACACACACACACACACTGTGAAATCATAGCGAATGTGACGACGAGTCCTCGAAGTCAGGGATGCGGCCTACAGTGTTTGGCGGTGTCGTCGCCGCGCCGATGACGATAATCGGATCAGCGAGTTAAGTGTTTAAAAAACCGTGTCAGACCTTGGCGATCTGCTCTCCTCTTGTGTATTTTGTCACTGGGGCTGCGGGATGGATGTCGCGCTGTGGTACATGACTCACCCTCTGGATGGAGATTACAGGATGTTGTTGCAGATGTCGCCAAACAAGAGAATTTTAATTTTTTTTTCCATCTGCAACCTGAACCAGTTTACTCTCCGTTCAGTTTAAGCAAATTAATGTTGCATGTCCCTCTCCTCTGTGGTATAGACGGGATCCAAGAATAGACGTCTTAACACCTTCCCTCAAAAGCTGAATAAAACAGCGATTACGACGGACGTTACACCCCCCCGACGCTCTTACCTTCCCGGAGGACTGGATGCCCTTGATGACGGCCAGACACACCAGGATCCAGGCCACCAGCAGGGACAGGGTCATCTTCCAGTTCAGGCCGCCGGTGTCGTCGATGCTGCTGGTGATGTTCAGGGTCTGGCGGTACCAGAAGTACGTGGTGGCCGAGCTCTTCTCGCACTCCGGCTCCACAACTGTCGCAGCGACAGGGAAGTAAAACAGAGAGAGAACGGATGTGAACGGCGCTCAGTAACGGTGGAGTCGGCACATTAGTTTTAAAAGTTTTACTCACACTGTGCAAAAAATGATGGATTTTCAATCTGCCACGGAGTCGGAGAACAATGCAAGTCATTTTCTGACGTCAGTGTAATTTCTTTGATTCGATCAAGTTAATATTTTGTCTCACTTCATTGTACTCGCTCTTGGAACAATTTCAGAGGAATCTAATTCATCTCACTTGGTGCGGAGACTGTTTAACGACTTTGTAAAGTTTCGTTAAAGGACGAAATACGACTTTTACTGAGGCACAATGAAGCCTGACAATTAAGGGGCATTCTAACTCCAGAATTCACTGAATATTTAAATATCCCTCATTTTGTTACCGTCTGAATCAAAAGTACAGAAAGAAGAGGTGAATACAGAGTGGAAGAAAAAAAAAAAGCGAAGTTACTGAAGAGCAAAAAAAACCCAGTTTGAACTGTATTGACATTGTGACGTAGGATTTTTTTTTGGTTTTCCGATATACGTGTCATGTTAAGCAAAATTCATAAAAACTCCATGTGAAACCTCGATATAACACATTAGAGTAAAAAAAAAAAAATACAAAATGGAATTTTAAAAAAACAAATAAAAACCACTTTGTATACGTAAAGTACTTCAGTAAATGTACTTTCCATCTTTGCAAAGCGTCCACTAATTTGGAATTGGACGCCGCGCAGCATTCCTGACGGTAAACACAGTCGGCGTCCTGGATGTTTGCGCCGGTGAACGTCGCCCTTCGCTCAGAACATGCATGTGCCTCCGCCACATGCGGCCGCCCGCCGCTTGCTGAGCCTGCTGGCCGGCTCATGCGATCTGACAAGCCGCTGCCCTGCGGGATGAGGTGCAGGACGGGTCCAGAGAGGAGGAGAGCCGGAAAACTGCAGAAACAGGCTCTAAGCTCTGCGGCTGCTTTAATGGAGGACGGACTGTCACGTAGGAATATGCAGTTTGTATTTCGTGGTGTGAATCATGAGGGGAACAAGTCAAAGCTGGGAAGCGGGAGCCCTTTAGACACCCCCCCCACACCCTCAATGCCCTCTGGTGTGTTCTCTTTTGTATCACGGACTCACTGGCTTGGGTTCCATTTCTTCGCAGGGGGCATTCCGCCCAAGGCAGTGGATACTGGAACGACTGGACGAAGTAGAAGATGCTCCAGCCGATGATCACGTTATAATAGAGGCCCACAAAACCGCAAACCTGACGGGAAACGAGAGAAAGAGAGAGAGAGAGAGAGAGAGAGAGAGAGAGAGCAGAACTCAACAATCATGCAAAGGCCAGACAGCAGAGGGGACAAACGGCGTGCGGAGCTGAAAGCTTCGCCTTGAGTCGGAACGCCGAGCACACAGCTTAAGCCAGAGTACATATGAATTATTGAGCTGTTTGCGCTCACGGCCCCGGCTGGGCTCCTCTACGAGGAAGGTATTTATAGCTCCTGGATATGCCGCCGCCGCCACCACCGCCGCATGCACGCCTCACTCCCCTCCGTCCCACTACGTTGATGAATTCGCCATCAGGATGAGTGACGCACAGGAAGGCCGGGTGTGTCTTTAAGCCGGCGGCGCTGATGGGATGGGACCGTGACGGGTCACCACCCCGGCGACGACGACGATGATGGGGACAGATTACGGCAACGCTGCTCGCTCCGTTGCAACGGGAGGCGATAATGCGAGCGGGCAGATGGAGTCTGCAAAACTTCCCAGCACGTCGGCTTGTCTTTGAACGGCACGTAACGGCGGTACCGTCCAACTGAAATCACGTGAATCGTGTCGAGGCTAGCCAGTGGAGTCAGTGATGTAAAATTATTCAATTAATTTAATCTGCAACAGACATTATAACAGCGTCTGTTTACGACGCTATAAAGTCGATCTCTGGTTGCTGGGCTGCTCCAGTTATTGTTTTACAATCTCAGTAATCAATGTGAGGTGGAAAATTGTGTCCCTGGTTGTTTTGTTTTTTTTCCACCAATGAGACATCAAATGTTTCGTCATTTCAACAGTTAAACATTAATGAGACAAATTAATTCATTTACAGAGAAATGACAGTAAAAAAAAAACCCTAATTATTTGCTTTTTATTAAAAAAACAAAACAAAAACAAACTCCACAAGATTTATTTTATTCATCTGTGAGATTCACTTTAAGTAAATGTTGAGTCCAAATAATCGAATCATGCGAGTCACAATGCGGTTCTACATTAATTTAATCATGATGTGTTATTGCTGGTCCACACCCAGTAAATATCACGAAGGCTTTTAATCGTCACGCCACAGACGGAAATATTTACTCTGTTAGATCCTTGGACGTTTTGGTCTGGAGCCGCGTGAACGTGTTAATCAAGACAACAGGCGATCAAAGAACTGGAAATCTACATTTATTTTACTCAGGATGTTTTCTTGTCATGGAAATGAAAGAATTGAAAATTACACTTGCGAAGTGGACACAAGGCAACGCTGAGATCGCGGACTAGCATTAGCACTCTGCTTGGCATCACTAAAACTGTTTTAATGTTGAGATTGTCGTCATTTTCTATAGAAATGATTTGGTTTTGTGAAACTATAGACATTTTCATCATGTACATTCTGCGCCACAACAAAGAAAAACTTTAAGGTTTGAATTCAAAGGTTATCATGGCGCTATGTTACCGGTTCACACCACTCAAGATGAAATTGTATGTTTGACGCCTCTGCTCTACATGTAAACGCTGTGAGGGAGTGCAGAGAAGACCACAGCTCACAGCCTCTGCTCATCAACCAGTTCATTTATGAAATGGTCCTTTTGTTGGCTGAAGCCTCCTGATACCCTCGAGTTCCAACTGTCATGTGGAGCGACTGTGTTTGTGTGACTGCCTTTGTTTGTTTTTTTTCACCAGTGAATCAGCGACTGGCTTTTAAGATGTGGGGCATTTCAGAACTTCGCTTCAGCTCAAGGGCGCCCAAAATAATCCCGAGAAATCGGTAAACTCGTGCCGTAATAAGCTTTAAATTTACACTTCACGCGTTTCCTTTGTTGTGGCTTGGAAATGTCGATATTTTTTGCAAAATCAAACATTTAACGACCAAAAATGACGACAATGTCAACCTAAAGCCAATTTTAATGAAACCTTCTGCTGCAAAATACAGTGAAATTTCAAAAAAAAACCAACCTATAGCTGTTGCTTTATGCTTGTTTTTACACTCTGACAGCGTTGAGGCTCGTTTGATAGCAACTAATTTGATATATTTCATGACAGCGTCACTGATATCTCAGCTCGGGTCTCAGTGTTGTGTTTTGTCTGCTACTCTTAAAGAAATGTGTTAAAAAAAAAACGTAGAATTTTTGCCATTTGCTTGGTAGGTTTGGCCGGATCGGAGCCTCTCGTGGGTTGGGTTCTGGCCGACTATCCTCATGTTTAACTCTGACGGGTCAAATCTTCATTTCCGACTCCCTCAAATTCAGCCGCTGAGCCGTGGATTAACAGGCCCTCATTAAGACATTAGCGGCGGCGGGCGAAGCCTGCGTAATTACACAATTCAGTAGGCTGGGGGTCCGGTTGATTACACGGCGCGCTCACCATCAAGCTGGAGACCCCGATGCCCCCCAGCTGCGGGTAGACGTAGTTCCACACCCCGATGCTGCCGCGCCGGATCCTCTGGCCCACGGCCAGCTCCAGGAAGAACAGGGGGATGCCGATGAGGAGCAGGAGGATGAAGTAGGGCACCAGGTACGCCCCTGAGACAGGTAGAACAAGCAGAGGGGGTTTATTGTGACGTGAGGCTGATTATGAAGCAGCCCTGGGGGGGAAATGGGTGAGACAATGTTAAATTTGGTTTCACTGTTGCTCCGTTCACGTCTCTTATCTTTTCCTCATTTCGAACCTCCATTCATCACTTCATCTGATATGTCTTTTCACGGTTGTGCTCGTGGGAAAACAAGTCACGTCCGTTCCCAGTTTACGTCACGATACCAAGGGCACGACGGCGCCATGGCGACGAAGCCCTCCACCGCCGGAGAGACGGGCGCGTACAGGGGAAAAGCAGACCGTTTCCACGACGACGTTTGACTTAAAAACACCGATAAGTTGCACAGTGGCGTCAAGCTCGCTCTGGTTTATTTTGAGCGCCAGACACAAACAGAGCAGACAAGACGTAAATAATCTTTTAGACTTTTTTTGTGCAACTTTCAGTCCCTCGGAGAGACAGAAATGACCGTGACGCCCGATTCTTTCTGCAATAGATAACATGCAATGTGCAGCAACCTTGAAGTCGGCCTTTTACTTATATAATTATGAGCATCGTATTTATCTTTTATGATTCCGACAATATTTAACCAACCAGGGAATGAGAACACTAAACCCAGATAAGTTTGCAGAACTCAAAGAAACCGAGGCAACTCATTGCCCCAATTTTGGCGATGGTCATGGCGTTCTAATTTAAACATTTGTTCATAATCTTTGAGGAGTTTACAGACTGTACATTTTCAGTTTCGTATCGCTGAGCAACTTCTCAATCATTCAGCATGAAAATACATCATTAGTGATATCAACTCTAAAAGGAAAACAACTGCAACACTTTATTTTTTTACTTTTTAAACTTTACAACCTTAAAAGATGCAAGTATGAATTTTATATTAATTTAAGTTTGCAGTACTTATTCTTTTCACTTAATTTGAATGTTTGGGTGTAATGTGTGTTATTTATTAACTTGTCCTGATTTTAAGTATAACATTATATTGTTATATGACACAATGTAGCATTTTGCATGTTCTCCTTGTGACTTGGATATAGAAAATGGATTTAAACCAATGTAATCAAGCTTTAGATCGCCATCATTGATTGAATAGTTGTTTTAATGTATTTGTTTCTTAATGTAATTTCAAATAAGTCAGTAAATTAAACTGAGGCGTCACATTGATCATCATGAGATCCGCAAAAACTTCATTCTGACGACCAGAGGGGCAAATTGAAAATGTAACATTCATACCATCAATATCAAAGAATGACAATTATTGCAGCTAATGTAATAAACTAACAAGTGTTTGTAAAAAAAAAAAAAAAAAAAAGAATTATTTTGATGTTATCACCTTTATCATAAATGTAATAATACATCAAAACAGTGTTTCAAATGAGCTGATCACCCAATAAATAAAGTCTGAACTTCTCATATTCTCTGATACTTTCTCTTTTCCCTTCATTCCCGACGCCTATAATTAACACATGTTGTCTCCATTACTTTACTGGATACTTAATTAGTGTGAAAAACAAACGTTAAAGTAGATTTACAGAGAAATGCAATCAATATAAGAGACCCAAGTTCTAATTATAAAACAGGATAATCTTGTGTGAAGGAGCATGTAAGCGTGACTTCCATCCTTGTAATGAGAGGATTAAAAAAAAAAAAAAAAAAAAAAAAAAAGTGCCTCAACTGTACGAAGAAACGATCCAAAAACAGGCAGATGATGGCAAATAATGGAGCAGTGACAGAAACAGTTTGTCCTAATCTCTCGGACGAGTCCAGACGAGACAAAGCAGCACCTCCCACTGAGCGCAGATTCAACTGGGGGATACGCGCTCATTATTCCGCGCAAATATATTCACACACTGTGATTAGAATGTGCAAATGTACACAAATTCAGCATTGTTATCGCACATTTCAAAATCCCCTCTTTACACACGCCTCCCACACCGGGCTCCGTCAACGTCTGAAAGCCCAGGAAATCAGTATTTACTCTTCCATTTCCTCCATCTTAGTCATCGCCACCCCCTCATCTCATCATAATACCAGTAAATCATCATTCTAAAGAGATAAACCCTTCAGAAAAAGAAAACTGCTTCAAAAGCAAAGAACGGTTAAACTGGGGGATCTCACAGTTTATATTAAACTTTTCCACCATTTCCAGTGACAATATAGATTCTCACTGTTCTGTCAGCTGTATGTTTGCACGTCGGGCGCAATATAAGAAAAAAAAAAAAAAGAAGAAGATTGGTTGGAGGTGTTGCATAATGATTTTCTATTGTGCAGACACCTGCCACCATATCAGCCATCGACGTGTCGACTCTGTGCAAATTCTTGAATTACTAGTCAGCTCACAGCGGCTCGGCTTCCTGGAGGAGAACCGCGTCCTTCATAACAACAGACTGCGGCACTCCTCCGCCTTCCATCCATCCTTTTCTTTTCTTACACGGCGCGTCCGACTTACCCGCCTGGAGCTGGTCGCAGTACAGCGAACAAGGGTTCATCACCAGACAACCAACCGCGCACCGTTAATGACAGTCGGGTCACTTCACACAGGCAAGCAGAGGCCACTGGGGGGAACCTGAACGTCACACTGAAAGGCTCCCGACAAACCGAGATCAATGACTTTAATCATGTTTCTAATACAAAAACAAAGTTCAAAGTTGGATTTCCAGCCCTCAGCGGCTCTTGTTTATCTGCTCGTACCTGTGTTGTTGTGTTTCGTCATCCCGGTTCTTGATCTTGTTTAGAATTTTAAATCACATTTTTGTGTTTATGCGTCGCGTCGTTGTGGCTGGTATTTACTGAGGCCTCGTTTACACGACAACGTTTCAGGTGAAAATCGTTTTTGACTATTCATTTTGGAAAAGTTCGGCGTCGTTTTTCAAAAAAAACACTGAAAATTATGTCGTTTTCATGTTTGGGCCACTAGTGGGTGCTGTTGTTTGTTTTTGTGATGAAACCGCACACTCAGCTATAAACATTAACAATGAGAGAACATGGGTGTTCTAGTGGACAGGCTAAGTCGGATTGTTATTGCGGTGACTGTCAAAATAAAAGTACCAAGTCCCAGAAGAATATTGACTGTGGGACTCATGACTCTGGAGAAAACATTTTTCTTATTGTAAGTATAACCGGTAAAAAAACAAAACAGCTAAATATAAATGTTCGTAAGACAAGAATATAGGTTAAGAGTGTGTCTATCTACCTATTTCTAATCTAATAATCTGATCCGAGCAGCAGCTAGAACAGTCATACTGTTAAGACTTGAGCCATGAAGGTGTCTTGTCCTCTCAGCTTCAAGGATTACAAAGATTTGTGCAGAGAAATATTTCAGTTCAGAGCTTAAAATCGACAGATCTGACGTGAGGACGGTTTCAACGGCTCTTCATATGGGTTTTAGTACTACGATCGTTACAACTGGACAGAACTGCATTGACACAAACGTTCAGATAAGATAAGGGCTGTATTGCAATCTACAGCCAAACAGATTTTCTGTATGAATCAAACTTAAACGACAAAACAAGGAGGCAAGTACATATTACAGTGAATTTTTTTTTCTTTCTATATGAGTTCAACATCAAAATTTAGAATAGAAAGGCTCTGTGGAGAATTAAATTCTAGTCATATATTAGTTACTAAAGCATCAATCTGTTTGTCGGATGTCTTTCAAGAGTTTCAGTCTTTCCTTTTTGTTCGATGATTCGCATGAGACTTGATATTACTGTCCGTCTCCTCGCACATGTGCAGAAGAGCTATTTACTCTGGATATTCTGGAGGAGCAGCTTTTACAGAAAGTTCCGTTTTTGCTCGTCAAAAAGTTCCACCTCGGTAATTAGTTTCAAATAAAAGTTTTGCCTTGACTTGAAAGCGTGTAAACCGGGGGGACAAATCCACGTTGGCAGCATTGAATCAGAACAGGGTTTGGTTTTTTTTTTCATCCAATTAGCAGCTGACATCCAAACCTCACATGCACTTTACCCCCCCACACACACACACATCGGCTGTACTAAAAAAGGACCTGCAAAATGAAACAGATTTTTATCTCCAGACGTTCCTCCACCTTACCTCCACCATTTTTCTGGCACAGGTAAGGAAACCTCCAGACGTTACCGAGCCCCACGGAGAAGCCCACCTGGGCCAGGATGTACTCCATCTTGTTGTTCCACGCCGGTCGGCCGTCTTCAGCATCGGGGTCTGGGGACGGGAGCAGCGCCTTGACCGGAGCGGTGGAGCCGGGACTCAGGCCCATGCTCATCTGACTGCTCTTATAGTCCATGGGGTGCTCGAGGGACAGCAGGTCGGCCACCGACTCGGTGACCGGCTCGTTGCTGTGCTCCCGCTGGGTCACCTTGGTGTTCTTTGGCATGGCTGCGACACAGGAACTCCGTCAGGAGGGGGGGGGGGAGAAATCGATGCCGATGAGGAGAAACTGGACGGAGGGATCAGGAAGAAGCTTGGAAGGAAAGAAACTTGTGCTTTTCTTTAAATCTGTGGACGGGGGACAGACAGGACATGTGGATGTAGGATAAGCAGAGTATTTAAAGCTTCTAATTTTCTATCGTCACCTACAGCAAGTTCAACCAACATCTGGCAGTTTACAAGACAAGACAAGACAAGACAAAATCCATAAAGCAAGTGGACAGTAATAAGAGTAACAAAAGAATACAAACAATAACAATAAAGTATTATAACAAGTAACAACTGTGACAGTAATATAAAAATAAGATTATAACTGTGGCAATATTTGACATTTCGCATGTTATAAATGCACTGGATAAGTAGATGAATAACGTTGTAATAATACAAACATTAAACGAACAAAAAACGACACACTTGTTTATGTTGAATTGTTGAAATGCAGAATTTGAATTTTCAATTTACACATTTCAATGAGTCTTCCATAAAGTACTAAGTGTATATTTAACGCTTTACAGGTTACAAAATATATCAATTTAGAATTCCGCAAACAATTCTCTTGATGTAACTTTTGAAATGTGACTATTTGCTGTAAACTGAAGCTCAGTAATCTTACACGACACGAGGGGCAGACAGTTCAGGAGACTATATAAAAACAACAGACCAGCAGCCCGTCCGAGCCGTTAGGTATTTCAGTAATCCCCTTCATTACGGTGAAGGAAACGCAGATTGAATCACCACTTCACAGCAGAGCTCATTATACTAAAGTTGGGTCATGTGAATAGCATGAACAGCCGTGAGCCGTCAGCCTGTGTGACGACTGCTCCGAGGCGAGTCCGCTGCAAAGAAACCAAAGCCTGGAAGCACCAATTTAATCAGTTATTACCGTCGTTCTTATCACAGATATAACATCTTGTCTCCAGACCGAGACACTAATCTGTCTCGTTTATAACTTTTCAGAGGCCTTCAGCAAAAAAAAAAAAGAAAAAAAAAATGCTAATAATGATGAAATTGTGTGCGTCAGGCCTCTGAAGCGGTGTCGATCTGCTTAACAGTGACTGGATGCAGCAGACCGGCCGACCCTGATTGAACAAACACTCCAGGCAGTAAACATCTCTGTGCAACCCGGTGGGATCGATTTGCCTAAAAGCTAAATATACGGCGCAGGCTATTTTAATTATTTCTGTCCATAAAGCCTGGCTTTTACTTTACTGTTTGTTTGTTTTTTTGTCAGGCAACTACACACATATATACACATCGAGTGTACAGTCCCTCTACTGAGCACGTGCAGAAGAATGTTTTACTACGGGGGTGTTTCGTATGCGCAGGAGCAGCGTTTCTGCCGTCTCCATGGAAACGGAGCGCGAGCGTTTTCAAACGGTTGCATTTTTCAGCGTTTACACAACGACGGAGGTTTTTAAAAATTGCAATGTAAACGTGGCTTGAAACAAGTAAACAGACAGAGCCCTTAGTTGTGTTTTTGTGAGTAACAGCTAACGTAGCCTGAAGCCGCAAGCTTCGAGCTCAGATATGGAGATGAAGTTGCGAAGGTCTGTTGAACTTTTCAAAATTTGTAGCAACATTTTGATGTCTTGCTGTCATTTAAAGGAGTCATATTATGTAAAAATTTACTTTCTAATAGTTTTCGTACAGTAACAATTGTCTTAATACTTGGAAATACGCCCCAGAACCTCTGCTCTGGCACATGGCACCACCAGAGGAAGGACTTCCTCCTCTTCCCAAGATGGTCATGTGTGGGCGGAGCCAGTCCAGCTCACACAGACACAGCAGATTCTGAATGTAGCTCCTATGATCCGATATTCAAATGAATTGATGAATATCAATGAAAAGCTGGATTTGGGGGGCAATACATTTTGAATACAGCATTTTTTTTTTTGACCAACTTCACCAGGTGAAAGTGTTGAAAAGCGGAATAATATGAATAATACAGCGTCTCGGTAAAAGAGTGGAAAGAACTGGTGTTTGAGCTTCAACGGAAACACGGCGAGAACATTAGTATTCATTGAACATTCCCTAATTAAAGGTCAGCTTGTAACAAAGACGGATGCAGACAGCCTCAGTTACGTGTGAAAAACAAGCAGCTCTAAAACATGGGAAGCAGACTCTGTTTCTCTCCTGGCGTTGGGAGACGGGTGACATCTAACTTTTCACCCTGACAGCTGAAGGACGGCACAGAGGAGTCGGAGGGGTTTGATCTGATGACGGGGCGTCTAATCTGCACACAGAAGCAGCCGCCTGAAATCTCGGCAGGCTTTGTGTTCTCAGCCACTTCTTAAGAGGGAGCCGCCGGCCGGCCGGCCAGACTCTAAATCCCATCCGAGGCCCGAACCAGTAGCACGCACATCAAATTCCTCAACGAGCCTGGAGTCACGACACACAGCAGCTCGGAGGCTGAGAGCCTGACACTGATCCCAGTACAGGCCCGACCTTTTCCCACGTAGTCTGCTGCTCCATGGCACTGAATCATCACTCAACACTTTCTGAATGGAGTGTGAGGCAATCATGTGCATGTTTGCAAACAAGAGTGTGTTTTGTCTGTTTGTTTGTTTTTTTTTGGTTTATACCGAAATTTTGGGGGTTTAAAGTGAGGCAGTTCACACAAAGGTTTTTTTTTTTTTGCCCTACTTTTTCATGCAAATGTCAATATAATTAGTAACAAACTGCCCCAATTACAACTTATGATGCGAGCCTGATAGAGGGCGAGGGACTGAACGCTCTAACTCTCTTAACTGTGTCAGTGAAAGTTCTCTCTGTTGTTGTGGCGGTGCACCAGCAAATGTCAGAGATTCACAGAATGTGCAGTCACAGATGGCACATTACTGAAGAGACGGCAGGGATTTACAGTGCAAGACACTGTGACTCAACAGCTGATGACCAAACAAGAAAATGTGTTTTTTATTTGCAGGATACATGAACATGCAGAAAATGAGAAATATGTGAAATCTGGGTTGTTTCGCAGGCTGAAAATGCAGATGATGGTGCAGATTGATGCTGCTTGTCCTTCCTGGTCCTGACTCTCTATACAGTCAGTTTGGTTGGATGATGTAACAGCAGTAGGTTTCTCTACAAAGACACGCTGCACTTTTATCTCGTGGTGGTTGCTAAGCAATGGCTCCTTCTGCAAAATTGAAATCCAGTCCCTGCAGCATCAATGGTCGCCTATCTCTCCTCTCACCATCTCAAATGGACGGGCATGATACATACAAGCCCCCCCACCTCCCCCGAGGACTGCCGCAAAATAACACAGAGCTGCATGTTGGCGGAGGAAGAGAGGCAGACAGAATGTGGAGGAAAGCTGGAGGTGATGGTGTAAACTGCCAACCAGGCGGCCATCACACACAGAAGCTGGTCAGTGTGACATATAACGATCGCGTTTAATTTGATCCTGACGCACTGAAGTGACGGTGGCAGGAACAGAACAGCACCTGCTGGGTGGTCTTCAGGTGCTTCACACAGGGCCCCCCCACACACACACACACACACACCGATGCTCCGGGACTTACTCCCCGCGTGGATATAACCTCTGATGCCTTGTCAAGGTCAAACCAATCGCCTCATAAGCCGAAACAAGTCGTCAGATGGTGGGGCTGTCCCTGCGTAATTTGTCCCATTTGAGACAAATTGAGACAGCATGGCGCGTCGCAGGATTTAATCAGCGACGCTCGCCGTCAACGCCGCGGAGAGATCCTCATCTGTCATCTCTCTCCTCTTTATCAATTCATATCAAGTCATTCATCCACACGTTTCGCCACGATGTGAAACGATTAACGAAAAATACATTTTAAAGAAAAACAACAACAAAAAGACAATGACAGCGCAAATAGAACGTAAACATGGTTCCAAGAATGAAATTCCTACCTGATTTAGCGCGCGGAACAGGTTTAATTCAACGTACATCCACCGTCTTCATTCGGGCACCGCTTCCGCACGCAACATCTCTGCGCGCAAAGAGAGACGCGAAACAACGGCGCTTCCCAGTCACTCGGGGCGCATGGTGCGTAAAGTCTGACGCAGGAGCACGACGCCTGCCACAAGTTTGGCTTCTGTAATCACACCAGCCCCGTATCAATTTACTGGACCACTAGTTCAGCTTCAGGTCTGCGGCTCCCGCACAGTATCCCGCTCCCACCTCTGGTTTTTTTTTTCTTTTTTTTTTCCACGTGTTTTTTTTGGGGCTGAGTTGTGAGAGAAATCAGCCCCTCATAGGTTCGACGAGAAATTACTATGGTAAGTCACGACGAAGTCTGACGCAGGTTTGACTCATCGGGCCGTGCTCACGTCAGCAGCCGATTCAAAAACATCTGCAGTGGGTAAATATTAAGATGCGCTACACATGTGGACAGATGAGTAGATATAACATGCCGCTTGTACATATTTTCAGCTGATCCCTGATGGAAAATGTATTATTATTACGATCAGTATCATTCTTTTTTTTTGAAGAAATCCTGGAGAGGGGCTGGAAGGATTTCATTGGACTGATGCAGAGAGTTTATTACAGACGAAGTTAAGAAATACTTTAGATAATTCAGAGAGCTCAGTATACACAAAGGACTGAAGAGCAAACTTGGCAAACAGAGAGAGCCTAAAGCATTTTTAACAGGCAGAATTTAGATAAGGATCGGACATGATGACATGTTTTCAGACGACATAAGTCCCCTAAATGTCATAAACTGGAGCAAACTGCCTTCCACACCATGAGAGAGCTGAAACTGGAGACAAATGGTCAGACCAAGTTAGATGGGATCTATATAGAAGACTGACGGCGGTCAGTTTTTCCTTATCAATCATCATTAATGTTATTATTTCATATTGTGGCACAGAGCAAAGCTTGTTAGTACATAAGAGACATGTCAATTCTTCATTTCCTCCACAGCGTTGTAAAGTAAATTAGGTGTGAAACGATGGTTCCGAATGGCCATAATTCTCCAGTGTAGATAATTTGTGGCACAGTCATTTTTCTCACTGACACCAGCAATCTATTCTGCCCTTGGCTCTGTGTACTCCGTGTGTTGTTGTTGTTTTTTCCTGGCTCCTGTCTCACTGGGTGGTGATTTTAATTTGCACCAAAGAGGACATGCAGGCAGGTCTGCATGTCCTTTTTCTTTTCTTGTTGCAACTGTTTTTCCAGTTGATGACAAGGATGTGAATCACTATGGCGGTACCTTCCAGGTATTTAACTGGAGGCAACATCCTCCTGCTGTCGGCAGTGAGTTTACAGAAGGTGTGAGCAAAACAAGGTCACAGACGGATTAGAATATTTTTAAAGGTGCACTGCAAATATGTCACACTTTGGAGGGGCCTGCGGGTAAGGGGCAGTTATTGACGCCACGACGTCCATCATCATGTGTCAGACGTTCACGGTGAAGGTGCTGAATCATGCGTGAACGTGAGAGCGGTAACTTTAAACACGAACGGCATCCTGACTCTGCTGCATGTGTGAATTCCCTCCAGTGAACTACTGCTTCAATCACAAAAAGTAAAAAAAAAAAATCACACCTCCATTCTCTCTCTCTCTCTCTCTCTCTCTCTCTCTCTCTCTCTCTCTCTCTCTATCTCTGGCACACTGCATCAACTGACAACATGCATGCACAGTATGCCTCCTGTCTCCTTCAATTCACTCATGTGACTCACTTTCCAAGGGCTGGCTGCTGGGATCAGTTGCCATGGCAACCACTGATCATATGATGGTTACTCACCCTGTGAGCTTTATTCCTTTTCTTTTATTTTCTGCCTCCTCCTCCTCCTCTTCCTCCCCTCAGGCACCCACTGGCATTCTGCATAAGCCTGTGAATGAAGGATGTCGCGCCACGCCTCTCCACGCCTCTCCACCTCCATTTCCCCCCCCCCCCCCGTGGTTTATCACCTCCGATGTGTGACCTGATTCGTAAGCGAGTAGTTTATCACACCCTGAAAATGATGCGAACGGCAGAC
Organism: Blennius ocellaris; assembly: GCF_963422515.1. Classification (NCBI taxonomy): domain Eukaryota; kingdom Metazoa; phylum Chordata; class Actinopteri; order Blenniiformes; family Blenniidae; genus Blennius; species Blennius ocellaris. The sequence continues at coordinate 28,221,587 of NC_137654.1, forward strand.
GCGATGTCACCCTGCTTCCCGTCGCCTGGTTCGGTGTTACTCACCTTTTACGCGCCGTGTATGACCACAGGTGTGGCGCTGAATCACCGAGCTAAACGCTGCATATGGAGGTGAAACTATGACATCGCCGCCGAGAGCCGCCATCGTTCTGACCTGAGACATCTTGACCTTCAGCGGCGAGGTTTTATTTTGAGCAGCGAGGGGAGAAACAGTAGCTGTCTCCGACATTTCGTGAGTAGAGCGAAGCGGAGAGTGGTAATGAGCTGCTGTGATTTACAAAGCCTTTCAAGGCCATTTATAAGAGTTTAGCTCTGTGGAATTGGCCGGCTAAAGGCCCAGTAAATAGAGATGAACTGAACCCTTAGCGATGCAGCAATGCATCCCCAGAGTGACTCAATGAGTCACTGATTCTCCTGTAAATGTGAAAATCGGTGAGAGATGACACATTTCCATTTAGACTGATCAATCATAATAATAGTATTGTTCAGGTTGAAGGAAAACCTGAATCCATCAGGCCACGTTGTGAGATTCTATCGGTGAAACACCAGCCCTGATCTCTAACCTCGGGAGAAACGGGTTGCCAGGCCACAAATTAAACCAGCTGACGAACACCGACAGGCAGAACCCGACCTGCGTCTCGAGGGGTGTTTCCGTGCAAATGAGCCTCGTCGACTCCTGCGAGTCCACGCCGCCGCTCCGCTCACCCCCTCCGTCCTCCTGCTGATGGTGCAGTCCCGACTCCGTCAGTCAACTGACACCCTGCCTGCTGCCCCCCCGGGGGGGAGAGTGCAGGTACAGGAGAGAGGGAGATTATTGTCGAAGACGCTCTACTCCAGCTGCTCTTCGACACACTGACCTTATAATGTCTCCCTTTTACACAGTAGCATTGACGACACCAGGTTTGTCACATCTGCACACTGTTTTTAAGCCCACTGTTGTGCTGGACTAAAAATACGTTGCTCATTTGTATTCCTCGGCAGCCTCTTTGCTTGTTTTCCTTTAATCACCGATCCGCCTCCATTCCAGTGACAAGAGGTCATTAGCTGGCTGCTCAAGCTTCAGTCCTCCTCCTGAGATAAAGAGGCACACACGGGAAAGCCATGACCTCATGAAGGAGAAACATTGTTATTGACACCTGTGATGAATGTGCAGCTTCACGATCGATGGCTGAGATTTACACAAAATAACAGAGGGGAACGTTGACAGACCAGGACGGAAGTTATGATTGGAGCTTTTGCGAAAGTATGAAGGGGTTTTATCTATCTAGAAGAAAAACGTCCCAGGTGTGTCAAACATAAGGCTCGTCGGCCAAAACCGGTCCGCAAGTGGCTCCAATCCGGCCAAACCACCGAGCAAATTATAAAAATTTCAAAGAAGTGTATTTTTAAAAACAAAAATCCAATTTCTTAATGGTAGGAGACAACACGACAGTGAGGCCCGAGCTGATATATCGGGATGCTCCCATGAACGATAGCAAACTAGCATTAGCCTTCGAGTTGTGAGTTTGTAAAAACACGCAAAATACAACAGACATTTTCTGGATGTTTCGCTGTATTTTGCACAATTAAAATTGATTTTATGTTGAGATTGTAGTATTTTTTTTGTCAGAATTGTTTGGTTTTGTAAAAAAATAGAGATGTTTCCATCAAACATACTCTGCACCATAATAAGGAAAAACTTTAAATTTAAAGGTTATTATGGCAGTAATTTACCAGTTTTGGTTATTACATACATGTTGAGCTTTACAGTTGATATTTTCTGTGTAGGCGGAGGGAAGGGATGTGATTAAGAACCATCGACATCAAAGTAAATATACCTTGATGTTATAATTTTTTTTGCAGAAGGTAGAAGCTAATATGAATGTGAATTTGGAGCAAACAGATTAAGAAACACTGATATTGCGATGTGCGGAAGTGACTAGTAATACGATGCAATCGCTGGTCGTCTCGGTCCCTTCAGTGGACCAGATGGTCGTTCAGAGCCCTGCTGTTTACACTACAAAAAAAAAATGCTCACACACACACAGACACACACACACAAAAAAGACTTCCAGCTACTTCATAGATCATCGTGCTGTCATGCTTATCGTGCATATTGCAAAGTCACTGGGCCTTGCAGATATTAATAGGCATAATCCAGTTTCCCCTGCAAGAAACAACAAAAAAGATTAGGTGAAGATTTGAATTCTTCAGGGTTTTTAGGAGTAAATTTCAACTCTCTCTGGTTAATGTGACTCCACTTTGTTTCATGGTGTAATGTGGGACATAATACCTCAACAGGGTAGTGCCGTGATCCACTGACATGCAGCAAGTGTCACTCCTGAGGGCGACTCGATGTACCAGAGCCGTGCAGAGGCCTGTGAAAGCTCCACATCACACGGTGTAAGTGACAACCCCCCCCCCCCCCCCCCCCCCCCCACACACACACACACACACACACACACACAACACACAAACACCACCACCTCACAATGACTAATCCATGGAGACTGGGTGCCAGGACGGCACTACAGCGCTTAAAGACGCAGGGCATGCACTTTATTTTATGTAACAACATTAAAAAAACAACAACTGTAAATCCAATTTTTGCACCAATCCACTGAGACCCTGTACAGAACCCCCCCCCCCCGTGGGTGACGTGTTCACTGTGCAGAGGGTGAATCACGTGTGGCTTTTCATGTCAGCATCGGCCAAAAGCTCTCATGAAAGTTTCCATTCCTTCACGGCAGTAAAAGTATCCGAGGCCTTGAGGTCTCTAAAGTCCGTGATTCATCCTCTGGGTTCATATCGCATCATCTTATGTCTGATTTCCATAATCAACCCCCCCCCCCAGAGCCGACTTCACCACCGATGTTTATGTACATTTAACTAGAACTCCATGTCAGATCAGCTTCAATGCAGCACTATTCCGCTGCTCTTGCATATAGAAAACCTGTGCGGTGAGTTTTATTTATTCATGGATGAACACCTAATGGGCCGCTACAAAAGGTCAGTGCTCACAAACACACCACTGGGCGGTTTGTGTTTATTTTTTTCTCTTCATCTACATCAGACCCAAGCTGACACGGATTTAAGTGTACCTCCAGTGTTTTTCTCAGTCCCACTGTTTTATATCATTTTTATTCCAAAGTAGACATACAGTAGTAACACATCAATGTAATTGCATTAGTAATACAACAGCAGGAGTAATACATCGCCCGAAACTGAGCTGGTGAATAACCTGCGTTTGTAAATGATAAACATTCAATAATATACTCTGCAGAGCCACTGTGATATCGTTGTGCCCTCTACTGGCTGCACATGTAATGACAAAATATAATGTGACTTCAGATCGTCTACAGCAGAGGTGTCAAACACATTTTTTTTTTTAGTTCAGGGGCCACATTCAGCCTCGTTCCATCCGGACTGAGCAGGACCGGTGAAACGGCGCCATGACCTTCTCCAAATTAACATTATCGTGATGAAACTGTCGATATTTTCACAAAATCAAACAATTAATATTATTGCAAATTACTACAATATAAACATGGAGACAATCTTAGTGATTCAAAATACAGTGAAATGTCCAGGAAGCGTCTCCTACAACTGTTGCATTACAAACTAATAATGTCACTTTAAACAATGAGGTGGCTTGTTTTGATGCAGATATCTCAGCTCAGGTCTCAGCGTTGTGCTGCGTCTGCTCCTCTTAAGAAATTTGCTTCGAAGAAATGTTTTTTTTTCTTTGAAATCTTACATTATCTTGATATTGATATTTGCTTGGTGATTTGTCCAGAATGAAGCCTCTTGCGGGCCAGTTTTGGCCCATGGCCTCATGTTTGACTCCCCTTGAATATCCAATGTGACAGGCAATAAAATCCTCAGAGAGTAAAAAAAAAAAAAAAAAAAAAAAAATGGTCACAACAATCACACTCTTAGAATCTAAAACATCTTTATTCCACTGAGGTTTCCTCTTGTTCACCGGGGTTGGAGCAGTCTTGAGCGTTGACTCATCTTCCTCACAGGTTTGCTTCCTCTCAGCCTCAGAGTGATTAACGTGTTAATCCTCCCTCCTCCCTCTCCGGCTGTCGACAGGCTGCACAGACCTCTGCTGTGGACCGGAGCTTCGCCGCCATCTGGGCTGCAGCAGCGAGGCGCAAACAACGACGACTGCACCAGACCCAACCTGCATGGCGCCTCCAGGAAGACATGCACAAACAGTACAGAGGGAAAGTAAAGAGGGAAAAAACGCAGCTCGTGACAAAAGGTTGAAATATTAAGTCTTTATGAAAGATAATAATGTAGTGATGAGGTAGATATCAAACCAAACTATATGGAAAACAAGATAAGAAGATATGTAGATTTTTCAGGACAGATTTGAGTTGTGACGTCATAAAATGTGAGTAAATATATGAAAACATGCAAACAAGAGAGGAAGACAACACACATTGTCATTCACATGTAAGTCACCTGATTAACCATCAATGTGTGTTTGTGGACTGTGAGACGTACAACTTCATAGCTTCAACAGAGAAAATAGGACGAATGTAGAATGAGGACATCCCTGTATTTATAATGAAACAGAATAAACTATATTTTTGCTCCTAAACATCATCTATAAGTTAAAATAGCAAGTGTTTGCATCAAAGAGCCATGTTACAACAGCTTAGGACTGTTTTAGTGAGACGGATGAATACTGCAGGGAATGAAGTGCACCAGCTTTACCAAGACAATATAACTCAGTTTAATAATCATGTTTGATTTTGACATAATTTCTTTGCTTTGAATTTCATCGATATGCACAACGTGTGACTTGTACACTCAAATTCGTAGGATTTGCGGTGCAGGATAGCAGAGATGTTGTGTAAAAGTGGTCACACTGTCACTCAGAAGCATCATCTCGTCACTGAAAACCCCACACAGAAATGCTTCGCAGGCTCGGCAGCTCTGCTTCAAAGTCCGTCCTGATCTATTCCTGGATGGAAACACGGTGAAGCTAACAACATCCAGAGGCCAAAATAATCCCCAGCGTGAAAAGACTGACTCACTCAACACGGAGGTTTTGTGCTGCGAAAATGTGAAAATCACCAGTTCTTGGAAGGTGATGTGCTTCTAATGCGTTCACAGAGTAACAACAGAGTGGATTCAATTTAATTTAGTGTCTTGCTCCTGCTTTAGTTCAGAGCATGTCTTGATGTACCTGCTCCGGGGCCCGAGCTGGAGGCGCACTCCCTCTTCAGATTAATGTCTTTATCAGCCGCATGGCCACGGCCGTCACTGTGACTGATTCTGCAGTTGCTCAGACGCTCTCGCTCGGCGCCGGGCCGCCTGCCAGCTCCGTCGGCAGACACATTTGTCTTCACACGCCCTCTTCCTCTTCCTCTCTCTCTCTCTCTCTCCATCTCTCTCCTCTCATCCCCGTCATCACACCGTGGCCGTCGTTCATCATCTCCCCTCCTCACCTTCCTCTCCTGTGTCTGGCTGATTTAATTCCATCCCCCCCCGCACCTTGTTCCCCAATCGATTCCGGGCTTGACGTCTCCATCGCAGCCTTTCCCGGAGAGCCGATACACGGAGGCCTCTCCTGCGAGCGACGTTGGGACGTCCTCCTCGCCAGCTCTGGCGAAGATGGCTCGCGTGACTGAGTGACTCTGTCGCTCCCGCTGTGAGGATTCTTAAATCTGGGGTCAGCGGCATGTTGCCTGGGTTAAAAATCCGCCGTAGCGAGCATGAGAGCTGGCAACAGTCTGCCATTAAAGCCATAAACAACAGAGCAGAGGGTGAAATGACCCGCTCGTAAAAGCCGGCTGCGTTCCGGGTTTGATGTACAGTTCTTGGCTCTATAAAAACTGTCTTTGCTCTGAGCGTGCTCGGCCATTAGTGGGAATGATTATCGCCGTATATTTCAACCTGTAGTCGCCTACTGCAGTCCGGGGTAATAGCAACGCCAGGGTCTCGCTCGCGACTGTAGGGAAAACAAATGATTATTAAAAGCGGGTAAAAGTAATTGGCCATAATTCACAAGAGTTGTCTGGATGTAATCAGAGGCGGTTTCCTCTGCAGTGAGCAGTGGTCTGTCTGCGTGGAGCCGTTTCTCCCTCGGCCCGCAAAACGTGTGCCAACTTTAAAAGCACAATAATTTAAGCTGATTTACTTTGATTATATCATTTCACCAGTTACATTTTACTAACTTCGGCTCTGGGGAAGCACTGCCTGTCAATATTTTTGATGTTCTCGTGAATGTTTTCTTTGCAGGTTCCTGCAACGCTGGATTTGGAGCATGAAGGCCTCTGAAAAAATGCAGGGAAGTGAAAGAGAAAGTTGATTTAATCTGAAAGCACATTCATTACTCAGCATATTTCAGTGCATGTTTTGAAGTGGAATCCTCTATGAAATGAGTGAAACAACATGGCCTCATGTTCAGCCATCGTATATACTATTTTATCTTGTCCAGGGTCCTGCTGACTGGACGAAGGTGAAATCCACCTGGACTGGTCCTCCAGTCCATAACGGGACAAACACACTGACATTCACACCTTTTAGGGCAATTTAGCGTCACAAATCAACCTCACATGCATGATTTTCAACAGTGGGAGGAAACCACAACCTCATACATTAATTCAGAAATCAATACAATAGTTTCAGTTTGAATAGATTCTAACATATTCAGATAAAAACGTTGGTATTTTTAATTGTTTTTATATGACCTAAATTGATACCTGTTACACATGTGAAATGTTCTTCATCCTAATGTGCCATATCAGGGAAAGAAGATTTAGAATATTCCTGAAAACTTCATGTCAAATATAAAATCAAGTATTATTCGGAGCACTACTGCTTCGTAAATACTTCAAAGCGTGGCTGTAATGAGAGCAGACTGTAATGTTGTTTGCCTGTGAGACAAACTGTATTATATTTATATTAATAATTTCTCTGCAGGTTTTCTTTTTGCCTTTTTTAATCATTGCTGTTGTTATTAAGTAAAAATAAAAGAAATAATAAAAGAAACAAGAAAAGAACGGGAAAAAGAAAGAAAATGAAAGAAGAAATGTTGTGTGTGAGTGTGATGGTTGTTATTTTTCTTTAAAGTAGAGGATTTCTGTTTGTTGGGCAATTTGTGGCTCACGTTGTTTTCATCATCTTGGCTGACAACTGTATTTCCTTCATATGTGTGATTTCATCTCTCAGAAAAAAACCCAATGGCATTAAAAAAGATGTATCTAAATAAAGATTTGAACATAATTGAAACACTTCCAGCAAATACACATCGTCAGAAAACAAAAAACACACAACAATCATTTCAAACCAACTTCGGTCTTGATTAATTGAAAACTGTCACTGCTGTGGTGAAAAATGAAATCCAGGCTGCTATAACAGGTGACCGCCACGAGATGGTGTCATTATTGCCCCTGTGCTCCCGGATGTGACGTCACGGCGACGATGAGCTGGCTTCAATCTTATTTTTCTCTTCCTCCTGTCCATCTCTGCGTGACACAAGAGCTTCTCTGTGCTTCGCTGCACAGCAAGCTGCAAAATGTAATATCTGCAGTATCGGCGAGAGCGCTATTCCAGCCGAGACGCCTGCCAGACAAAACATAAAGATCTCTGGCGGTAATCACAGATAGCATCAAATTAATCCACGTAACAGAAGCCACATTACTTGATCTGGACTTTTTAATGAAACGGAACCAAACTGTTCAGTCTGAGGACGGCGGCGGTGGAATCCTTTCTGTTGTCACTGGACACACACAGACTTTAATAATCGCTTGTTTGACACAGAAAAGTCGTCTTTTTTTCCCCTCTCTCTCTTTGGGGTCAGAGGTGACGCCCCGACCTGAGACCAACATGCCCTTGGTAATGAAACAATAAACTACAGTGTTCCCTCAATAACCCCCCCCCCCCCCCCCCCTCCTGGCAGCAGGGCCAGATTTGTCCATAGGCTAAAATCAATGCACTCCGACAACAAAAAAATGCAAACCAATTCGGAAATGTAGTTTTGATTCACGTCAGATTCACAAACAAAAAAACGAAACGAACTCAAATCAAGATTAGCGCTAAAAGCCCGTCTGCACGTGAGAGCTAAAATGGATTTTAATAAGGCTTTGTTTACTCTTTGCCCACCATATGTGATGTTCCCCGAGTGTTTGAAATCTAAGATCAGTCGCAGAGGGGGGGCCCCGTGGCTCCCAGGACACCTAATACCCTGCGTGCTCCGGGGCCGGCGAGAAGAAAAAGAGCACAATTGGATTAGATAGCAAAAT